>NC_088224.1:36901083-37217583 GCF_036934945.1 Oncorhynchus masou masou
TCAAAATACCACAAAATACAAACTTTTTTGCTTTCAGAGAATCCCAGTAAAAAATAAAAGGGAGAAATGAGAGGGAATGAGAAAGAGCAAGAGGCAAAGAAAGAACATTAAAAGATGATTATACTGAATGATGACCTTCTGGCTCTTCAGTCTGCTTTTGAAAAAAAGGGACTAGAACACTGGTTGTTTCGCTGTACAGCAAGTTGCAAAGCAAAGAGCCACACAGGTACAGCTATTCGTATGATACCTTTGAAATAGAGGATAAAATGGACTTGAGTTTGAATACTTTATTAATTCCCATCCATGACTTGCACAAAATACTTCCCATTGGAGCTGTCAATTCATCTGACGATCAACTCTTGAAAACGAGTATGGATATTGGTAGAAAATGTTGTTGTTGGCAGCCCTATTTTCTGATTCGGGTTTTCACCACCCTGCCTAAGAAAAAATATGGGAACACTCACATCAGAGGCAATCAGAAAAGGACTTCGGAAAGTGTTCAGACACTGGTTGTTTTCTACATTTTGTTACGTTACAGCCTTAATCTAAAATTCATTCAATTGTATTTTTTCCTCAATCTACACACAATACCCCATAATGACAAAGCAAAAACCGGTTTTTAGACATGTTTGCTCATTTATAAAAAATAATAATAAACTGAAATATCACTTTTACATAAGTATTCAGACCCTTTACTCAGTACTTTGTTGAAACACCTTTGGCAACGATTACAGCCTCGAGTCTTCTTGGGTATGATGCTACAAGCTTGGCACACCTGTATTTGGGGAATTTATCACATTCTTCTCAGCAGATCCTCACAAACTCTGTCAGGTTGGATGGGTAGCGTTGCTGCACAGCTATTTTGAGGTCTCTCCAGAGACTTTCGATTGGGTTCAAGTCCGGGCTCTGGCCGGGTCACTCAAGGACATTCAGAGACTTATCCCGGTCACTCAAGGACATTCAGAGACTTATCCCGAAGCCACTTCTATATTGTCTTGGCTGTGTTGTGTCCTGTTGGAAGGTGAACCTTCTTCCCAGTCTGAGGTCCTGAGAGCTATGGAGCAGGTTTTCATTAAGGATCTCTGTACTTTGCTCCGTTCATCTTTGCCTCGATCCTGACTAGTCTCCTGAAAAACATCCCGACAGCATGGGGCTGCCACCGCCATGCTTCACCGTAGGGATGGTGCCAGGTTTACTCCAGACGTAATGCTTGGCATTCAGGCCAAAGAGTTCAAGCTTGGTTTCATCAGACCAGAGAATCTTGTTTCTCAAGGTCTGAGAGTCTTTAGGTTCCTTTTGGCAAACTCCAAGCGGACTGTCCTGTGCCTTTTACTGAGGAATGGCTTCTATCTCGTCACCACAAAGGCCTGATTGGTGGAGTGCTGCAGAGATGGTTGTCCTTCTGGAAGGTTCTCCCATCTCCACAGAGGAACTCTAGAGCTCTGTCAGAGTGACCATTCAGTTCTTGGTCACCTCCCTGACCAAGGCCCTTCTCCCCTGATTGCTCAGTTTAGCCAGGTGGTCAGCTCTAGGACGAGTCTTGGTGGTTCCAAACTTCTTACATTTACAAGTGATAGAGGTAATTGTGTTCTTGGGGATCTTCAATGCTGCAGAAATGTTTTAGTACCCTTCCCCAGATCTGTGCGTCGACACAATCCTGTCTCAGAGCTCTACGGACAATTCCTTAGACCTCATGGCTTGGTTTTTGCTCTGACATTCACTGTCAACTCTGGGACCTTATATAGACACGTGTTTTCCTTTCTAAATCATGTCCAATCAATTGATTTTACCACAGGTGGACTACAATAAAGTTGTATAAACATCTCAAGGATGATCAATAGAAACAGGATGCACCTGAGTTCAATTTCGAGTCTCATAGCAAAGGGTCTGAATACTTATGTAAATAAGGTATTTCTGTTTTTAATTTACAAAATGTCTAAACCTGTTTTTGCTTCGCCTTTATGGGGTATTGTGTGTAGATTGTTGAGTTTTTAAAATGTATTATCCATTTTAGAATAAGGCTATAACTTAACAAAATGTGGAAAAGGTCAAGGAGTTTGAATACTTTCTGAAGGCACCGTATATAATGATATTCTGTAAAACTTTATTTAAATCATCCAGACAGATTTATAACTTCTTATAGTCATGTATGAGCCTTTATAATGTCTTCTAACAATACTTGTAATATGTTATGTATTTTTATGCATACCCTTTTCAATGTCTCAAACTTTTGTTATTTAGTCCTGCTCATTATGAGATTGTTATAAGACGTTATAAAGGCGTCATGCATGCATCATAACTAAGACATTACACCTACCTGTTGGCTTCAAGTGGTCAATTCAGTAGATCGATTGCTATTCAATTAATGTTTTTAATAAAAAGGAACTGACCCCACCTCTGAACCCTAACCCTGTCATATCTAGCCCACTCATGTAACCCCCCGTGTCATAAAACAGCTGTGGGAATGGAAATTGATACATTCAAGTTATGATCATGAGAAATGTGCCTGCTCTAAAATAAACGTCCTCACTGTCGCACCTGGGTAGCTTCTGACGCCACGTGGGACTGACCAATCAGACCTTAAAGGACTGAAGACGCTCATTTTAATATGGGCGTGGATTACTTTCGTTTGCGAGTTCAGACGGCGAACTGATTGGCTGCGGCAACTCCTACACAGATTTACACTGCCCAGCTCTTTTATTGGGATATACCGGGACAGAAAAAAATCCGTTTGACAGACAGACAGACACTCATATTTTAAAAAGCGAGCATATGCCTGGAAAGAGCGCAACACAGTGCCACGGATACTAAGACAAGGATGGAAATGAGGAAATAGAGTGAAGGGGCCCATAATAAGAAGACAGTGACAGGTTTACATTCAGGATTATGAAGGTTCCCTTAGGCAATAATATTACCCCGCATGCAATAGAAACATAGCCTAGTAAGGGGTGAATATTTATTATAGACGTTCAATTTATTGCATGCTCTCTTCCTCTCGCAACTCTACATTTTTTTCCTCACACGTCTGCCGCGCGCGTAATTGCTCACAATCTCTCCCTCCCTCCTTCCCTTGTGCCACTCAGTCATTCACTCTCTCTCTCTCTCCGCACGCACACACGCGCTCTATCACTTTTCGTGGGAGAAAGTAGGAAGGGGGAGAGAGAACGAGAGAGAAAGAGAGAGTGAATTCAGGTCTCTCTCTGCTCTCTCCGCTGTGGGCACTCATATCCACTCCGCTGACTCAATGGGGCTTTAGCACTTGGAATATAAAATCAAATATTTATTGACCGTACCCCTTTTACTATTTAAATGTTGTACATAGCATAGGAAGATATAGGTAACTTATTAAATAAGCGGTAAGAAGAGTTCAAATACGTTGTTGTTTTTTGCCTCATAGAAGGTCCAGTCGAAATTCTCTTCCACTGACTTTCTGTGAGAGAGGATATCTAATTTGAACATATCCGATCATATAGTCCAGCGTCAAACAGCTACAAAACAATGGATATTCGAGATTGCCCTTTTCGGAAGAAGCGGAGACCATGGAGCGTGGACCTTTCCTCTTTTGCCTTGGTAACTCTGGTGCTCGCGCTGTGCCAACTACCCGTGGCTCGAGCAGGTAAGATGCTTTTCTTTTGAAGAATTACGCTGAGCGTTCCAGTGAGACTTTGCAGCTAAATATTTGTCTGAAATGCTATGTAAATTCGACCAAATCTCAGAATTGTCAAGCACTGACTGCCCGCACCGTGCGTATTTGCTTTCGAAAAGTAATGTTGCTTGACAGTATTTCCAATGATTGTAGCATCGGTTTATAGGTGACCCGTGGTGCTAGCCTACATTACTCCAAAACAGTACAGGGAACAGGGTTTCTAATTCATTTAATGTTCTACTGAAATAATATGTTGACGTTTTCATGGGTTTGTATCTCTCCTTCTTCAAGAGGCCGTGGTGAAAGGCGCTGCCCTGACAGCTGTCAGTCAGTTCGCCCAACGGCTCAACCATTCCAGATATTTAGACGATTTTTGTGGTTGTTGTGAATGTAATATTTTCTCCTACATTTGATAATAGTTGTAAAAGAAACTAGCTTTGTTAGATGAATTAAGTGACGTTTTGGAGCTCGTGCGCCATTACGCATGGACGCGCTTTCATTCCAGACGGGACCATAGGATAGGACGGTGCGTTGAGCAGCCGACGTTATAGTGAGATACTTTACCGAGAGAGTTCACGTCTGATTTATCGTTCTCTTTACCTGTATATTTCTTGCTACTGGATGTAGGCCTGTGCGTACGTGGATATACCGTGGCAAAGACAGAGTAATGACTGTGGACATTTTATGGGGACTTGATTAGATGTTTACCAGTTCACCCCGTGCACCCGCCCCTGCCCATTACCGTCACCTCTCACCACCCTCTTGTTTTGCGAGGAGGGTTTTGCACTAGAAATGGATGTTTAGTACTGTGACAATAGAGACCGTCTTTTTGTGTTCCGTCCTGTCTTTAGGCCTACTTGTGAAAGCCTTTAACTGACATTGTTTAACATTGGTCGCCTCTATTGTTTTTTTGCCGTTTCAAAAAATAGTTATCATTGTTTTTATGAAGTTATTGTATCATGATTGAATCATATTATTGATTTATATGATGATTTTTTTGAACAAGAAACAGTTTAAAGAGAACAGAAGTTTGTGCTTAATAATAGCCTAATTGACAATAGCCAATCAATCATTTGAATTAGACAATTAACAATTACGCTTTTATAATCAATTGTCATTATGACTATAAGAATTTTTATTTATATATGGGTAACGTTTTATTTTAACCGTCAACTGCGTCAATGCATAATTGTTTTTCGAAGAATTTGGTGTCAAAGAATGTCTTCAAGGCAGGATGGTAATTCCGTGACTGACCACTAGATTATAACGTGCGCATTTGGATCTTTCACGTTATTTTTAACACAGTGGTACCATTCATTCCATCAACTCGACAAGGGATGCTCTTCGTTAAATATGACTTCTATAGCATTAAACTTGTCTTAAATATTTATTTATTCAGTTGAACATTGGTAACTAATGACACACTTGGCCAATTTGAATAGGCCTACAATTGAACCATTAAAGGTGGCACATTATTATACTAATACTATAGGCACTCACATAATTATATTATAACATAACAATAATATCCTACCGTTTTATATAGCAATTGCATATTGAGCTTTATCCCAAAATGGCCCACGTAAAAAAAGCACTGCTTGTAGTGTCTGCATGGGAAACCTTTTGCAAGATATTGGCAATGTAATATATTCATATAGGCAATACTTCCAAAATACTTTGTTGTTCTCTTCGGGTGCAACATTGGATGAATGCGACTTTATTCTGCGGTTTTGGTTAATTATGCTTTAATGCCCTAGGCGTTTTAGGTGGGAATGGTTGCTAGTGTGTACGGCTGGTGGTTTCTAAAACATTTGTACGCTCTTCTGTGTTCTTTGGCTCGAGTTCCTATTTCAGATTGCAGAGCCGATTGCATTTTCCCGTCGTCTGACTCCTGTATGTGTTTTGGAGGAGGAAGTATGAACATTTTAGCTTTTTATGAATAGGTTATTATACGGGAGTGTGCGCTTCTGTGAGAGCGAGTCGAAGAGAGAGAGGGGAATGGAGAGAGAGGGGAATGGAGGGAGAGGGGAATGGAGAGAGAGGGGAATGGAGAGAGAGGGGAATGGAGAGAGAGGGGAATGGAGGGAGAGGGGAATGGAGAGAGAGGGGATTGGAGGGAGAGGGGAATGGAGAGAGAGGGGAATGGAGGGAGAGGGGAATGGAGAGAGAGGGGAATGGAGAGAGAGGGGAATGGAGAGAGAGGGGAATGGAGAGTAAACGTATAAGTGTCTCCGAGTGTATGTTCGCTTTAACAGTTTTGTTTGTGTATATGCGGCTGTGAAACCTATGGATTGTTCCATTTCAAGTGTGGAAGTGCCCCTTTAAAATGAATGTGCGCCTCTGTGTCTGACACCTTGGACTGTTTTTCTGACGTTATGCACGTCATGGAGTGCGCTTGCAAAAATGCATCAGATCATTTTTAAGTTCCGAAGTGATTTCTCTTTTATTATAGTTCATACTTAACGAGAGGTATATGAATCCATAGAATAATATCTTATTTCCGTAGTTGGGCGCCCTGTGTGCGCACTCGTGCGTTAATGCGCGGGTGTTAACTTGCGCACTTCATCAGTACGACAAGACAGTATCTAAACGTTCCTTCAAACCCCTGTTACTGCCCATGCTACAGCGTGATAGCTCCTTGGTTTATGACGCTCACAGATGGCATGTGGATATGGCCTACACACTAAAGACTTAACAGGTCCCCACCCAGGCAATGAAAGCCCGAATTAGAGACGGGCTGTGCTGTGGCTCCCTCAGAAAGTCTGCCCCTACGGTTTGTTCTCATCCCACTGGGAAAAAAGAGAGTGTGCATATTATAGCATGACACACACACAGAGGGTCAAAGGAATGAAAGCAGGGTTTTGTAAATGAACAAAATAGGTCGGCAATATTTTCTTAACATGGATATTCATTAACCTCATTTCAAAGAACAGTCTCACTTGTTCTAACCAAAACACCCTCCCTCACTTACACCCTCTTTCCCCTGCGCTCTCTCACTCGTTGTCCCCCTAGCAGGCACAGAGGTAGTGAATAGAGCCACTGTGTGGCCGAGCAGTAGGGTCCTGGCTACTAGTCCTCAGCCTATGCCACAGGCATGCATTTGGCTGTATGTAAGTGTGAGCATGTATCTATGTGAACTGGATGCCTGAACTGATGTCCTCGTGATTTTCCCTTGTCTTGTCTTTTTTCACATGTCCTGTGGGACCTATTATTATTATTATTCCCATTTGTATTGTTCTCTCTCTCTCTCTCTCTCTTCCTCCACCTCTCTCTCTCTCTCGCTTCCTCCACCTCTCTCTCTCTCTCTCTCTTCCTCCACCTCTCTCTCTCTCTATCTCTCTCTTCCTCCACCTCTCTCTCTCTCTCGCTTCCTCCACCTCTCTCTCTCTCTCTCTCTTCCTCCACCTCTCTCTCTCTCGCTTCCTCCACCCTCTCTCTCTCTCTCGCTTCCTCCACCTCTCTCTCTCTCTCTCTCTCTCTCTCTCTCTCTCTTCCTCCACCTCTCTCTCTCTCTCTCTCTCTCTCTCTCTCTCTCTCTCTCTCTCTCGCTTCCTCCACCTCTCTCTCTCTCTCTCTCGCTTCCTCCACCTCTCTCTCTCGCTTCCTCCACCTCTCTCTCTCGCTTCCTCCACCTCTCTCTCTCTCTCTCTCTCGCTTCCTCCACCTCTCTCTCTCGCTTCCTCCACCTCTCTCTCTCTCTCTCTCTCGCTTCCTCCACTTCTCTCTCTCGCTTCCTCCACCTCTCTCTCTCTCTCGCTTCCTCCACCTCTCTCTCTCTCTCGCTTCCTCCACTCTCTCTCTCGCTTCCTCCACCTCTCTCTCTCTCTCTCTCGCTTCCTCCACCTCTCTCTCTCGCTTCCTCCACTCTCTCTCTCTCTTCCTCCACTCTCTCTCTCTCTCTCGCTTCCTCCACCTCTCTCTCTCTCTCTCGCTTCCTCCACTTCTCTCTCTCGCTTCCTCCACCTCTCTCTCTCTCTCTCTCTCGCTTCCTCCACCTCTCTCTCTCGCTTCCTCCACCTCTCTCTCGCTTCCTCCACCTCTCTCTCTCTCTCTCGCTTCCTCCACCTCTCTCTCTCGCTTCCTCCACCTCTCTCTCTCTCTCTCGCTTCCTCCGCCTCTCTCTCTCTCTCGCTTCCTCCACCTCTCTCTCTCTCTCTCTCTCTCGCTTCCTCCACCTCTCTCTCTCGCTTCCTCCACCTCTCTCTCACTTCCTCCACCTCTCTCTCTCTCTCTCTCTTGCTTCCTCCACCTCTCTCGCTCTCTCGCTTCCTCCACCTCTCTCTCTCTCTCTCTTCCTCCACCTCTCTCTCTCTCTCTCTCGCTTCCTCCACCTCTCTCTCTCGCTTCCTCCACCTCTCTCTCTTGCTTCCTCCACCATTCTCTCTCTCTCTCTCTCTCTCTCGCTTCCTCCTCCTCTCTCTCTCTCTCTCTCGCTTCCTCCACCTCTCTCTCTCTCTCTCTCGCTTCCTCCACCTCTCTCTCGCTTCCTCCACCTCTCTCTTTCTCTCGCTTCCTCCACCTCTCTCTCTCTCGCTTCCTCCACCTCTTTCTCTCTCTCTCGCTTCCTCCACCTCTCTCTCTCTCTCTCTCTCTCTCGCTTCCTCCACCTCTCTCTCTCTCTCTCTCTTCCTCCACCTCTCTCTCTCTCTCTCTCTCTCGCTTCCTCCACCTCTCTCTCTCTCTCTCTCTCTCGCTTCCTCCACCTCTCTCTCTCTCTCTCTCGCTTCCTCCACCCCTCTCTCTCTCTCTCTCTCTCTCACTCACTCACTCTCTTCCCCTCTTTCTCTCCTTCGCCTTGGCATGCATGTTGCTTTTGTCCAGTTGCATGTTGTCTCTAAAGTTGAGCAGTACCATAACCACTTTAGCTGCCTCCAACAGTTAGCAACAGTGATGGAGAGCTCATCAGATACTGTTCAGTCACAAGGGCCTAGTGTTAGTGTACCATGAGAGGTGTCCGTCTCCTCTATTCACTTATCATTAGATTTGTCCGTCTCCTCTATTCACTTATCATGAGATTTGTCCGTCTCCTCCATTCACTTATCATGAGAGTTGTCCGTCTCCTCTATTCACTTATCATGAGATTTGTCCGTCTCCTCCATTCACTTATCATGAGAGTTGTCCGTCTCCTCCATTCACTTATCATGAGAGTTGTCCGTCTCCTCCATTCACTTATCATTGGAGTTGTCCGTCTCCTCCATTCACTTATCATGAGAGTTGTCCGTCTCCTCCATTCACTTATCATTAGAGTTGTCCGTCTCCTCTATTCACTTATCATGAGAGTTGTCCGTCTCCTCCATTCACTTATCATGAGAGGTGTCCGTCTCCTCCATTCACTTATCACGAGAGGTGTCCGTCTCCTCCATTCACTTATCATGAGAGTTGAGGAGTGGTGTATGGTGGGTCATGAACCATCAAGACCAAGGAAAACCAAAGGGGCATCCAAGCATCCACGATGGGTCATGAACCGACACCCCCAGTTGCCCACATCCCACTCTGCACACCCAGAGATAGACTTAGGGCTTAGCCCAGACTGCGGTCGCACTGTAGATGTGAAACATGCACAGCCAAAAGCCCTAACTGCGTATCAACCGTGGAAAGCTGTAGATGTGAAATCTTGCCGTGTTAAAAAGGGCCGAACCAGTTCATGGTCGCTGCCAACCGTAAATGTCATGGTCACGTTTCAGACGAACCGCAGTTGCCCATCAGACTAGAGGCTCTTTCTACACTCTGCTTTTGAGGGAGGTGATTTGGGTTTTGCAAGAGAGATAGTTAGACATCTTCAAGCGGTTTTCTGAGAATTGACATGCCAAAGCATAATCATACACTGTCAGTCTAGGTCTCCTGTTCCTGGTGAACCAGTCACTGTCATTTTCCTGGTTGCAGGAAGTGTGTGTAGGCGTGTCCGGAAACCTAGACGGGTACTTTTGCATGTCGATTTGTATCAATTATTTCAGACAGGCAATATTTTATACATTTGAAGGCATCAGCTGTCCATGAGTGGACATACATGAGATGTTATACTATAAATAGCATATAAATAGCATTATGTTATTGCAGTCTTACTCAGGAACTGAACTGAAGTTATAATTTATGGTCCTAGTCATTTAGAATTCTCTTCGTTTTATGAGCACGGGAAGTGTTTTAGAGACCAAGATTTCCACATCGTATGGTTGAAGAGCCCCCAGCGCAAGAGAGTCAGACGACTTTGCTTTTGGGGACAATTCACTGGAAGTTGCTGTGTTTCAATGGCTGCTTGTATGTTCTATGCAACCCCTGACCCCCTTCATATAACATAGTGGGCCATTTAGAGATGAAAAATCGTCACCTGCCATCATCTCCCCACCTCAAAAGATGTTCCAATTCAAGGTAGTGCTCACCTATAAAGATTTCAGAACGTTAGGTGATTTCCTGAAGGGTATTTCCAGACTTGTATGGACCGTTGCCAAGTGCCTCCACAAACAAGGACGATGATACCTTATTGTTCTGTCACCTGCCATCGTTCCGCAGCACTATTTAATGAGCCTGACTTAGTCACCGTTCCTCGGCTCAGTGGTGAATCGGCTGGAAGCTCTTCGGTATACTTTGCTTCGGCCTCAGTCTGGTTTGATTTCACTGTTTTCCAGTCGGACTCCTTCCTGGTTGTGCAGAGTGCTGTAAAGCTGCATGGCAGCTATGCTGCATTAAAAAGTGCCAACACTGTATGTTGTATATCTATATAAGGCATTGAATTTAGACTTTTAGGCCTAGATGTAAAACAGAGTTGTGGAGCACCTGGTTACGATGTGGGACAATTTAAGTCATGTGTTTAACACGGAAAGGCACTAAGTTGTTGCTCCCTGAGTTGGATTCTTGCTTGTGCTTTAGTTGGATACTAGGCCTAACTGCCAAGAAGACGTGGGCAGTATCTTAGCCTTCCAGCTATGCCTCAGTTAAGATTCTTTGCCGCTGGCTGTTTGGGCTGCACGTTTCAGTAGGGCACCAAGGCCTCTCACATTATGGCCTAGTGGTCCCACCTTGTGGTTCACGTATCCTCCCTTAAGGCTAGTCCTGTCCACGGCCCAACTGAGTCACTGACTGAACTGAACCACATGCCTCACGGTCCACGTTGGCACTCTGCAGTAGAACTGCCAATCAGGGATAGGCCTCGTTTTGTAGCATAGTGCAATGGTTAGGTTTAAATCTTCCTAGCCTGGTTAAACCAGACTAAACACTACACTCTGAGTAAAACATTAGTGAACGTTAGCATTCAGTCTGTTTTAACCAGGCTGTAGCATACTGTCCTGCTTGTCTTGTCCTACCATTCACTTATCATTGCTTGAGGGTACGATCCCTTGCTTAGGAGAACGAGTGCTTTCCTGTGGGGTTTCTACAGCATTGACCTGTACACATTTCACTATTGTGATCTTCTACACTGCCTGATGTTTTTGAGGCTGCAGGCCTCGGACAACAACAACAAAACAACAAAAATGCAACCGTTACGAGGTTAAGCCTGAGCTGTAGTCGGGGGCTACGATAGATTGTGTGATCATGTGACCTGGTGTCTTGTGACGTCTCTGTCAATCAAAACACGTTTGGAGATATTCATAACCATATTAGGACTAGACACTGAGGTGTGCGTGCGGTAGCTAGGCTTTCTGAAAACGTCGTTTTTCCTGAGCTCTGTATGTACATGTATGTACATACCTCACTTTGAAGTTGTGCATTCTTTCATATTAAGTCCTAATTGTATATAAATATATGTATCGTATGCCTCAACAACTTGTTTTTATAGTGTGGGTGGTTATAATGGATTTTCTGTCTGTGTACATGGAGGATTATAAATACATTATAACTACAGAGAATGATGATGTAAATTACAGGCCTCCAGTCTGAGCTGAACACATGCCTTTCTATTGCAGAGAGAGAGAGAGAACGAAAGAGAGGAAAACTGAGGACAAACTTGGTTTTGGTCTCGATTCATGCCTTTTTTTTAAGCGTTGTGTGTTCTCCAATCATCTCCCATCTCCTCTATGTTTTAGCCCTTTTCACTTCCTGTCTCCTCGTTCCATCCTGTCTGCAACACTTTCCTGTTGTCCCTCTCTCTCTCTAACAATGTCAGCTTTGTGTGACAGTGAAGGTGAGAGGTGAGGGGGTCAAGGGATGAGGTATTTGCCGCCGATGTACAAGGATGCCCCTGAAGAACGAGTGAAAGGTGCGAGGGTGGAGGAGGGAAACGTGAGGTTACCCAAGGGGTGAAGTGAAGAACGCTCCTCAGCACTGATTCTCGTTCTCCTTGTTTAACGTTGGACAGCGTTACCAAAGCTCTGCAGTTTTAGTGGGCACCAGTGCACCCGTCTATAGGGTCATCTGGAGCGTGGGTGTATGGACTCAGTGTTTAAACTGTGATCAGTTATGGATGGCATTGATTGGTTTTATTGGTGTTTGTGTGTGTGTATGTACAGTATGCACTCTGTCATGAATGTAGGCTTTACCCACCAGTTTTATGCCATCCTATCAAAGCATAGATTGCTCTTCGGCCCCAATATATCGTTTGTACATTAATGTTAATTATACCTTTGGAAAGAATTGTGGGTGAAATGAACCATGGAAGTGCAGATAGAAATGTAATGAATAGAGCTAACAGGAGACCTTATACTACCTTGACAGACAATCACATCTGCTCTACTCAGTACTTTTCTATCTGAGCGCTCTGTAACGTTTCACCCTCCTGAACAGGCCCCTGTTCTGACAGCTGTCAGGAGAGTTCTGTGTCTGAACTGGCTCCATCTAGTGGTCAATGAAGTTAATGACATTAAAACAGCTGTGCCACTCCTATTTGTTTACATTACATGACACGACATGTTCCAATGGTCTTACATTTAGGAATGTTTTGATTGGTTGATATGTGAAAACGTTTTGTTGATGATAATAAGGCCTACGTAGAAAAGGCTCCAAGAACAATGTCTAACATCCTGGTGGATGGAACATACTACTTACTGTATGTAGGCTATTTGCATGAAATACATAGATAGCCGAGTTCAATTTCTATGTGATTGGTTAATGTGATTTCGTCATTACTGTAGCTCACTGCTGGGCTGCTGTGAATAAAGCAACGTGAGGGATAATAGAATGATTATCATTTACAGTACAGGGCGTTTACTCCTTTCACACACCCGGTACTCCCCTTTAAAGACACTGTGTACAGGGTGATCTTTACTCTGTGACCAAAATGTGTGACTTAAAGGAGAGGGAGAGAGGAGAGCGAAAGCGGGCAAAGAGAGAGAGGTGGCTTGTTTACCCCCGGATGGCTCCATATTTGTCCCGCGTGTATGTTATTTTTTTGTGGGTGTGTGTTTGTCGTTTTATTCATTCGTCCTCCTCTCCCAAGACCTCCTGGCAGGAAGGGCTCAATGAGCAGGGCAGCTGTGAGCGGGCCGAAACAGAGGTGCTCATTGTGTGTGTGATCCTGCGGTGGAATCTGATACAGTATCCAGCATCACAGGGCTGTGCTGTCTGCAGTTTCTCTCCTTCTCCCTCTCTCTTCCTTTCCTTCGCTCTCGTCCCTCTCGTCCTCTCTGTGTGTGTGTGTCTCTCTCTCTCTCTCTCTCTCTCTGTCTCTCTTCTTTCTCCCTCAATCACCCCCCTCTCTCCTCCCTGTCTCGTTCTCCCAGTTACTGTTTCGGAGAGTTAATGGGGCATTACAATATCGCTCTTTCTCTCTCTCTCTCTCTGTTTATAAAGAGTTCCCTCTCTCATAGACCCTTGACCCGTCCTCTTCCCTCTCTCTGTCTCTCAGAGTTTAGTGTGCTGGGAATAGACTGTGGTCACGATTCTCCGAGTCAATATTAAACGCACCATTTGAGAGTTCCCCATAAATATCGTCACCTGAGGCCTTCAAACCGGTTGTTAACTCTGGGTGTCACCTAAACACAATGAGCCTGGATTGGATCATTGTGCTAAAAATGTCATACCGTATGTTCTAATTCAGTGGTGTTTACACTATAATACAGAGTACAGACTTTCCTATTGGAATAATTGTATCATATCGTTACGTATGACTGTGATTTTTTAGTTAATCAAAATATTCATTCCTATGATTGCTTTCCTCTTTCATGTCAAAAGTGCTGTTTATTCAAGTGGCTGGGAATAACTCTAGTACATGTGGCTCACTGTTTTCCATTGTAATGGCGACATTAAAGATGTCATTTGAATGCATATTAAAGGTCTGCGGTAATCCAGGTCATTCCCACAATTCCTGCCTTTCGAACGCTTGACTGGCATCGTAAGGATATTAGGACGAGTGTCACTGCAGGGTGCACGATAAATGCATCTCTGCCAACCCACTAACAGCGTAGAAAACTCCACCTATAATCTCGAACACAGACAGGGCAGCCAAGACCAACTCTGAAAAATAATACAACTTTGATAAAGACCAGTTTCCTGGACCCAGATCTTAGCCAAAATTCACGCTCAATTGAGAATCCTCATTTGAACGTTTTTTTTTTGTTGTTGCCCAGAAGTAGGTTTAATGTGGGCCTGGAAAACCTGCCCTGAGGAGTCAGCCGATTGGTTCAGCTAAGTAAAGTGTGAGGGACAGTCATTACAACCTTGCCTGTCGAAACGTTGGTTATTCAATTATTGCATCTTGAGCTCCTAGAGTGTGCGGCTCTGCCTTTCATTTTCACGTGTTCTACTCCGCTAGCCAGCACCTCGCCTCAACAGGTGTGCGTTTCTTTCGTCGTCCGATTGACAGACAGTCATACCTGGTCTGGAGGCAGGATGTGAGATTGGCGGCGATGTTAGCGGCCGGTCTATTCTGTTTACACAGGCTTCCATGACTCAGCACTATCACATATATGGCGCTTGTTATATTTGCTTGACAGACACTGGTCGAATAGAGGAGGCTGTTCCTGGGGTTAGCTGGAGTGTAGAAGATGGCATGGGGACTTTTTATTACCGTAAAGGTTTACAGCCATGATTATGTGGAGGATACTTAGTGCGTAACTTTAAGATACAGGCCTAATATTGAATCTACAAATCAAACTGGAATGGTTATTGCCCATGGTGGTGGGTCTCAGACCAAGGTCAATACAGAAACTATTGTGATCTGTAAGATGGTTCCTATCAATTGGTTTCAATGTCAAAACTACTCTATATCATGATGGAGTCCATCCACGAAGATGTAACCAAGGCTCACGACCATAACTCCATGCGGTTTTTCAATTTATTAACCCTCTCCCGCTCGCCACCTCTCCTCAGATCCAGTGGATGTGTTGCGGATGCTGCAGCTGCCCTCTCTCCCAGAGGGGGTGCGGAAGGTTCCAGGCTTCTGCACCTCCCGGCGCGCCGGTACCGCTGACCACGCCTACCGCATCTCCAAGAAGGCCCAGATCTCTGCCCCTACCAATCAGCTCTTCTCAGGTACCTCTATATCCATGTCTAACTGGGCCGTGTTCATTAGGCACCAAACGGATGAAAACAGACTGAAACAGGGATGGACTGCCTGTACTTTCCCAATAGGAAACGTTCATTTTCCGTTGTAAAACATTTCAGACGTCTTCCGATGCGTGCGCTAATGAACACGACCCAGGCCTCACATGAACTAAAGCTACAACATACCTCATCCCTCAGGTTGACTTGGAAAGATGTGGTCGACATAACCTGTAAATAGGATTGCTGAAACAATGGAAATGTCATGCATAGGTGTAATAGGTGGCAGGGAAGTCAGGCGCAGGAGAGTCAAATGGAGTGTGAAATGGAGTCTTTTAATAAAGTCCACGGAGTATGCTCCATAACACTAAATGTACAAAAACAAACAAACATGGGTACGAGGACCCGACGCGCACCTATACAACAATCACACTACACTGACAATAAAACAATCTCTGACAAAGACATGAGGGGAAACAGAGGGTTAAATACACAACAGGTAATGAATGGGATGAAAACAGGTGTGTGGGAAGACAAGACAAAACCAATGGAAAATGAAAAAAAGGATCAATGATGCCTAGAAGACCGGCGACGTCGAACGCCGAGCACCGCCCGAACAAGGAGAGGCAACGACTTCGGCAGAAGTCGTGACAGGAAACAGACTGGGGCGCACAATTCATGCCTCGTGCATTCTGTGAATTTATGTTTTGTAATGTGTCATGATTGCTATTTGTGTCCCTTTTTTGTGTGCGTTTCTTATCATTGTTGTTCGGTTTTAGGGTTTATTTTCATCTTACAATTACCTTAAGGAGGTTAGTTGGACCATAACTTTGCAGCTTTAGTGCTAGATTGCTTTTGTGTGAGGCATATGATTATTTCATGCAAGAGCATGTGAAATGTAAATGCCTTTGGAGGAGACGAAACACATTAAGAGCCAACTAACTACCGTCTGAGACCCTGAAGCGCGTTAGGATTATAGCACTTCAGTGGTTGAAAGATATCCTGAAAAGTCAAAATGCTCATTTAAGCTCATTTTTTTGTTTGTTTGGGTTCTCGATTTCTCTACACCCACCTGTCTGTTCCCACTTCAGTCCTTCAAACCCTCGCTTTTAAATTCCAATAAAACATGCAACTGTTACGACAGCCCTAACTCTAATTTTCATGAATTAATCTCATTAATCGTCTGCCCATCCACTGTATCTAATATCCTTCTTCCCACAATGCCTCCCGTTCTCCCCTTTCTGCTTTACTCCTCCTCTTTTCTTCTCTTCATGCCTCCTCCTCCCCCCGTCTCCCCCAGGTCGTTTCCCGGAGAACTTCTCCATCATGGCTCTGGTCAAGGCCCATGCGGGCCTCCAGGCCTTCCTGCTGTCCATCTACAGTGAGCAGGGTGTCCAGCAGCTGGGGGTGGAGCTGGGACGCTCCCCTGTCTTCCTGTACGAGGACCAGACCGGCAAGCCCGCGCCCGAGGACTACCCCCTCTTCAGCGGCGTCAACCTGGCCGACGGCAAGTCAGTAACAACACGTCCCGCGGCTCTGTGTTTGTGTGTGTGTGTGTGTGTGTGTATCAGTGTTTCCATGCATGGTTGTTTTTGTTTCATACACACTACATCATCTGAGTATCTTCTTCATTAGTCATATTTTGTAGGGTTGTTCTGAGATATGACTCATTTTGCCTCAGTGTCCCAGAATGGTGGTTTTCAAACCTCTCCTCAAGGACTCCCAGGCATTTTGCAATTTTCTTGTAGCCCTGAACTCAGTCACTGACTCAACTTATCAATGGCTTGATAGTTAGTTGGCAAGTTTAACTTTGGTATGTTAGCTCTGGTATAGTTTAAATGTGTGGATCGGCCAGTGGTCCCAGAGGAGAGGTTTGAAAACCCCTGTCCCAGAACAGTCTGGTTTCAATTGCGTGAAGTCACACACACACACACACACGTGTAACTTAAACGGTGTACATTGGGGTTTCCTTTAAGCAACCCCCTCCAACACATTACACAGTTGTGCTTTACCTCCTCCCTGCCTGTAGGTGGCACCGCATCGCTATCTCCGTGTCGAAGAAGAACGTCACTCTGCTCCTGGACTGTAAGAAGCGCATGACCAGGGCCCTGCCCCGCAGCAAAAGCCCCGTGGTGGACACCAAGGGCATCACCGTGTTCGGAGCACGCCTGCTGGATGAGGAGGTCTTCCAGGTCAGAGGTCACACAGTCAGGCACTAGTCGCCAGTGCCATAGAGCTTAACACTGAGTGTACAAAACATTAGGAACAATCTTCCTAATATTGAGTTGCACCCCCTTGAGTTGCCCTCAGAACAGCCTCAATTCGTCGGGTCATGGAGTCTACAAGGTGTCGAAAGTGTTCCACAAGGATGCTGGCCCATGTTGACTCCAATGCTTCCCACACTTGTGTCAAGTTGGCTGGGTATCGTTTGGGTGGTGGACCATTCTTGATACACACGGGAAACTGTTGAGCATGAAAAACCCAGCAGCGTTGCAGTTCTTGACACAAAACGGTGCGCCTGGCACCTACTACCATACCCCGTATAAAGGCACTTAAATCTTTTGTCTTCTCCGTTCACCCTCTGAATGGCACACATACACAATCCATGTCTCAATTGTCACAAGAATTAAAAATCCTTCTTTTACCTGTCTCCTCCCCGTCATCCACACTGATTGAAGTGGTTTTAACAAGTGACATCAATAAGGGATCATAGCCTTCACCTGGATTCAGTCTGTCACGGAGAGTGCACGTGTTCCTAATGTTTTGTACACTCAGTGTACATGACACTAATGCCATAGAGATATACGTGTCCCAATGTTATTAGATTGCTTCCTTTTCACGTCTCCTTCCTGAGAACTGACAGGGAGAAGAACGGAAGGTGGGTCTTACTTCCTACTTTGACCTATCGAGTTGTTACAGGTGTGTGGTCTTGAAGGAAAGGGGGCTAGGGAGTGTGAAGGCTACTGGGACACTGTTAACGGCTGTTGTGGTGGTACCATTTTTTTATTGAGGTGTTCAACCTGCTTCACTAAATAGGCTACCATGTTATGTCATTACCAAGCTGAGCCGCTCACATTGACAGGATAACCAATATTCTTCCTTATCTTCTTGTTTGTCCAACAAACCCCTGATAAACCCCGGACGTCTTCAAAAGCAGCGGATCTGCTTTCAGCTCAGGAACGGATTCCAATTCAATTACTCTTTAGTTTCAACGAGGTTTTCCGTTTGTTTTCCCACTCCCACACAGGGTGATATCCAACAGCTGCTGATCGCATCCAACCCTCAGGCTGCTTATGACTTCTGTGAACACTACAGCCCCGACTGTGACTCCCCTCTACCCAAAACCCAGTCCCAGGACCCCAACACATACGTGAGTAGCGCGGCAAAACGCCGCATACACTGAACCTGTAACCTTGAAGTGAATTAGGATTCGCCATTACCCTGCTAATGTCACAGCGGCTCTAAATTGGTCCACTGACTATCAATGCAGCTCACCACAGACCATCCATGCAGTCCAGCTACTTCAAGCATCACAACCACAGCATAAAACAACGTTGTCCCACACAAGCTAATGCAGCAGAACACATTATAGCACGATACCGCCACCCTAAATCCAATAATCGCTGATATGGTGGCATGTCCACGCAAACTCCTCTGCTCACTAAAGGCGGTGAGGCCTCGTCATCCCCAGACATCGACCGCTCCAGGAAGTCATCAAAGTGCTGCTCTGTCCTCTCGCTTTGTGAATTTGTATCTATCCACTTTCCACCTCACCTACGTGTGTTCTGAGGGAATTCAATGAAAAGAGAGGCCACTACAAAACCACACACAGTGAAAACAATGCTGTTGCACTTCAGTAATACAGGCAAACTGATGAGAAACTGAGCAAAAGTCAAGTCAGGTCAAATTGAGTTTTTCATTTGTTTGGGTTTGTTGAAATCCTGATGCAAGATGTATTGCAATAAAGACACAAGCGTTGCATCACAGTTGATTTGAACTCAACTTGAATACAATGTTTTTTTTAGAACAAAATGGAAGACAGAGAGGTTGGGGAAAGAGGATGATACAACCAGCTTCTCTACTCGTCATTTCATGACTATGGAGAAGTTTCATGACTATCACAGACGTTTTAGAAATGCTGCTGAAATGAGTGCTGTGTGGTTTTCTTCGTTGCGTTTCTTTTCTCATTCATCTAGACCCTCCATGTGTCTCCATTACAAGCGCTCCGGACATTAATCGACACACGGAGGCCTAATGAATCGAAAAAATGTGCTTTTATTTACTTTTCCAATCAATACACTCATCCCCACCATACCCCCCCCCACTCTCTCCTTTCATGCATTCCTCTCCCCCCCTCTACCTTTCTCTCCCTTTCAAACTCACTCTTCGCCCCTCCATTCCTCTGCCTGTGTGACCCTCTTGCCCACACCCCCATCTCTCTCAGTACTTTGATGAGGAACAAGATGACCATGAGTAACTCTATTATGGGGGAACAACAGCCCCCCCCCCTCTGTCCACCTCCCCCTCCCCCCAACCAGGTGGTAAAGAGAGAGGAAGAGAATCAAAATAGAGGGAAAGGAGGGAGAGATAGATGCACCGAGAAAGAGGTATGAATGCAAATATAGGTTTCAGGCTCAGTACATGAAAATAGAATTACATCATTTTTGTACATCATGTTGTACATGTTTTGCAATGAGAGGGATTTCCGACTGTAAGAAATCCCTTATAGTATTGTCGCCATGCCTCTCTCCCAGTCACTCTATTTCTCCTCTGTAATGCTGCCCTTCTCATGATGTCCTTCACACGATCGTCTTACATCACCTTGTTTCACCTCACCTATCACATTGAATTAACATTGTGTTATTAATGTTGCAGGAATGTCATTTACATGTTGTCATTGTGGTATATATGAGGATGTGTAGGTATGTTTACAACGTTGGGGCACTGGGGGTTCAGGTACAGCACACACACTGCCCCTCTCTCCCTTATTCTCTGGCCACACTGCCCCTCTCTCCCTTATTCTCTGGGCACACTGCCCCTCTCTCCCTTATTCTCTGGCCACACTGCCCCTCTCTCCCTTATTCTCTGGCCACACTGCCCCTCTCTCCCTTATTCTCTGGGCACACTGCCCCTCTCTCCCTTATTTTCTGGGCACACTGCCCCTCTCTCCCTTATTTTCTGGCCACACTGCCCCTCTCTCCCTTATTCTCTGGCCACACTGCCCCTCTCTCCCTTATTCTCTGGCCACACACTGCCCCTCTCTCCCTTATTCTCTGACCACACACTGCCCCTCTCTCCCTTATTCTCTGGCCACACACTGCCCCTCTCTCCCTTATTCTCTGGCCACACACTGCCCCTCTCTCCCTTATTCTCTGGCCACACACTGCCCCTCTCTCCCTTATTCTCTGGCCACACACTGCCCCTCTCTCCCTTATTCTCTGGCCACACACTGCCCCTCTCTCCCTTATTCTCTGGCCACACTGCCCCTCTCTCCCTTATTCTCTGGCCACACTGCCCCTCTCTCCCTTATTCTCTGGCCACACTGCCCCTCTCTCCCTTATTCTCTGGCCACACTGCCCCTCTCTCCCTTATTCTCTGGCCACACTGCCCCTCTCTCCCTTATTCTCTGGCCACACTGCCCCTCTCTCCCTTATTCTCTGGCCACACTGCCCCTCTCTCCCTTATTCTCTGGCCACACTGCCCCTCTCTCCCTTATTCTCTGGCCACACTGGGCCGGACCAACTGTCAAGAGAAGGAAGGAAAATTAATGAATACAAAACAATGGGCAATATATTTTGTTATCATTTTTTTGCCATTGCTCATATGATTATTACCCTCAACTTAGAAATAACAGCTTAATGCAGTACATGTTTTGTGCCAAAATAAGCATTAAAGGTAGACTCAGTGATAGTGTCATATCCCGGAGTCTGAGTCTCAGTTTAAGCAAATTCTTATGACAAAACAATAGAGCATTTGTATAAAATGACTAGTTGAGGATGGAGCGGGATTATTCAACTCAGACAGCAGTGGGTGAGAAAGGGCTGCTGTGCAATCAGGTGTGTCTGTATTAACGTGTCATTGGCATGTCTGTTTCATTATGGGATTAACAACTGCAGTTCTGCTTGTCGTATGTATAAAGGTCACCGCATGCGTCCACATATTTGACTGTGTTATCGGTCTACCTGTCGTTTGGTCAATTTAAGGTCTCAATGAGTCTGTCTATGAGTTTAAATATGCCCGTCTGCCCATTTGTCTGTGAATCGCTCTGTGTCTCCGTTTCACTGCCTGTCTATATACCTGTGTTTGTTAATGTCCCTTTTTTATGCTATATTATCCCTTTGTTGTCAATATCTCATTATGTGTAATATACATGTTTCCCATAGCATGTCCAATGAGCTATTCTCTACATATATGCATACAAACTGTACATATTTTTTTTGTATTTGCCTTTCATTTGAATATATCTGTTCCCATCTGTGTATTTTCTTCATCTAGTCACGATATCAGATCACGCCTCAGTCAAACTAACTTTTGCGCAGTGCTGCTGCTTCTCTGTGGCTATGAGCTCACAGCTCTCTTGCAGTTGGACGGCTCAGTGCATCAGAGGCTTCTCAGTGTGTCCTTGGCTACAGCTTTACCTGACCGTTATATCCCCAGTGCCTCCGCCAGCCACAGGTTCCAGTTTTCATTAGCACAGAGATGCTGCTTTTTTAAATCTGGAGAATGGCATTACTGGAGAGATCAGCATCCATCAGCACTGTACGTGCTGAGTATTAGGCTACACACTGTATTAAATTGACTGGCAAAAGATCATTCTACACGGACCCCTGTTGTAATTTGAGCATTGCCGTTGGCAAATAACTACATTCCTACCCTGTTCCGATTAGTCAAGGTTTCAATTGGCTATAAAATGCTTATTTCCCATCTTTCCTGTGCTACATTGACACAAAGTATTTTTTATAGGTGCCCACTTTCTGCTGTATCCAGTAATGCCAGAACAGTCTCAGTTAATCACCCAAGCCTAAGCCATCTTTAAATCCATCCACCCTTGTCTTTCTCTCTCCATCTATCCATCCCTTGTCCCTTCATCCCCTCCCACCCCCAATGTATCTCTCTACCTCTCCTCTCTCAACACCCACCCACCCTCACAAACTACAACCAATGTGCATAAATGACAGAAGGATGCCAATGGCAATGCTGACAAACGCAAACCTGTAGTAGTTAAGGCGGCAAAACCCCTAGTAGTTAAGGCTGCAAAACCTGTAGTAGTTAAGGCTGCAAAACCTGTAGGAAAAGCGGCAAAACCTGTAGTAAAAGCGGCAAAACCTGTAGTAGTTAAGGCTGCAAAACCTGTAGTAGTTAAGGCTGCAAAACCTGTAGTAAAAGTGGCAAAACCTGTAGTAAAAGCGGCAAAACCTGTAGTAGTTAAGGCGGCAAAACCTGTAGTAGTTAAGGCTGCAAAACCTGTAGTAGTTAAGGCTGCAAAACCTGTAGTAGTTAAGGGGGCAAAACCTGCCCCATCCAAACCTGCGAAAGCAGAGATTGCCAAGCTTGAGGCAAAAGCTGCCGCACCTGCCACATCCAAACTAGCTAAAACCGAACCTGCTGCCGCCAAGCCCACCAAAGCCAAGCCTTCCCCGGCCAAACAAGCCAAAGCCAAACCAACTGCAATTGAAGTCCTCCTGGCCAAGATCAAACCCACTGCAGTCACACCAGTGGTCAAGCCCACACCTGCCACCAGAAATGGCGGTGAAAAAAAAGTCAATGGCAAGCCTGTAGTAGAGAAGAACGTAAATGGTAATTCCAAGGTCAATGGCAATGCCAAACCTGTAGTTGAGAAGAAAGTAAAAGGTGAGGCCAAAGTTAATGGCAACGGTAAAACTGCTGAGGATAAGAAAGTTAATGGCGATGGGAAAAGCGGCAGTTACAGAAAAGCTAATGTCAACGGTGTAGAAGCAGCCAAACCTGGAACCACTAAAGCCCGGACAGAAAGAAAAGTCACCAAAGTTCAAATAGAAAAAACTGTGGTCAGCAAAGTGAAACCAGCAAAACCAGAAACCGAAGTCAAAGTTAAAGTAGTAAAAACCGAGATCACTAAAGCCAAACCAACAGAGTCGGTCGTCATCAAAGTCCCTTCCTTCCCCAAACCTGCACCAAAGAAAGAGCTGCCAGAGAAAACCAAGGTGGTGCTTGATGTAAATAACATCAAATCCATGATCCAAAAAATGCCTCCCTTTGGCAAGACTGCACTCAGTGGCACCGTCGTCCCTGTGCCGGAAAAACCAAAGAAGAAACTGGGCAACGGTTATCAACAGGTACAAACAAAGAGCCCGTGGTGGCAGTCCAGAGCTGTATCTTCCACCTCTCCCTTCTGGGAACCAGGTCGTTCTCCATCCAGATTTTACTGCAAATGTCCGTTCAACAAGCAGACTTGAAGTGTCTGTTTAAAACGGATAATAGTTTTAGTGCCAAGTTTTAGGTCTAAGAGTTTAGACATTTTTTTCAGACACATTTGGTGCGCAGAGAATATTTATTTTTCACACAACGATACATACCTTCACCATGGGTAAATTACTTACATAGATTACAGTAATACTACAAAGCTGTGACTTATTTGTTTCATATTCATATCTATAGAATAACTACCTGATTTATACTTGTTGTCTAAATTATACGTATCATCATTTACAAATCTTGGATTTACAAATCTATAAAGCTAAAAGATGCAGAGTTTGACAGTTTTGTGACTGCAATGCTTTTTCAACTGAACCCCCCCCCAAACCACTATAGAATTTAGTGTAAAACCTAGGTGGTGGACAACCTGGACCTCAGAAAGGAAGTTGGCCCATATCAACCTGGACCCTCTCTTCCGTTTATATATCTATATGATGGTGAGAACCTATATGATATAGCGGTGTAACAGACTGTCATATTGACGCATGGCTACCTGTACAGTCTCCTCTCCGTTTCCTTACAAACTCTCCTTCAAAGCTCCTGAAACTCCGAATCTGTTCTCAACGTTCACACAAGCAAGGCCTGTTGTCTTCTTTTTTTTAAATCCTGAAATAATAACGAGTGGTGCGCTAATCAAGTGAATGAGCTGTGTGCATGTCTTTCTTACACGGAAAATTGAAGACAGGAAAACGTACGTACCCGCACAATCTGCAGACCGCACAACAACATGTTTCCCATTTCTCTCTGTCTTTTCTTCTCTTCAAAACGTGTGTTCACTCAAAGACTGGGGTCCTTGTCCTGATCATATTTGAGTTAAATATGATTGAAGCAGTCTCACAGAAATGAAGCACGCTAAACATGCTTAGGTATCAGTTCAACTTCATTCCGTGTACACCGTAGACCTCTGGCTCGATTACTATTCACATGGGTGAGTATGTTAATGTAATGAAGCGCTAAGATGGTTTCTCAACAAAAAAAAGGTGAAATGTCGAAACCATATGTATTCCAATTCTCAGATAAGTGTGCACTGATTGAAAACGAGTAAGTATTTAGTTATTGCGAATACCTCTGGAACTAGTTGAACTTGTTCTGTGAGGCTGCTTTTTGTGGTACAAACTTTTTCCCGTCTCTGGTTAAAGTCTGTCCCACTTCACGGAGGAGACCGAACAACATATGCATCCACTATTAATAACAGTGATCATCGATTCTCACCAGGATTTGTCAAGTTGAGGCCTTCTCTAACCTTCTGACATCGGCAGAAGAGCAGACTTGGCCTCATGAACCTGTCATGGCATTGTGGCTTTCTTTTTACAGTCAAATTTGTTCAGGGAATTCAAGAAAGACATTTCAGCATGGACAGTTGATCTCCATGATTTCCTAAATCTTGCGGATGGCAAGATTTATAGTCGTCAAGATTTTTTGAACTGCTAAAATGTCTTTCTAACTCAAAGTGTATTTTCTACACTTTGAAAACATGTTGTTTGTCTTTTTACCTGACAAACATCCCCTGTAATGTGTCTCATCCTTTCTTGAAACACATCAGTCATGATCCTGACCATCTTTTAAACTAACCACCCTTTCTCATTCAAACCTGCCTACCTCCAACTTGGTCCCCCCCCCACCTCTTCATGAACTGACCAATCAGGATGTAGAAACGGCAAATTCTGAGGCTGGCCACACCCCTACAGAGTCGGATTATTATTATGAGGAGGCGGTCCTACAGCCAGAGAGTGAGGTGATTGGACAAGAAGCGACCACTGGCCAGGTAAACCGCACATAGCGAAACAGTGGGAGCAGGCCATCACACTAGTTCAAAAGACTCCCCAGCTAAAGTTAATGCACATATTCGTTACTATTATATACTTCCTATTAATTTCTATGTGGAGGTGAGCCCAGCCATCCAGTAGTTTAACAAAGTAGTGTATCAAGTTGTCACGTACTATAACAATCCTAACCAAAAATTGCCACCATTGCTATGAGACGTGCCACACTTTTTCAAAGAGGAATGCACCACATTCATTTTGGCCTATCAAACATTTTCATGTGGCTCTCATTTTCCCTAAACCCAAGATCATTTTTAGTTCTCATATCAAGATTCTATTTGATGACACACTTCGCCTTGAAATGAGAACAAGAACCTTGAGAAAATGGGAGTCGCATAAGAATATTTGATATACACAACAAAGGAATGGATATCATGCATTCTCGTTTGACAGCATATCTAACTGCATTTTGAGAGGGAATTATAGCGGTTATCCTCAGCCCTATCAGTCTGAATGTGTGACTCTTTCCTCACAGTTCTGTTCTATGTCCTCTTTATTTTATAGGAATATATTCTTTAATTATTATCTTCAAAGAAACTGTAAAACATTGAAAAAAAATTCATTTGAATTAGATTTTTGTTTTCTTCTTTCTCAAAAATTAATAGGTTACTTTATTTCAATAGCCAGCATTCTATTCAGTCATTTTCTTTATCTATATAACCAATGTCGGATCTTTTACAAAATGTTTTACATAACCAGCAGTGGTAAGTTGAATAGATAAAATAACGTATTAATAGCTTTGCAAAATAGCAGCAGCTTTTGTTTTCACAAAGTGGGGTGCTTCACCTCATTGTGTGTTTGTGTCAGTGAGTCTTAACTAAACTATTATACTGTATGACCTATTAGGGTATTGCTAGCCCACAATTATTCTACTTTCTTTTCTATAACTAAATCATTAGACACAAACACACAAGCTGGTGAAAAACCATAAAAGCTTTGGTGGAAACATGCCATTATTGTAAGCCTACATGTGTAAGAGATGATGGCCTCAGGAAGACCAGGAGGCCCTTAATGAATTCATGAAGCCTTAAGCTTTCCATGCTTTGGTGAGGAAATTACCTGAAGAACTGGCTGTTCTTTTGATGTCCACCAGGTGTCACTATGCTCTATGTCCCTTTGTCAGTGTATGTGTTACGCAAAAGGTAAGACTTACCACGCTCTCTGCCGTCTCCTTTTCTCCCGGTATCTCTCTGCTTCTTTGTCTGTCATTCACTGTCATCCTTTTCCCTCTATTGACATTACTGTCACTTTACTTTTCATCAATATCTTGGATTTCTTTTCGATCATCCTCTTCGTCCTCCTCTCTTTCTCTTCCTATCCCTTCTCTCCTTTTTTTCTCTCTTCTTTGGCACCTCCATTCCGTCATCGCTCTGCCCCAGGTGGAGGGAACGTTGGTGGCAGAGGAGGTAGAGTTGGCCAAGGCAGGGGGTGAGGTCGAGGCCTTTACTGAGGAGGAGTATGTGACCGGAGACCTGGGCATGAAGGAATACGATTATTCCTACAAGGACTACAACGAGCCCCTGCCCGAGGGAGAGACCGGGGGCAACATGGGCCCCGCCCTGTCCGCTGTGACAGACGAGGGAGGCGTAAGTCACTCCGCTTCCACTAAGTCTTGATTTCAATCCTAACAGGATGTGAAATATGATTTGTGTATACTCGGTGTATACTCTACTTAGTATGCATACACAAAGAGGTACTAAAGGCGCAGCAAATGATCTGGCTCGGATCTCATTTGTTTTTAATGCCTCTCTATGTGTATGGCTTGATTTGGACTTGCTATTAAGCTTGAGGTTATAGGTCGACCCTGAGGGAAGGATGCCCTGAAGACTTTTTTGTGTGAGAAAAGTTGGCGCCCAACGAGGGGCTGGACTTACATGATTTGTTTCTACACTTGTAGACACTGTGGTCTCTTTAGACTACTCTTACGATTACAATACTTCAGACATAAAAACAGGTGAACTTTATTGCTTCTACAACCTTGTAAAAAGCAATATTTTTCGGCAATCATTTTATGATTCAAACCCACTCTGTTCGTTTTGCCTTTAGTAGTAAAGACCCCCGGTATATATTCTGTCTGCACTGAATGTATCTCTCATTAACACTATGTTGGTATTATCAACCCAGCACACATCATTTGCAGGTATGTCTCCTGTAACTTGATTACGATCCATTCATTTATTCAGCTTGATAAGGAGCTACAAAATGTCCTATGTAACGATGCCATTGAGAAATGGATAACCGTTGAAATAGTCCCCTTGCTTCTACAAACAAACGCTACAACAGCTCATTTCGCCAAGGGCCGTGCCATAGAACAATTTTGAGCTACCTTTGGGTCACGTGTCAACCAACTGTCCACATGTCGTTGCTTTTATGACTATTTCCCACCTCTATGATTATTTCTACCTCACTCTGTTGGCTGCACGTCACGCCGGCAGGTTTGACCAAAGCTCTTGGTGGAGTGTGTGTCGGGTCTGTAGGCATATGCATTGACTGTGCTGTATTGTGGGTTACATGTGTGTTTTCCTCAGGCCTCAGTGAGCGCCGTAAAAGGCGAGAAGGGAGAGCCTGCTGTCCTTGAGCCTGTGAGTTGCCATTCACGTTGTCGTTTAGTTATTCTAGCTGCTCCCGTGCACTGTGACCTCCTCATCTACAAGGGGCACCACCGCAGCCAGTAGTCAACATAAGCTTCACAAGAAGCAGTTTAGCGTTCCATTTGGGATTTCTATGGGAAGAATTAGCAACGTCTAACATTTTAAATGCCACCCCCTCTCTCACACTCTCCGTGTTTTTGCGTTCTTCACAGGGTATGTTGATTGAGGGACCTCCGGGACCAGAGGGACAGGCAGTAAGTGCACTTCGTCCGCCTCTTTCTACTGAATTGTGTCTGGTAGAATAGAACACTTTTACTTACCGTACCCACCATCCTCTCCTTCTCTCTTAGGGTCTCCCCGGACCTAACGGCCCATCTGGCCCTCCTGGCTCTGTCGGTGATCCTGGCGAGAGGGTGAGTCTTAATCTTTATATTTATGCCTGTGGTTCTGATAAAGTTCTATTTTCTATCCGGGTTTGTCGATGGTTGAGATGTAGTTGTCTTGTTGTGGAGGCTGACTGGGCTGTGCTGGTTTCTCCTCCTGTAGGGCCTCCCTGGAAAGGCTGGTATCGCTGGTGCCGATGGGGTGCCAGGCCCTCCTGGAACGTCCGTCATGCTGCCCGTGAGTACCCTCCTGTCAATCGTCTCCAAGACCCACCCTTACATCACCTCTGTGTCTGTCCCTCTCCTTCTCTCACTCTGTCTCTCATCGACCCTTCGACCCTCCCTCCCATGCTCCACCTCAGTATTATTTACTCCTCCTATTAGGACAATGGGTTGAAGATGTTGTATTTGGTGACCATTTTTTTCCCTCTCTGTAGTTCCGTTTCGGAAGCAGTGGAGGTGACAAGGGTCCCATGGTCTCAGCGCAGGAAGCCCAGGCTCAGGCCATTCTGTCTCAGGCCAGGGTGAGTGATGAGAGGTTAACACTGTCCGTCCCACTGGTTTATCACACAGCTTTATCTCGCTCGACAAAACACCCCAAAATGATTTTAAAAACACAACATCAGGACAACATGCAGGTTGAACGCAATCTCTTTCGGGCAGTGCTCTTTAAGCGGTTCTCATGTTGTTCTTCAGCGTGTGTTCAAGAATGGTCTGAGTAATGGGTAAGTGCTGACATCTTGTTTGTTTCTCCTAGCTGGCTCTGAAGGGACCACCCGGACCAATGGGCTACACTGGACGCACAGGACCCCTGGTGTGTACCGTCACCCTTCCTCCGTCTCATTTCCTTCATTCACAATCGAACGATGTGCCAGAATATTGACCATATA
Organism: Oncorhynchus masou masou; assembly: GCF_036934945.1. Lineage (NCBI taxonomy): Eukaryota > Metazoa > Chordata > Actinopteri > Salmoniformes > Salmonidae > Oncorhynchus > Oncorhynchus masou. The sequence goes on from NC_088224.1 coordinate 36,930,280, forward strand.
CTGACGGTCCCCCAGATCGTCAAGGAGATGAAGGAAACAGAGTGGCTGGGCTATTCGATGGATGTCTGTGTGTTCCTCCGCAGTAATGATGGTTTCTGTTCTATCTCAGGGTACCCCTGGAAGTCCTGGGCTGAAGGGTGAGGGTGGGGATCCTGGACCTCAGGTAAAGAGATATCCCAGAACCACGTCCGTGGACCTCTTTCCCCTTGTCTGGCTCTGACCACAGACGGGCTTTATGTAGGTTCCTTTACACCACTGTAGTGCTGGTCAGTTCCAAAGAGACGGTTGTTTTTCCTCAACTGTAAAGTGGAGGTGGAGACTGTTTCTCTGTATGTGTTTATTATTGATACTCAATTCAGACAGGCATTCATCACAGACATCTATTTTGTTCTTCAGGGCCCCAGAGGACCACAGGGTTTGAGCGGACCTCCCGGCAAATCAGGAAGAAGGGTAAGTGAGCGCCGTCTGATCCCCGTGACTGTCTTTACGGATGCGGCCGAAACGGCAGCCTATTCCGTATGCGCCCTGGTCAAAAGTAGTGCACTACGTAGGGAATAAGGTGCCCTTTCGGATGCACTCTATGACTACGTTCCAATGTCGATACGTGCATACTGCTTGTATGCGTGCCAGTACATTACTTCACGCTAAGTGGTGGGCTATGTCTACAGCCATGCAGATTAGATTCTGTGACAGAAGATGTGAACGCTGTGGTTCCCTCTCTCCTCAGGGTCGTGCTGGAGCTGATGGAGCCAGGGGCATGCCAGGAGAGGGTGGGCCTAAGGCAAGCTCTCAGCTGCTAGTTTTGTTGTAAACATCATTTGTGTCTTTTCTTCCCAATTCTGTTTCTATGATCACGCATTTCTCTGAAACTGTCTGTGTGGTCAGCACTTTGCATGTGTGCTGCTTTTTAAACATTGTTCAGGTCACATTTGATATTTTTTCCGTTCTCAGTGTGGATTGTATGTGACTCAGACTTTCGACTGTGTCTCGAACACGCCACGGTATTGTGTTGTTGCTACTGTGTTCTAATTAGTTTTCTCCGCCACCTTACACGACGTGTCTGTCTCTGGCAGGGTGACCGCGGTTTCGATGGCCTGCCTGGATTGCCTGGGGACAAAGGACACAGGGTGAGTTCAAGGTCAAAGGTCAACACAGCACACCACCTTAGAAATATAGTAGAGGACTCATCAAAGAGAGGCTGATTATCAAATGAATGGAAATCGTGTTCCATCAAGGGATTGGGAAAACCAACCAACTCGGTCTGGATCTATTGTGACTCAAGATTATGAACCAGGAAGGAGGATCCTGTCCAATCAAATCAAAGAAAACAGAGTGAAATAGAAGTGTGGTTAAGCATGCTGTTGTTTAATTTGTTTTCCCTCCCTCTCTGTTCCACCATTTTAGGGTGATACCGGAGGATTGGGACCCCAAGGAGGTCCTGGAGAGGACGGAGAGAGGGTAAGTAGTTTGGCGTAACATCAGACATTGACCTATCAGTCCCATGTCCCCATAGAGATCCGTACAACTCTGAGTCTATCAGCCAGAACTACAGTGGCCACTTAACCTATAACTTCACACACGGAGTTTACCTTCATTTTTAACGTGATCCCGTTTATCTGTCAAAACTCCTTCCTCCTTCCTCACATTCTGTCTCTGTCATTCACCTTTGTTTGCCTGTGTCTGTTGTTCCCAGGGAGACGACGGCGACATCGGACCCAGAGGACTTCCAGGTGAACCAGTGAGTGTGTTTCTGACGCTACCGTTGACATTGGCTCCTTCCTCACTACCGTCACCGTTCCATGTTTTTGGGTGTATTATGTTCGTTTATAGCGACTAGCTGCTTTAGCTTGCTTGTTGTTGACCAGTTCCAGGCTCCTTCTCTCTGTGTTAAGTCAACGTGTTGATTTGCTCTTGTCTTTAGGGACCTCGTGGTTTGCTCGGTCCTAAAGGTCCGAACGGAATCTCCGGACCTCCTGTACGTACACACATTGGTGCACCACACTGGAATGTCAGGTTCACTCAAAAAACCACTTGGCTGTGAAGCTACACTGCAGAAAGCCTAAATATCTTATATTGAGTGATGATTAACTTAACATTTGTGTTATTGTCTTATTTTTTTGTAACAAACTCAATTATCTAACATCATTGGTAGATCATTTTGCTTATTTTAACCTACAAAAGGCTTAATACAAGTTATGTGTCTTATTTCAAGATAAAACCAAATATATTTTATATTAATTGTTGTATTAAGTTAAATATCTTGAAATAAGATCAATTACTAGTATTAAGCCTTTTTTAAGGTTAAAATAAGCAAAAATTATGCTAATGACAGTGTCCCTTAAAACATTACCATGACCAAGCAAACCCTGCACTGGGATAGTTTCACTATCTCCCAGAATGACTCCTTTACCCTCAGACTACCCCTGGAAGTACTAAACACCCCTAAAGTAGGCAACTATATGACCTGGAACCACAATGGAACAGTGCCAGTAGACCACATCAGCCTCATGCCAGTCCCTAAAACGGCCCTACAGTATAGGGTCGTGTTCATCTCACTTGTACACATCTAGACAGTCATTTTGTAGCAGGCTATTTAAGGTCGTGTGTGTTGTTTACCCTGAATTGATAACTAGCAATCTTTTCTATTTATTCAATGTGTTATTTTCTTTTTCCTCTCTCAGGGTGTGCGTGGAAACGACGGGCCCCACGGTCCTAAAGGAAACCTGGTCAGTGACAGTGAATGTTTTTCCGTCCTTTTGTCCTCGGTGGACATATTGACGTATTCCCATTGAGAGCAAACGATTCTTAAAGTCTCAAACCATCTATTCTCTCTTCCTCCTCGCTCCCCTTTTCCCTCTCAGGGTCCCCAAGGAGAGCCAGGCCCCCCAGGGCAGCAGGGTACCTCAGGAACACAGGTGAGAGACGCCGCAGAACAGGGGCCACGTTATTGGGGACAGATTTTAGCCAATTGAAACACTTGAAAAGAACTCGTGATACTATTCTCATTTTCTTCTCCTTGCAATGATGTAGGGATACAACTGTAATCTGTGGTATTGCCCCAATCTGATCTCTGACCGTATGACATGTGATTGTTTCAGGGAATGCCAGGACCACAGGGAGCCCATGGGCCCCCAGGAGAAAAGGTAAGAGAACAGAGTGATCCATGACTGTGGTGTGTGTAATTACTACGTTACGAACCTCCATAAAGATATTCAGTGTCCGACCGGCTTGAATTTTGTCTCCATAACATGACACCACCAGTGGAACGCTATTCAGAATAGGAATTTAGCCAGGAACGATGAAGGAGACAGAATATTTCATTTTGAAGGTGTATTGTATACTGTTTCTTAGTTGATGACAATGTTGTTGTCAGTACTGTCGTCAGTAACCCGGCCAGCTCACGCCTTTCCTCTCGTCTCCTCTCCCAGGGCCCCACAGGGAAGCCCGGTCTGCCAGGCATGTCCGGAGCCGACGGCCCCCCTGTAAGTCACAATCTCACTGGTTTATATTGGACTCATCAGTACCGTATGTTATAATGGAACAATGAAAATGTTACTGGTGATCTGCGGTCGTTTTAACTTGAGATGAAAGCACTTTATTGCATTTTCATGGAACACAGTGGTAAGAATAAGTGATCAGCACATGTTGAATTGAAGTTGCCCTAGTGCCTCTCTTTACCTCTGTTACTCTCTTCCCCTCACAGGGTCACCCAGGAAAGGAGGGACCTGTTGGCACCAAAGGAAACCAGGTGAGTTCCTCTAGTCATCTTTCTCCTGCAAATTATTCATAGAATGTAGTCAACTTCCCCACCAAAATACCCCACCGCGTCATATGCAAGATGGCCGCCTAATTGTTGTGTCTTACACGGTTGTGTCTTGTGTGAGGTAGTGCACAATTAACCCTCTCTTCTATCTTTATACAGGGCCCCAATGGTCCTCAGGGAACTATTGGCTATCCTGGCCCTCGTGGCATTAAGGTGAGCTTAGTGCTGTGGCTAAAATCGTCATTCAATGTTATTCATTTGTGACGATAATGCCTGATTAATGACTGACCTCCTAATCGTGTTGTAATTGCAGGGAACTCAAGGTATCCGTGGACTGAAGGGTCACAAAGGAGAGAAGGTAGGTGACCTCATCCAGTGTATCACTGATTGACAAATAGTATATGTGACAATAAAACATCCTATTTTATTTTGGTAGTCGGTATTTGATTAGGATCCCCGTTAGCTGTTTGCGAAAGCAGCAGCTACTCTTCCTGGGGTCCAACATACAACATGAAACATGACATAATACAGAACATGAATAGACAACAACAGCTCAAGGACAGGAATACATCGATTAAGAGTCAAAGAAGTAGCCTTACTTTGAGTACTGATGCTGGGGTGTTACAAGTGGTGTACAGTGTTGGTCTTGTGTCAAGATGACAGCAATGCCGTGGGTGAACACCTCTTAAACATTTATGGTAGAATTTGGGTTGGACTGATGGACATACCTTTAGAAATTATTATTAAGTTATGTCTCTCAGCCCACAAACGTTTATTTTGTGAACAACAAAGTCATTGTCGTTTTAGATGTCAGCCCCAGTACCTTTAGTTTAGGACCACTAGGGGGCGTACTGTGGAACACTTTCAGACAGCAAAGCCACACAGGTGTCAAGTTATTTGTCTCTCTCACCGACCTTAACATGAGAAGGTATTGATACTGCTTTTAGTACTTTTCATATGATTCCACAAACATTTCCATCATTCTTTATGTTGTAAGAGTTCACAGAAAGATTTTATTTGAATTTGTGCATTTGAGTCGCCACATGAAACACTTGATTGACCATAAATATAAAGCCTTTTAGCTTAACCACAGTTGTCTTTTTTAGGGAGAAGATGGCTTCCCTGGAATCAAAGGAGACTTTGGTGTCAAGGGGGAGAGAGTAAGATTCATTTTGTTTATTAAATGATTCCTCTAAATAATTCTAGTCAAGTATTATGTCTTGTTTTACAAGGTCGTGTTAAATGTTGCACAGTTATTTGGGATGTTTTTTTTTTAATCTTGTGGTTATTTTTATACAATTGAATTACAATTTTAGGTTCATGGATTGATTTGTCTTTAATTGATGCGCATGCGTTTTCTGTACCAGTGTTGATTGTTTCCATGTGTGTTCCTGCTGACAGGGAGAGGGTGGAGTGCCCGGCCCCAGGGGAGAGGACGGTCCTGAGGGGCCAAAGGGCCGCGTTGGCCCCCCTGGCGAGCTTGGACCCATCGGCCTGGTCGGGGAGAAGGTGAGAGGAGGGTTCATATTCCCTAGAACAGACGTTGGTTTATCTTGGAAAGTATCTCATAACACATCTACCTGGTTGGCTAGTTTTTGTCATTTTGATTGGTTCGTCAGAGGGTCATTGATGACTGTATCTGATTGCAGGGTAAACTTGGTGTCCCTGGACTTCCGGGCTATCCTGGAAGACTTGGACCTAAGGTAACGTCAACCCTGGTTTCCTTCTAACACGTACATGTTAGCTTATTAAAGGGACTGACAATATGGAAGCTGGGTTAACCAATGCTTCATGTGTTTTCAGGGCTCCCTCGGTTTCCCAGGATTCCCTGGGACCAACGGCGAGAAAGGAACAAGGGTAAGGTTGCTAACGACGGGAATTAAAACTCTGTTCCGCTGTCAAGTCAAATTGTCACGCTATGTACTGCGCGTGACGTAACCCGTGTATAACGCCAACTGCGCCGGAGTTGACGCTGATGTTGCCTGTGTGTCTGTCTCACGGAGTCTGTGTTTCTTCAGGGTCTGATTGGAAAGCTGGGACCCAGAGGACAAAGAGGACCAACGGTACAGTTCTACTCTACTCCACTCAATTCCACTTATGTATAACACTGTTGATTATCAAAGTCTCTCTTTATAGCTCATCCATCACTGATTTCACCAGGGCTCGTATTGGATAAGGAGCAAACAACAGTTTGGTTAGTTTACTGAGATGAACCAACTAGAAGTGGATCAGAACCACTCAACCAAATGCCCATATTATTCCTAATTGATCCTCCAACTCTCTCCAATAGGGCCCCAGAGGTCAGAGAGGACCGAGAGGATCTACTGGCAAACCAGGAGCCAAAGTAAGACAACATCTTTAATACAATATCGATAGTACAATATCTATAATACAAAATCAACAATACATCCATCACAGACAATTGTGACAAAGGAGAATTATAGAGGTTAATGCCCAACAGCACTGCCAGTTCACCTACAGGCCACCAGGGCAGTCACATGTCATAATAAGGCTGTAATATTGGTTAGCTGCATCGATTGTAATAATTCTGAGCTTCTATCGCTTTCTTTTTACTAGGGTACATCAGGAAGTGACGGCCCATCTGGTCCACCAGGAGAGAGGGTAGGTTGTCTGAGCTATCATTTATTTGTTTACTGGTAGACACTTTGTCGTGCCACGACAGCATACATGTTGTTGTGACACTTATACCTGTCCACCTCCCATTGTATCTTTCAGGGACTGCCCGGACCTCAAGGAGTAAACGGTTTCCCGGGGCCAAAGGGACCCCCCGTAAGGCTATTATATCCACTCTGTATAGCTAGATTCATTTCAGATGTATTTTTATTAGTAGAGTTTGAAACTGTAAGTACCTTCTTTCCCTTAACCCTTTTCTATTTCCTACCCAGGGACCACCAGGGAAGGATGGACTGCCCGGACACCCTGGACAGAGAGGAGAAGTTGTAAGTCTGTTTCCTTATCTGGAACATGTGGCCATGTGGGGTACAAGCTATCAGGAATATATGGATCTCATAAACAGTGCCATGTCTTTTGCTACATTGTGTTCTTTTAAATAAAAAAGTTGATCTACCGTTACTTCCTCACACGATAAACACGTTTACCTACGCTGATTGCATTAGGGGTTACGCAAGGCTCTATTCAAGGTCCAATTAATTTTGTTTTCTCTTCCACAGGGATTCCAAGGAAAGACTGGGCCACCCGGACCTCCAGGTGTTGTTGGACCTCAAGTAAGATTAATGCAACGTTTCTTTATTAACATTGTCCAGTGTCCAATGTATGGATTTGATCCAATGTGTGGATTTGATCCAATGTATGGATTCACCTACACCATTCACTTTCCATCTTCATTACTCCTCTTCCTTGTCCCAGGGTCCCTCAGGAGAGACTGGCCCCCTGGGCGAGCGCGGTCACCCCGGGCCTCCAGGACCACCAGGCGAGCAAGGACTCTCCGGACCCTCTGGCAAGGAGGGAACTAAGGGAGACCCTGGTCCCCAAGGCGGCCCCGGCAAAGATGGACCCCCAGGACTGAGAGGCTTCCCCGGAGAGAGAGGAATGCCTGGCACCCCGGTTAGCAGTCTGACCAATACACTTTCTGTGTCTGATACCCTATTCTCTATGTCCCAGGGTGAGATGTCATATTGTATATAGATAGTTTGCACATTTAGTGTTTTAACATGTTCCTGTCTGCTTTTTAGGGAGGCGGCGGACTGAAAGGAAGCGAAGGCCCAGCAGGACCTCCCGGAACAGCTGTACGTCTTGACAATGATTACATCTGAAATGACTCATTGTGAAATAATGTCATGTACAGTACTTGTTGACATCCACATCACCTTGCCTTTAATCCCGTCTGTAATCATACCTGTGCAGGGATCCCCAGGCGAGAGAGGGCAGGGAGGCAGTGGAGGCCCCATCGGGCCCCCAGGAAGACCTGGCCCCCAGGGGCCTCCAGGACCATCAGGAGAGAAGGGCGTGCCCGTGAGTACTTTTACAAAACATATCCAATGTACAGAGCTGTGATGTCAGACCGAGTCATTGTTCTTCTCTATTCTCTATGTCTTATATGTTCTCTCCCCCACCACCTTCCCTCTCAGGGGGAGAAAGGTCCGATCGGCCCGGCTGGTCGTGACGGTGTCCAGGGCCCAGTGGGTCTGCCAGGTGCTGCCGGATCCATCGGAGTTCCAGGAGAGGACGGAGACAAGGCCAGTAACCACCATGATATCTCCATCACATATTTTAATTACTAGGTTTACCACGTGAGACAATATCACAATGCTCATTTCAAACCTCTCGTAACAAAAGCTTTTGTGGTGGATTTTTTGGGATTACAGGGTGAGGTTGGAGAGCACGGCCAGAAGGGAGCGAAGGGCGGCAAAGGAGAGCATGTGAGAGACATTACCACCATTCTTTTACTGTCTGTTCCTTATCTCTATTGTGTCTGAACAAGATACTGTACGTATGATTGTCTCTGCTAAAGTACAGTGACACCATTTGCTCACAATGAGACATTGTGTGTCAACAGGGTCCTCCCGGTCCACCAGGGCCAATGGGTCCACTCGGTCAGCCCGGCGCTGCTGTAAGTAGAAACTCCATCAACAGACAGTGTGTTATCAATATTGCATTGGACACATAGGAATTCATAGCATGGTGCCCCTCTGAGGTGTTGCCTTCAATATTGCCCTCTCTCTGTCTCCATTGTTCAGGGAGCTGATGGAGAACTAGGAGCCAGAGGTCAGCAGGGGCCATTTGGGGCCAAGGGAGATGAAGGATCAAGAGGATTCCCAGGGGCCCCAGGTCCCATTGGACTGCAGGTATGATGACGGATTTCTGTTGTGACTACATGATTTTAGCCACATTACAATAGTCTTGTGATTGTGACTCAATAGGTCAATGGCATCTCTAACCGTGAATGTATCTTGTAGGGATTACCAGGCCCATCAGGAGAGAAGGGAGAGACAGGAGACGTCGGACCAATGGTGAGTGTCGACGACAGATTGGAGCAACCCAACAGATGATTGGATCTCATCATTATTAAGCCAATCGTAATAGTTCAGGAAGAGGTATTGCTAGCATGAATCACACTAGGATATTGCTCATCTCATCCTATCCGTCTCTTTAGGGTCCACCTGGCCCCCCAGGACCCCGTGGCCCTGCTGGTTCAAGCGGCGCTGACGTGAGTACCAATCTTCTCTCAAAACCTTCCAGAAGTTTCTCCTCGCCGTAGAATAATCATATTGAATGATTTCATTGTAATTGAGTTGTTATGCTACTGGTGATATTATGAAGTCATCCCACATGAAGACCTAGTCTCCCTGTTGATTTGAAGTCATATATGTTACTATGGGTATGACTCTTGTTGTTTTGACATTATCGATGGAATTATGTTTATTTTTAATTTTTTAATTCAGGGTCCTCAAGGTCCTCCTGGTGGTGTGGGTAACCCTGGAAACCTGGGAGATAAGGTAAACGTAAATTCACATGAACTTGATTGAAATGCTCCGTTGTAATCGTCAGAATATGCGTTTGCGTGTACACGTTCTGAGAACTGAAAACGTTGTGTTGACAGGGAGAGCCTGGCGAAGCCGGACCACCTGGAATCGGAGGAGAGCCAGGAAAGAAGGTGAGACATAGATCTTTTGGTTCTACTGTATTGTCCCGTACGCACGTATTTTGTTTCTATACATGGATGCATTGCACTGCACTGTGACAGTGTTGTTGTCCAATGGCAGGGCCCACGTGGAGAACACGGAGACAAGGGAGAGGCGGGACAACCTGGTACTTCTGGCCCTGCTGGTGGAAGAGGAGGCCCTGGAGACGACGGACCCAAGGGAAACCCTGTACGTCAAATATACTCAACAGATAAATCTAGTAATACAACTTGTACTGACCACACTAGATGTTTCAGTGTCTGACGTTATGCCATTGTGTCTCTCTCCTAGGGCCCTGTTGGATTCCCAGGCGACCCCGGGCCCCCTGGTGAACTCGGCCCCAGAGTGAGTATCTAAAAACGCTCGTCACGCACGTTTCATTTGATCTGTTTTGTTGTGGTAAGACAGATATTCAAATTTGTTGTTCGTAGCGTTTCATACCGCTGGTGTTTCTATGAATGAGTGTCTTGTTCTATCAACAAACCCCAGGAAGTATCTACTTTTAACGCCGTCGTAGCAATGGCCACATCTCTGATAACTCTGTCTTCTTTAGGGTCAGGACGGAGCAAAGGGAGAGAGAGGAGAGGACGGTGAACAAGGACAAGCTGTAGGTGGCCTCGTACTCCAGCGTCTATTTCATTTCCTTCCTTCACTGTTGCTATAGTTACGACATGGGCTCTTCTCCAGGACTCTCCTTCACCAAGTGCTTTGATGAATTTGATGTTACTGGGTCATACATTGTCTGTTCAACGATCGCTCCTGTGCGAAATGGCTCCCTGCAGCATTCAAGAGTAGTGCTTGTAATGTCGAGCACATCCTCTTAAGATGTTCCCAAAATAATTCAAACTTAAGCAATGTAATGGGTGTCAGAGTTTAGGGGACATTGTGGCCATAAGCATGCAAATCCACAAATCTAAACCACCTCAGTTCAAGCCAGAGATAAGTGTATTTTCCATCTTGAAGCACCTGTTGAAACATAAGATGGCACTGCGAGGTTAAAGTTCATGTCCTCCCTGGCAGATCGCCCTTAAGGCCCGTCGAGAATGTAGATTATTATGCAACTTCAAAAAAACAGCTACCCGTGTGTATATTTAGGTTCAGTTCTTTATAGTTAATATTGACCCCTTGCAGGTCATTGAAGTGTTCTAATCATGCTCTCTGCTGTAGGGATCTCCTGGACCCACTGGTGAGAACGGGCCTCCTGGTGGACCAGGAAAGAGGGTAAGGTCGTTCACCTGCACCAGGCCACACCGCAACTATCATCCACAGTCATATCTGTTGGTTTTCAATGTGTTATTTTTGATAGATGCTACAGGTGGCCTATAACCAATCATAGAAATGTTATGATGTTGATAATATTACACATCGCTTCTTTCCTAGGGTCTTGCTGGAACGAGAGGACCAGAGGGACGACAGGGAGAGAAGGGAACTAAGGTAAGAGTTCAAAGGTCATCGTTCAGTGTGTTGGCACTGGCAGTTAACCTTGTGGATCGTTATCTATCCTCGTGAGTCACAGGCCATGTCAGACAGACCTGAAACCAAATGTACATAGCTCTCTCTGCTGTCAATCATTTTCCAAATATATTAATTTGCTCAGCTCACAACACACATTGGGGATTTGGAATATTGGAGTTTATCAATGTCTGATGGGTTTTTTCTTTCTCTTTTCTTCCAGGGAGATCCAGGTGCCAACGGACCTCCAGGAAAGACAGGCCCCGTCGGACCTCAGGGTCAACCAGGAAAACCAGGAACTGAGGGTCTGAGAGGACTCCCTGGATCAGTGGTGAGGGAGATGAGCCCACTCTTCCATGGACAGACTGGGCTATTCAGTCTGTGGTTCAGTCTACTGCTCTAGAGTCTGTCTGTCTGTCTGCCAGTCTGTCTGTCTGCCAGTCTGTCTGTCTGTCTGTCTGTCTGTCTGTCTGTCTGTCTGCCAGTCTGTCTGTCTGCCAGTCTGTCTGTATGCCAGTCTGTCTGTCTGCCAGTCTGTCTGTCTGCCAGTCTGTCTGTCTGCCAGTCTGTCTGCCAGTCTGTCTGCCAGTCTGTCTGCCAGTTTGCTCTAAAGGGCCTAATTTAGGCTCCTCACTACTACCATGAGCTTAACCCCAGTGTAACGGAGCTGTTTGATGTGTTTGTCACTAACTTGCTTCTGATGATCTCTTCAAGGGCGAGCAGGGTTCTCCGGGCCTTTCCGGCCAGAAGGGACCTCCCGGACCTCTGGTGAGATAAGACACTGATATGTACATTAATATATCTATAATAGATTGTATCGTCCACACTGTGTTGATCTATTGGCATACAGGGCTATATTGATGCTTCAAGTGAATATACTCACATCCTTACTCTGTAAAGCTGCAGTACCATCTCACTCTCTCTCTCTCTTCAAGGGACCGCCAGGTTTGCCAGGACTGCGCGGCGAGGGCGGTGACAAGGGAGAGAAAGGCCACTCGGGTCTGATTGGTCTGATTGGGCCCACCGGAGAGCAGGGAGAGAAGGGAGACAGGGGACTGCCAGGGCCACAGGGGACACACGGATCCAAGGGAGAGACTGTGAGTGACACCTGTCTCTCCTTAGCTGACATTATAGAGCTTTGAAAGAAAGGTCGCTGGTTCGAATCCCGAGCCGACTCGGTCCAAAATCTGTCGATGTGGCCTTGAGCAAAGCACTTAGCCCTAATTGCTCCTCTATGTCACTCTAAGAGCGTCTGCTAAATGACGCAAATGTAAAGATACCGTATATTTTCTCTAAGGATACACACACACACACACACACTGGAAATAATGTTATTCTGTCAGTATGTCACATCCCTATTGAACATGTCTGATCACACTTTCCATAGCCGATGTGAGCAAGACCTTTAAACAGATCAACATTCACAAGGCCGCGGGGCCATACGAATTACCAGGGCTTGTACTCAGAGCATGCACGGACCAACTGTCAAGTCGCTTCACTGACATTTTCACCCTCTCCCTGACCGAGTCTGTAATACCCACGTGTCAAGCAGACCAACATAGTCCCTGCGCCCAAGAATGCGAAGGTGACCTGCCTAAATGACTACCGCCCGTAGCATTCACGACGGTAGCCATGAAGTGCTTTGAAAGGCTGGTGATGGCTCACATCAACACCATCATCCCAGAAACCCTAGACTCCCTCCAATTCGCATACCGCCTCAACAGATCCACAGATGACGCAATCTCAATCGCACTCCACACTGCCCTTTCCCACCTGGATAAAAGGAACACCTATGTGAGAATGCTGCTCATTGACTACAGCTCAATGTTCAACACCATAGTGTCCACAAAGCTCATCACTAAGGTAAGGACCCTGGGACTAAACACCTCCCTGTGTAACTGGATCCTGGACTTCCTGACGGGCCACCCACTAGTGGGGCGACACACAATTGGGCCAGCGTCGTCCGGATTAGAGTTTGGCCCGGGTAGGCTGTCATTGTAAATAAGTATTTGTTCTTAACTGACTTGCCTAGTTAAATAACGGTTAAGTAAAATAAATAAATAAAAATGTGGTAAGGGTAGGCTACAACACATCTGCCACGCTGATCCTCAACACGGGGGCCCCTCAGGAGTGCGTGCTCAGTCCCCTCCTGTACTCCCTGTTCACCCACGACTGTGTGGCCAGGCACGACTCCAACACCATTAAGTTTGCTGATGATACAACAGTGGTAGGCCTGATCACAGACAATGATGAGACTGTCAGGGAGGAGGTCAGAGACTGTCAGGACAACAACCTCTCCCTCAATGTGAGCAAGATAAAGGAGATGATCTGGGCCTACAGGAAAAGGAGGGCCGAACAGGCCCCCATTAACATTGACAGGGCTGTAGTGGAGCGGGTCAAATGTTTAGGGTTCCTTGGTGTCCACATCATCAACAAACTATCATGTTCCAAACACACCAAGACAGTCGTGAAGAGGGCATGACAAAGCCTATTCCCCCTCAGGAGACCGAAAATATTTGACATGGGTCCCCAGATCCTCAAAAAGTTATACAGCTGCACCATCGAGAGCAACCTAACCGGTTGCATCACCGCCTGGTGTGGCAACTGCTCGGCATCCGACTGTAATGCGCTACAGGGGGTATTGCGTATGGCCTAGTACATCACTGGGGCCAAGCCTCCTGCCATCCAGGACCTATATACCAGGCGGTGTCAGAGGAAGGATAAAAAAATATCAAAGACTCCAGTCACCCAAGTCATGGACTGTTCTCTCTGCTACCGCACGGCAAGCGGTGCCAGAGCGCCAAGTCTAGGTCCAAAATGCTCCTTAACAGCTTCTACCCCCAAGCTATAAGACTTCTGAACAATGACTCAAATGGCCACCCAGACTATTTACAATGACCCCCGCTCCACTTTGTTTTTACACTGCTGCTACTCGCTGTTTATTATCAATGCATAGTCACTTTACCCCTAATTATATTATGTTACTTGTTTTTTTTTACTTTTAGTTTTAGTCAATATTTTCTTAACTATATTTCTTGATCTGCATTGTTGGATAAGGGCTTGTAAGTAAGCATTTCACAGTAAAGTTCGGCTCAATTGATAAACAAAATTGGATTTGATTTGTATTCTATGTCACCCTTCAACAACAGTTCAATGCTGATGAATTTGTTGTGTGTTGACTGTATTTTTAGGGTGTTTCTGGAGGCACTGGGCCCATCGGTCCTGGTGGCCCTGCTGGTATGCCCGTGAGTACAGGTTCTACATCCTGGTTCTTTCATCAGTATATCATGTAACATCCTCTATCAACACTGTGGTATTCTCAAAACAGAACCTGTAACATAGAAAGATGTCAGCATTTATGTATCCATGCCTTTTACACTTTACATAACTCTGTTATGTCACTAGTAGTTACATTCTTCTTTTTTCAATGCTTTTATAACAATGGTAATACTTATCTTCTATTGAATGATAATCATTCATTTCCTGTTCCTCTTCCACAGGGTCCCGAAGGTGTGAAGGGAGCTAAGGGTGCTACAGTGAGTAGAACCCCATCCTCAAACACTCTTTGTAGTGTACTATCTGCTTCAATATTATAATGCGTATTGAGTCCCATGTGTAGTGTATTGAGTCCCCCCGTGTGCAGTGTATTGAGTCCCCCCGTGTGCAGTGTATTGAGTCCCCCCGTGTGCAGTGTATTGAGTCCCCCCGTGTGCAGTGTATTGAGTCCCCCCGTGTGCAGCGTATTGAGTCCCCCCGTGTGCAGCGTATTGAGTCCCCCCGTGTGCAGCGTATTGAGTCCCCCCGTGTGCAGCGTATTGAGTCCCCCGTGTGCAGCGTATTGAGTCCCCCGTGTGCAGCGTATTGAGTCCCCCGTGTGCAGCGTATTGAGTCCCCCTTGTGCAGCGTATTGAGTCCCCCCCGTGTGCAGCGTATTGAGTCCCCCGTGTGCAGCGTATTGAGTCCCCCGTGTGCAGCGTATTGAGTCCCGTGTGCAGCGTATTGAGTCCCGTGTGCAGCGTATTGAGTCCCCCGTGTGCAGCGAATTGAGTCCCCCGTGTGCAGCGTATTGAGTCCCCGTGTGCAGCGTATTGAGTCCCCCGTGTGCAGCGTATTGAGTCCCCCGTGTGCAGCGTATTGAGTCCCCGTGTGCAGCGTATTGAGTCCCGTGTGCAGCGTATTGAGTCCCCCGTGTGCAGCGTATTGAGTCCCCGTGTGCAGCGTATTGAGTCCCGTGTGCAGCGTATTGAGTCCCCCGTGTGCAGCGTATTGAGTCCCCCGTGTGCAGCGTATTGAGTCCCCCGTGTGCAGCGTATTGAGTCCCCCGTGTGCAGCGTATTGAGTCCCCCCGTGTGCAGCGTATTGAGTCCCCCCGTGTGCAGCGTATTGAGTCCCCCGTGTGCAGCGTATTGAGTCCCGTGTGCAGCGTATTGAGTCCCCCGTGTGCAGCGTATTGAGTCCCCCGTGTGCAGCGTATTGAGTCCCGTGTGCAGCGTATTGAGTCCCGTGTGCAGTGTATTGTTTAATATCTAATGCCTCCTGTCTCTGTGTTCCAGGGAGGAGCTGGTCCCAAGGGAGAGAAGGGTGTCTCAGGACCCCCCGGACCTCCAGTGAGTACCCATCCTTTGCGTAATCGGTTTATTCCTTGAAACCAATTAAATACTTGGATTTTACACCCATTTTTCAGTTTCGTCCAGTCTAGATCTATGTGCAGTTGCTTACATCATTTTAGAGCATAACATATATATCTACAGTATCTGCATTCGGAAAGTATTCAGACCCCTTGACTTTTTCCACATTTTGTTACGTTACAGCCTTCTTCTAAAATGTATTAAATTGTTTTTTCCCCTCATCAATTTACACACAATACACCATCATGACAAAATAAAATATATCACATTTACATAAGTATTCAGACCCTTTACTCAGTATTTTGTTGAAGAACTTTTGGCAGCTATTACAGCCTCGAGTCTTCTTGGGTATGATGCTACAAGCTTGGCACACCAGTATTTGGGGAGTTTCACCCATTCTTCTCCGCAGATCCTCTCAAGCTCTGTTAGGTTGGATGGGGAGTGTTGCTGCACAGCTGTTTTCAGGTCTCTCCAGAGATCTTTGATCGGGTTCTGGCTCTGGCTGGGCCACTCAAGGATATTCAGAGACTTGTCCCCAAGTCAGTCCTGCGTTGTCTTGGCTGTGTGTTTAGGTTTGTTGTCCTGTTGGAAGATGAACCTTCAACCCTGAGGCCCTGAGCGCTCTGGAACAGGTTTTTATCAAGGATCTCTCTGTACTTTGCTCCATTCATCTTTCCCTCAATCCTGACTGGTCTTCCAGTCCCTGCCACTGAAAAACATCCCCACAGTATGATGCTGCCACCACCATGCTTCACCGTAGGGATAGTGGCAGGTTTCCTCCAGACATGACGCTTGGCATTCAGGCCAAAGAGTTCAATCTTGGTTTCATCCGACCAGAGAATCTTGTTTAGTCCTTTAAGTGCCTTTTGGCAAACTCAAAGCAGGTTGTCGTGTGCCTTTTACTGAGGAGTGACTTCCGTCTGGCCATTCTATCATAAAGGCCTGATTGGTTGAGTGCTGCAGAGATGGTTGTCCTTCTGGAAGGTTCTCCCATCTCTAAAGAGGAACTCTGGAGCTCTGTCAGATTGACCATCGGGTTCTTGGTCACCTCCCTGACGAAGGCCCTTCTCCCCCGATTGCTCAGTTTGGCCGGGCTGCCAGTTCTGGGAAGAGTCTTGGTGGTTCAAAACCTCTTCCAATTAAAAATGATGGAGGCCACTGTGTTCTTGGGGAGCTTCAATGCTGCAGAAATGTTTTGGTACCCTTCCCCAGATCTGTGCCTCGACACAATCCTGTCTCGGAGCTCGACGGACAATTCTTTCGACCTCATGGCTTGGTATATGCTCTGACATGCACCTGAGCTCAATGTTGAGTCTCAAGGCAAAGGGCCTGAATAGTTATGCAGATAAGGTATTTCTGTTTTTTTTTTTTTATACATTTACAAACATTTCTACAAACCTGTTTTTGCTTTGTCAATGTGGGTTATTGTGTGTAGATTGATGGGGGTGGGGGGGGGGGGAATGATTTAAGCCATTTTAGAACAAGGCTGTAACGCAACAAAATGTGGAAAAAGTCAAGGGATCTGAATACTTTCTGAATGCACTGTACGTGTATTCAAAGTTTTCAGTTCAAACATAAATAAGTTCATTGTTTCATAAACCTATAAATCTCATTAATCATTATCAACCAATAATAATCTTTCTCTGTGATCCTCCTCCAATCAGGGTCCTCCAGGCGAAGTCATCCAGCCAATGCCCATCCAAATCTCCAAGAAGTCCAAGCGCTCCATCGACGCCAGCCGGATGCTGTCTGAGACAGATGCCGAGTCGGCTGCAGCCGACGCCACCGGCACAGAGTTCCTGACAGGCAGTGAGGGCATGGAGGAGATCTTCGGCTCGCTGAACTCGCTGAGACAGGAGATTGAGACCATGCGCTTCCCTCTGGGCACCAAGGACAGCCCCGCACGCACCTGCCAGGACCTCAAACTCAGCCAGCCAGAGCTCAAGGACGGTACGACGCTTTCAGGCATAAAACTATTCACCAAAAAATGTGTCAATTCTGACTTTACACTGGGATTTCTTTTAGAGACAGAGGAACTCTTAAAGACATTTATGGGGTTCACTTTTAACTAAAGTCTACGGGCCCGGGCTGGGTTTCTACTAAGCTAATATACACAATTGTTTTAAAATCTATCTGCAATATTAAAGCTCATCACCCCCTAAAAAAAAAAATGCATTTGAATTTCTTGGTGTTTAAATCGTGCCTTATCTCTCTGCGCCCCCCTGTAGGAGAGTACTGGATCGACCCCAACCAGGGTTGCTCTCGCGACTCTCTCAAGGTGTTCTGCAACTTCACCGCTGGTGGGGAGACGTGTCTGTACCCCAGCAAGAGCGTGGACACGGTGAGAAGAGAGACTGATCTCATCAGTCAATAATGTACACACTAACTCTACTACCCTGAAGGAGCTGTGTTTAAACATCTACACATCTCATTGTCTCTATTTCTCTCCTAGGTAAAGCTCAACTCTTGGACCACAGAGAAACCAGGCTCCTGGTACAGTGAGTTTGCAACTGGCAGCAAGGTTAGTATGGGGGTTCATCACACCACCGTGCAGAATCCCAGGGGACATTCATTATGGTCCATATGTGTGCAATGTTTGACCTGGTTATCAACAAATGCGTGAAGATAAAGGTCAATCAGAAAAATGATCAATGCATTATCATAACGCTCCGTCGATAAGGAAAGTGTTTATTATAATGTCAGGTGGACATATCCAACTCTCTGCTTATAATAGAGTTCACCTCTACCAGCTTCGTCAGAGTTTATATCTCATGGGATATCTTCTCCCCCCCCCCCAGCTTTCCTACGTGGACTCTAATGGCGAGCCGATCGGTGTGGTCCAGTTGGGCTTCCTGCGGTTGCTGAGTGTCCAGGCCCGCCAGAATTTCACCTATCACTGCCACCGCTCCGTGGCCTGGGCCGACCGCACTGCCAATAATGGCCACAAGAGGGCGCTGCACTTCCAGGGCGCCAACGATGAGGACCTCAGCTACGAGACCAGCCCATACATCAAGGCCCTGGTCGACGGCTGCTCTGTGAGTCTTATTGAATTGGTTTATTTAAACAGCGTGGTCCACTCAGTAACAATTGGCAGTGTTTTTCAGGGAGTCATGGGAACCAAAAGTAATCTCTAGCTTACTCACCTCTCTGTGCACGGACATTCATGTTATGGATGTGTACCTCGAGTATCTAAAAAAAAAACTAAAACCTCAGATTTTATAGGGTGTCTGGGGGTATACCCCCCTTATTTTTTTTTTTTAAAGGAACATTTGTCAGAATTCTCTAAATGTTGCTCTATTGTCAATCTGATGTAGGCTAATTTAATATTTTTCATCTCAGCAGTCAATAAGAACAAATGCCCATACAAAAAGTATTACAATGGAACTGTATGTTTTCCATTACACACAATAAAAGTGAAGTATCAAATCCTAGCCAGATACCCTTGCCTCAGATGTAGTGATCTCACCATTCTCTCTATTTCTGTCTGTCTGCAGTATCGTAAGGGCTTCGACAGGACAGTGGTGGAGGTGAACACGCCCCAGGTGGAGCAGCTTCCTCTGCGGGACCTCAAGATCACAGACTTTGGGGAGAGCAACCAGAAATTTGGCTTTGAAGTGGGACCTGTCTGTTTCCTGGGCTAACACACACCGTACAGAGAAATGAGAAACACATATAGAATATACACTTACAATGATGCACACACACACGCCCTCTGTCACACACACTAATGCACTTAACACAAACATTGACACATTTGCATAGACATGGCAATATACAGTACATGCCCAGTAATTTGTACATTTATTTCAGGATATCAAGCACACTCACACACATTATATATATATATATATACACACACACACACACACACACACAGAGAGTTGTGAAACGGACATGCACTCACTCAAGTGTATGCCCAGGGGAAAACATCTCCTAATAGAAATGGACGACAAGAGAAAAGTAGAACGCAAACATTCTCGCGAAGAGGAGACCAAAGATCGATTGCAAGAATGAGAGATGGCATTCAGACCGTCAACAGAATAAAACAGTGTTCTTTTCCAACGAACAGCTGGGTCAAAGACCCGTCTCCTCCTTCCGTACACGCCAGAGCCCCCTGTCGCGGACCCCCCCTCTCACTCCTCTCTCCTTCCCGCTGTCTCTCTACCGAGTTGTCTCAGCCACTCTACCTCTCTGCTTCGCCCTCACCACACACTTGTACCTCTCCTGCATCCAAGCCCCACCCCATCCTACGCCTCATTTTCCGCTTCGCCGCATTAAGGGGAAACCAACGAAGGAACGGGAGTTCCACGAAGGCCTGGCGGTTCAGAGACGACCAGGAAAGTCTACTGTACGTCCATGTTGTCTAGCTAAGTGAATTTTCTCCTTCATCATCTCCACCAGTGAAATTCTATACCAAACAAACCAACTATACCAGCCTAACATGACAGTTACACTAAATCAGGTCAAATTTAATGCAGGCGGATGAGTCAAAACTTTACGGTGCTTTGTGGAGATAGAGTGGAAGCAGATCTGTGACATCTCTAGCTTTACCGCGGCTCAAACCTTAAGGTGTGACTATGAGCAGCCCTTTACTCAATACTGTAGTAATATAGTCCTAACAGCAACGTACTGTCTCTGAGCTGCATGGCTGTTTATTTTGGAGCCAATAATGTTGCATGCAATGGGACGGAAGGGTGTCTATGCCTTCAAGGACCAATGAATCAAAAGCCATGAACCTTGTAAATTGTACTGAACGTGATGCGTGGAACATTTATTTGTAATCAATGTTACAACTGTCACAGACAGTCCAGAACTGTAGTTCCTAGACAAGCGAATGGGCCAGAATGCCATCAAACCAGTGTAGTACTTACAGGTCTGGAATTTCATTGCTGTTTCATGTAGAACACGGTTACATTACAGGATTTGTGACATTCCGTCTCTTTTCAAGCAGGGAAGGTATCAGGGTTAAATATGTATATGAGCTGAATAGATGACGACCAAACGTTCTCTCTTACAGCGGTGGATAAATGCTTGCTTTCAAAAAACTGTGGCACGGTGCTAATTATACCAAAGCGTTAATATATTCAGCGTGAATAATTCAAGTTTGTCTCCATCACAGCCGCACGATGTCGTCACCAGTTCTCCTACTGGAAATGTGCAATCGAATCCATTTGTACAGACAGTGATATTCTATTGTATTTATTGAAAACAAAACAGGGTGCTTCAAACAACGACAAACCAAATATGACAGTCGAATGTGGTATTTCATTTTGTATTTATTTCCTGTAGTTCTCACTTGGCGGTCTTAAAACAATTAAATACATATTAAACTAACACTAAACCGAGTTATCTGTACACACCCCCCTTTGGTCTATGAATGTCAACAGTTCTGGTGGGGGTGGGGGGGGAAAGAACATATGTGGCCATATCTCATTGTAACCATTTAGCATTCATCGACTGTACTGTGCTGTTATGATTGCTTCTACTGTAATGATTAAATGGTGACTCTCCATTGCGGTTTGTCACTGCTTGGCTGAGCTGTGCTGCAGGAGTATGGCGAGGGCGACAGACACCAGGATTCTACAGTTGTGAGAATACAGCGGGCAGGGGACAGCTAGCGGGAGGGATGGAAGATTCTAGCAACCACGTGGGCAAATATTACAAAGATTTTGTTTCGAAGTGATATGTGGCTATGGGGTTGTATATCATTATGGGTATTTTGGTTTGTGTGTTTTGGTTTGTTTTTCTTTTGACATTGCAGAGAAGGGGGGGATTGACAAACTAAAACCTGAGGTGATTCGCGAGAGAAAATTACATCGATTATTTTTTGTTGTTGTTGTTAAAGACAAACATATTTCAACAAAATATGGTGCTGAAAAGACAAAAAGTATTATTTTATAATGTAAGTAATTTTAAATGTTTTGTTTCTGTAATATATCATCTTTTTAAAAATAGCTTCTTGACTCCCTTGTTTTTTTTCCTCGTCCCTGTTTCATCCTCTCAACTGGCTGGTGTTGCATGTTACCCAGAGCTACACAAGAGCTAGTCATTATTTTATTTCTCTCTTCATTCTGCATACAGCAGCTCAGAAAGCTGAATATAACCACATCATTCAATCTCCAGTGAACTGACCACCAGTGTGTGAACACAATTAGTCAGATCCCAACCTTATTTCCACTATATCACCTCACCAGCCCCCCCCCCAAAAAAAATCACTTCTAGTGTTTACGCCTGTTTGGTTCTGATCTATGGCTGGCACCCTCTCCTTACCCTTTTCCCCTCTACCGTCCAGTGCTCAGTGTTGTTTTCCTTCTCTGTTTTCTGTTTTTGTTTTGCTTTAGTTTCATTGTTTCATTGTTCTTGGCTTGTTGTTTTCTGTTCAACGTCTCCAATTAAACCACATGCCAACGCATTTTCTCTGTGTGCACACTGTATTCGTGTGTCTTTGTACGTGTGGCGTCGGTCTTTCCTGTTTTCAAACATCTAAATCCAACCGTGTTAGTAATGACTGGTATAAGTTTCACTCGCAAAATTATAGTAACCGCGCATAAATGTAGAGGGTTAAGAGACAGAACTCGGTTAAATTGGGAAAGCACTCAACTCTGTCTCGTGAACTCTCGCCACAACAAAGGTTTTAATTTATTGCACAATCACATTTACACTAAGATATTGACTAGATTTACAAAACAAGATTGATCCCCAATCGGTTGTATTATCGCACGCAAAGGCACAGTGTGAACATTGAATACATATACAATTACTGGACCTAGATGGGATCTTCATGAGGATGATGGAAAGTTGTCTCAGCCAATGAAAAGGCCTCTGAAGATGAAGAGGAAGGAAAAAAGATGTTAACAGGACAGCGGCGGGTAACGTAAAAGGCATTTCCTGTTAAACATGAACCATTATAGTGTATTGCAGGTGGGTCCATTATCTGCTACTTCAACACTGGTTCCAGTGATGTAGCCAGAGTCCTCTACTGGGAATGTGTGTTAGGATCCATCAGCTTCCTCTCTACACAGAGAGGGAGAAGGGTTAGGTCTTACAGCTTGACTATAGAAAGGTACCGAGTTCGGCATTTGTGGTGTGATCTATAGCATAGAGGGTTGTGTATACGGTATTCCTACCTGCAGGCTCTTCCATCCTCCCCAGGGACACCATGGACGTAAGCTGCAGACAAAACATTTCACAGCAAGTTAATTACACACTTCTATACAACAACAAAAAACAGTTCAGGGGGTTACTTTCTATATCTGATATAAAAAAAAGGACAACTCAGTCGTAGCTGACTGATTCATTTCTCAGGCACTATCAGTCATGGGTGTGGTTATGAACCCTGGTAAACAGTTACACCGGCTTCCAAATCTGGAGAAAGAGAGAAGTTATAAATCATATCCACCCTGGGCCCGTCTCCCCAAACACATCCCATACTTCAATCCACCCGGGGCCCGTCTCCCCAAACACATCCCATACTTCAATCCACCCGGGGCCCGTCTCCCCAAACACATCCCATACTTCAATCCATCCGGGGCCCGTCTCCCCAAACACATCCCATACTTCAATCCACCCGGGGCCCGTCTCCCCAAACACATCCCATACTTCAATCCACCCGGGGCCCATCTCCCCAAACACATCCCATACTTCAATCCACCCGGGGCCCGTCTCCCCAAACACATCCCATACTTCAATCCACCCGGGGCCCGTCTCCCCAAACACATCCCATACTTCTATCCACCCTGGACCCGGTTCCCAAAACACATCCCATACTTCTATCCACCCTGGACCCGGTTCCCAAAACACACCTTAAAGACTAAGTTCATTAGAACCCTCGTAGGAGCATCGTTAAATCTCCGAGCTGCTTCCCAAAACAATCGTCACTGAAGTTGCCCTCTAAAACACTTGTTATCTATCGACTGCCTCAGACCACTCAGAACAGAGGTTGTTGGATGCTTTCTTTGCCCCCTTCGGAGTCACTTTTAACACAGAGGATCTCCGCTAAACACACAATCAAGCGGTTTATTTCGTCTCTCTGTGACCGTCAACAACTTCAGAACGGAGTTGGCTACAAATACAACGTTGCCAATGTCTTTGCCATTGTTACAAACAAGCAACGGATAAAAGAAGCTTCAAATGAAAACCGAGATGCCGGCTTAAAAAAACAACATACAGTAGTAGACTTAAATGCTACACAGGCCTATATATTTTAATCAATTGAGTTCTATATTGCTAATTGTAGGCTCCGCTGTCTATAATTTCATGATGGTTACAACATGTGCGCAATGATGTGCCAAATCTGTGATTAAGTTATTATAGTGTAAGCATTGCAATAAGCCACCTCAATATTTGCAGCCATATAGGTGATAATAGATCTCTAGGAGCTGATCCATCGTCAGTATTGTGGACTAATTCTCAGGGTAAGGTAAGATTTGAATGGAGAAAGCTGTTCCGAGAGCAGCGCTGCCTTTCTTCCATCCTATCAGATGGACACAGGCTCCAACAAAGTACTTAGCAAACTTTATTTCTGCCTGGTGTTTCATCGCTATCGGGAAACCGGGCTCTGCTCACTCCAGAGTGTTTATAGCCTATTTAGCTTCTCTCTGTTGGTGAATGGGTCAATTTTGGGGTGTTGAAATCAAATGCAGGGTTGTGTTCAGTAGGCACAACACAGACGACAACTGCCCAAAAAGGGTAAGTAGCATCTCAAATTAATATGAAATGCACATTTTTGTTTCTGTTTCAAAACATTTTGTTACGGTTTGCCCTAATGAACACAACCAAGGTGTGCCTCACCTGCTCAGCTAGTTGGCTGCAGTTCTGGTCAGGCCCTCCACAACTGCTTTGGAAGCCTGTATAGACCAGGCGAGTAGTTCGCCTGTTCAATATTGCCCACCTGGTAACAGGCAGAAACACAAAGAGAAAATTAAAGAATGGCAGGAATGAATGTAAGTCTGTTGAAAACTAATGGCCTATGACTGGAGGGCCAGTAGTTAAAATGACAGACTTACCCACAATGCTGCCCACAGCAATGATGGAGCGTTTAGGAGCCCCACTGGCAACCAGAGCCTTTCCAACAGCCTTAGTAAGGAGAAATGTAGCCTTGGAGATAGAAGGAAAGATAGAAGGATTTGTAGAATACGAGGGTAAGAAACACTATTTTAACTCTCCGATTTCAGGTCTATCAACATAAGTGTCACTGAACCTAAAGAGAGTATTTCTGTCTAAAATAAATACCATTTGTGAGGAAAAGCTCATTCTGATTGGCTGGGCCTGGCTCCCCAGTGGGTGTGCCTATGCCCTCCCAGTCCCATCCATGGCCGCACCCCTGCCCAGTCAATCATGTGAAATCCATAGATTAGGGCCTAATGAATTTATTTCAATTGACTGATTTCCTTCTATGAAATGGAACTCTTTGAAATGATTGCATGTTGTGTTTATATTTTTGTTCAGTATCAATAGATTCTGGTCAGGACAATAAGAACAAAGGGTCATACCTTCAGATGACTTGGGTAACCTTGTCAAAGTCCTCGTCCTCCATTTTCAGGGAGAAATCATCCTGAGTGATACCTGCAGCGTTCACACATACTGAGGGAGGCTGAAAGTACCGACACTGCATTCAGATTCCTTATGGCATTCAGTGACTCACTCACACAAAATGCCTCTTCCGATTCAGGCAATTTCTAACTTCTCGATCGTGTTGCTAAAGAACTGAGTGAAGTGCTTCAGGTCAAGTATCCAAAAACGTTACATGACTGACTCATTGTCCCAGTAGGAGACGCCAGCATAGGGTTTAGGATAAGGACTCTAAATTACACTAGTACACCCACTGAATTAGTCTGTGTGTCTGCACATACGTTAATCACATGTATTCTTGTGAGTAGCTTCTCTACACTCTCCCTTGATTGAAACATCCACAGCAGCAGCGATGTGGTCCTGCCCTTTGTGGCCATGGTTCAGGATGCCCAGGGCTGATTGGCTGACTCCTCTCTGATGTCTGCGACCACCACCGTGGCACCCTCAGAGGTAAATTGCTGGCATATGGCTTAGCCAATCCCACTGCCCCCTCCTGGAGACAATGAGTAGTGCAAACATGTAGGAGGCAATCTGCTGTAGCTCACTGCAGGCAAAGAGGGCTCTATGCAACTAACTTGGAAAATCTGTAAATTAGGTCTATAACAACGGGGCTGATGCATTCTTTCTAGCTTGCTTCATGTCACCTGAGTGAAGGTTCTTGTAGGGTAAAACTGTTGTCTTCACCTTTGACCCAATGAGAGGGACACAGCTGTCTCATCTGGTAAAGGTGAAGACAACTGCATTTTTTTGTCCAATGAAAATGTCCTACTATAAAGAAAACGAGTGTGTATGTTAAAGTTAACTTAAACGGGATATTGTCATTAAGGTTTCATTAGCCGTCTAAATCAGTTTGCTATGTGGCTCCTGAATTACCACAGGACAGAAGAAAAAAAAACATTTTCAAAGCAAACATGTTTCTCAAATGTCTGCAAGACGATAAACTGTAACAGTGATGTCGCATAGTTGAAACAATGTTATAATGTTACAAAGAACGTTCGCTACATTCTTGCACTGCAGCGAAATAAAAACGATTGATGCCCAACAACTAACGTTAGCCCAAGGTTTAGCTACAACAACCACAAGATAGTGCGCCTAGATAAGCACATATACCCTACAGAGAACTGCAGTTATATTTACCTACTTTACATATGTATTAAGTTGCATATAAAGGCCGACGAGGCGTGAAAGACGACACTAACCCGTGATAACTGTCAAACTTGATGTGAGCCGTGTTGTGGCCGGCATGCATATTGAGTCGTTCTCTCTTGATCCAGGAGAGGGAGCCACAGGACAGATTTTGTTCGCGATCGTTTCTGTGACTCCTCTTCTTCTTCTGTTGGTTTTATGGCGAACTACAACCGAAAAAGGTCTATTTTTTCCGCCACCAACTGGATGGGTTGAAAAACAAGGTAAAAAAGAAAACCCATTAATCCACCCAAATAAAAATAGTACACTGACAAATCCAAACCAAATCTCCATATCTCCCTTCTCAGGCTCTAGGGCCTCAGAGGGTAAAACATTCAGTGGTCACACTGCATTGGTCTTGGGATAAATGCTCTGACTGTAGTTTAAATATCCTAACTGTACTTGAGTGTCAAAAAACACAAGAACAGATACTCTTCACTTTTTTAATCCTTCACCACAAGATTCATCCGACGTGCATCAATACCTCCTGGAATATCTTTCAACACCGACTTCCCACGAGCCGCCAGATATTACCCCACTGAGGGGTGACCTGTACCGAAGAGGCCCACACGAAACGTCAAACTTCTCAAATCGGGTGAGATGCAACACACGTTCCTTTGGAAGTACAATTTTACTGCAGTTTCAAAACTGCCATCTTATTTTATAAGGGATTCTTCAAGATTGGTAATCCGATCCTACAAGACATGTTGGGACATTCTCAGCACTGTACACTACTTTGCTCCGTTTTCCATATATATATTTTTTTACAACATTCAAATTCTGCTTGATTCTACCGCCATTAGATTCACAATCCACATCAGCTTCCGCCATATTTCCTCTCATCTCTGTGACTCGTCAGTTTGTAGTATGAGTCCTCATATTGTAGTGCTAAACAAGGGAAATGAGTTTCCTCTGAATTCGTTCAGACATTCTTATCGGGAAATGAATGGGGAAAGAATGGGTTTAGGAGAACAAAGGCTTAGGAGTTTTTATACATATAAGTTCTATGAGATAATATCGGTCACTGTTAACGTTACCTTTCATGTGCTTTATGTGCTTGTTTTGATGACATAAATGCTTCAAAAACACCAAAAGTGATGTTAGCTGATGAAGATGATCTCAATGAATAAAACATATGAGGTCTCCTAAGCCTGTCTTTACCACAGACCTTATTTATCGGGAGTTTATCCCAAAAACCCCATTCATATCCCCTTAGACTTTGGCCAACCAGCCATGGCGGAGTTAGAGCCTACAAAAATACACCATTACTATTGCTCTTTATACTTTAATTGCGGTTCACAGGGATAATGCAGATGGTCCGCAAATATTTTCCAATTTTTAATGCGAATATGTGAACAACTATTGTTATTGTCTGAATTGTTCTTGTTGATTTTTTTCTTGACACGTTTTTTCCTAATTTAGTACACAGAAACAAGAGGCCATGAGTAACTTGGTAAAAAAAATTGGCACCAAATGGCCTATAGCGGTTTCTGTTATAAGTGGTCTCACTTAAACCCTCATATCCGTTGCCCCATTTGACATAGAGACTTGACACTTTGTATGTAGGTGTCTTTCTTTATGCTAAACACATTTGCCCTGAGGACCCACCCACAAGGTCCGTCAGGATAGATTGTCCTCCATCTTGGACATTTTGGAAAACCTTTCAAAAACGTATTCTCATGAACCGTAAGTTCACATAACACCATATATTTACGGTAATATGCTCAAATAATATGCAAAAATGTCTCTTAACCAATATCCTCTAACTCCTGTACCCCTTTAAAAGACAGAGCAAGCTACACCTCAACCTCAGCACAATGCTCTGTCATGACCACCTACACACTCTAATATCCTAAGTAGACTGGGCATGACATTTGAGCAACCTGCTGAGGTCGCGGTGTTGCTTTCTGCCTTTCAGACGGGTACATAGTGGTACAGGAGTTGGAGGATTGTGAATACATTGAAGACCTCTGTCTGATCTGTTCAACCTGGGCAAATATGTGGGGAAATATGGGATATAACATGCAGAGTGGTTCAATTAAATAACATGTTTAATTACCATTCACTTGTCACTCATAGAAGTGGACTAGGTGAGTGCTGGAGTTGTCAGACGATGCTGTGTGTGTACCAATTACATTGGAAATCAAACAAATGAGGGGAAAAAAAGGTTTATCTGAAAGTCCTCTAATGAACACTGTTTTCTCCACTGTTCTACACTTCCCTTTCCTCCCTACGTTCCAGAGGCTTCTCAAATCTCACCTCAGACCTGGCCGGCTGGCAAATCCTACTTTGTGCTGCTTTATGAAAGTTACTGCCCACATTTACGATAGCCCATTTACTCAAAACGGAGTCTCCAACATGTTCCCTTATTGAAATTGCCAAACTTTCACTAAATGACCAAAAGTATGTGGACACCTGCTCGTCAAACATCTCATTCCAAAATAATGGGCAGCCTCCACTCTTCTGGGAAGGCTTTCCACTAGAAGTTGGAACATTGCTACAGGGACTTGCTTCCGTTCAGCCACAAGAGCATTAGTGAGTTTGGGCACTAATATTGTGCGATTAGGCCTGGCTCACAGTCGATGTTCCAATTCATCCCAAAAATGTGGGTTGAGGTCAGGGCTCTGTGCTGGCCAGTTAAGTTCTTCCACACCGATCTTGAAACTATTTCTGTATGGACCTCTTTTGGTGCATGGGGCCATTGTCATGCTGAAACAGGTCAGGGCCTTCCTCAAACTGTACAGAATCGTCTAATGTCAATGTATGCTGTAGGGTTAAGATTTCCCTTCACTGGAACTAAGGGGCCTGGCCCGAACCATGAAAACAGCCCCAGACCATTATTCCTCCTCCACAAAACTTTACAGTTGGTACTATGCATTGGGGCAGGTAGAGTTCTCCTGGCATCCACCAAACCCAGATTTGTCCATCAGACTGCCAGATGGTTAAGCGTGATTCATCACTTCATAGAACTTTTCCACTGCTCCAGAGTCCAATGGCAGAGAGCTTTACACCACTCGAGCCGATGCTTGTCATTGCACATGGTGATCTTAGGCTTGTGTGCGGCTGCACGACCATGGAAACCCATTTCATTAAGCTCCCGACGAACAGTTAGGAACTCAGTAGTGAGTGTTGCAATCAAAAACAGACGATTTATACACGCTAAGTGCTTCAGGAGTCGGTGGTCCCGTTCTGGGAGCTTATGTGGCCTACCACTTCGCAGGTAAGCCGTTGTTGCTCCTAGACGTTCCCACTATACAATAACAGTCCAGTTGACCAGGACTGCTCTAGCAGGGCATACATTTTACAAACCAACTTGTTGGAAAGGTGGCATCCTATGATGGTGCCACGTTGAAAGTCACTGAGCTCTTCAGTACAGGCCATTTCTACTGCCAATGTTTGTCTATAGAGAATGCATGGTTTTAGACACCTGTCAGCAACAGGTGTGGCGGAAGTAGCTGAATCCACTCGTTTGGCCATGTAATGTACCTTCACTTGTGTCTTCTGCTCTCAGACATGAGAATAGGCCAGAACACATTGGTTTTTGCAATGACTGCTGCCATCTAGTGATCAATGTCGTCATGGCAAGAACTTCACTGTTGAAAATAATTGTCACTAATTAGTGACAGCCTATCATCCTCCTTTTGAATCATCACACGGGTCCACTAACTGCTCAAAACAGACACAGAGTGAGTGTTAAAGACCTCTCTCTCTTTATTTGTAGTCGGACAGTTCAACGGTTTTTTTTCTTCCAAAATAAACAGAGCGAGAAACAACCACGTCACAATTGTAGGGGGGTGAAAGAACATGACTAAGAACAAAAGCAAAACAAGAAACCCCAGTGGTAGAAACATGCTCCAAAGTTTTGTGACGGTAAACTTTTTTCAACCGTGCCATTTCTCCTTACAGCTGTACACATTCTTGTTTGAGTAGTTTGTCATTATTACCAATATCCAACTTTCTCAAGTGACTTCAAGCAAATGCAACAACGATTTGGTCGTTGCCCACTCAAATAAATAACCGATCACGCGTACAAATTCTAAATTCTCAACAACAAAAAAAGCTTGATTTCTTAACTAAATCACAAAATCAGTTTAGGACCTCAGAATATCTTGAAGTATGTATACCACCTCTGCAAAACGCACTATGAGCAAGGAAATGGTCACGACAATCTTCTTCCCAAATCAGATTCAGCTAAAATTGAAGAAAAAAAATAAAACATTCAGCTGCCTAAATGTTAAAAGGCCAAGTTGTTAAAAGAAAGTGTGGTTTTGTGCCATAAAGCATTGGTACTGCAACGCTATGGGAATCAGACCCGGGGATACAAGGACAGCATTTAACCACCCCACTGAACCCTACTAAGATACCATCTAGAAAAATACATTTTTTCCACAGATAAAATGAAGTCTCAAAATATAGTCATTGATGTGCATTACTCATGCAAGTTATAATGTCTTGCAAGAGAGATGTGACCCTTTCAGGAGTCTGTAGACTTGACACATCCTGGACATATCCAATTGACAGAACAAAACAAGGGAAGAATCTGTTTGCGTGTGGGTAATGCTGAGATGTCCTCACAATTTATTTGCAGATTGGTCACAAGATAGAAACAGGTCATTTACAGAGTGAAACGCAGGAAAAAGTTAGCTCACTTAAACCATGTGTGTACCATGGACACCCCTCTCAGGCTGTAGAAGTACATGCGTATGTTGCAGTCTTAATGCTCTTCAGTTTCTTCATGTATACTGAACCAAGGTGCTTTACAACGCAGAATTACTTCAAACGTCTGCATCAACAAGATGAGAAACTAAGCAGGGCTGCGTTTACTGTGCGAGGCCGTGCCCCTCTCTCTCTCTCTCACACACACACACACACACACACACACACACACACACACACTTTACCTTCTAACTCCTTGTCATAAAACTAAACGAATAACAGCCTGTCCACACCTTTACTTTCTCCCCACATTTGGGGATTCCTTAAAATTCTTCTTTACAAAAGAAAAATAGATATTTATATATTCGTACATAGTATATACACAAAGCGTGGAGAGAAAGACATAGTCCAGAACTCTGGGATCATCTCGTACTATCTATCCTCCTCGCTTTCTAGAGCTTGTAGAGATCCTGCCATCTTGAGGTCCTTCCATCTTTCTAGAGTCAGTAGGGATCCTGCCATCTTGAGATCGTACCATCTTTCAAGAGCCAGTAGAGATCCTGCCATCTTTCTAGAGCCAATAGAGATCCTGCCATCTTTCTCTAGAGCCAATAGAGATCCTGCCATCTTTCTCTAGAGCCAATAGAGATCCTGCCATCTTTCTCTAGAGCCAGTAGAGATCCTGCCATCTTTCTCTAGAGCCAGTAGAGATCCTGCCATCTTTCTCTAGAGCCAGTAGAGATCCTGTCATCTTTCTCTAGAGCCAGTAGAGATCCTGCCATCTTTCTCTAGAGCCAGTAGGGATCCTGCCATCTTTCTAGAGCCAGTAGAGATCCTGCCATCTTTCTAGAGCCAGTAGAGATCCTGCCATCTTTCTAGAGCCAGTAGAGATCCTGCCATCTTGAGATCCTGCCATCTTTCTAGAGCCAGTAGTGATCCTGCCATCTTTCTAGAGCCAGTAGGGATCCTGCCATCGGCTCTTTAACCTATGAGACAACGCATTCTATGTCAACCCTCTAGGTTTCTAGAGCAATGAAAAAACCCAGTCTCTCTCCATCCACTCTTTCTGTTGGGACTGGATTCTCTCAACACATCCCCATCTTTTTTAATTCCGGGTCAGTTCTGACTATAGTCTGACCCGCCTGCAGCTCTGTTGGCAGTCCTGCTCTGTCCTGTCTGGGGTTCGTGGGCTCAATGCCCATCCCTCTGGAGCTTTCAGTCCGAGTCACTGGTGTCAGAGGAGGACGAGGAAGAAGATGAGGAAGAGTCTGAGCTGGAGCTGCTGGCGCTGAGGCGAGACGCTACGGCATGGGGCTCCACTGCACTGGGCTTCTCTGCTGAGAGAGAGAGACCGATAGACACAAGGTCAAATTCTTGGAATATAATGTTGAGAAGACAACCCACACATTTTGCAAAGACCTGAGCTGATCTCTTTCATGAAGTACTATTAAGGTGGATAGGGCCATACATTAGAGAAAATTTATTTTAAATACATTTTGGCTTGTAGTTCCACATCTGTGAATGCTCAGCAAGTATACTGAACAAAAATATGAAATGCAACAATTTCAAAGATTTTAGAGATAAAGTTCACATAAGGAAATCGGGCAATTTAAATGAATTCATTAGGCCCTAATCTATGGATTTCATGACTTATATACAGATAGATATGCATCTGTTGGTCAGATACCTTCAAAAACAAATCTGAAAACGGGACAATATCTGGAGTGACCACCATTTGCCTCATGCAGTGAGACATCTCCTTCACATAGAGTTGATTAGGCTGTTGCTTGTGGTCTGTTGTCCCACTTCTCTTCAATTACTATGTGTTGTTGCTGGATATTGGTGGGAAATGGATCATGCTGTCATACACGTCGATCCAGAGCATTCCAAACATGTCTGGTGACTATGTAGGCCATGGAAGAACTAGGACATTTTCAGCTTCCAGGAATTGTGTACAGATCCTTACAACAAGCTGTGCATTATCATGCTGTAACATGGGGTGATGAATGGCATGACAATGGGCCTTAGGATCTCGTTGCGGTATCTCTGCGCATTCTAATTCCCTCCGATAAAATGCAATTGTGTTCGTTGTCAGCTTATGCCATACCCTAATCTAAACTTGAGACATCTGTGGCATTGTGTTGTGTGACAAACTGCACATTTTAGAGTGGCATTTTATTGCCCCCAGCACAAGGTGCACCTGTGTAATGATCGTGCTGTTAAAACGGCTTCTTGTTACGCCACACCTGTCAGGTGGATGGATTATCTTGGCAAAGGAGAAATCCTCACTAACAGGAATGTAAACAAATTTGTGCACAAAATTTGAGATAAATAAGCTTTTTTTGCTCATGGAACAGTTCTGGGATCTTTTATTTCAGCTGAAGAAACATGGGACCAACACTTCACATGATTGTGTTTATATTTTTGTTCAGGGTAGTTGTCATGTCTGCTGTGTCTATTCTTTGGGCACTGATGCAGATTTATTCCGACTCACCTTTGGTTTTCTGAGGCTTCTTGCCAGAGTTGAGCTGCCCGCTGACATCCAGCAACCTCTGCTCCAGTTCCAACTGCTTCTCCAGAGCCAGCTCCTCCCGGGACTTCCCTGCTCCACCTTTCTTCCCTACAAACAGAGAAGAGACCAGGGGGATAGATGATGCAATGTCTGCATCCACCAACCAATCCAAATAAACAGAGACTAAGTGACTATGATGCTACCCAGTGAAATCCTTGAAATTTGTATGACATTTGCGTGAAATTGTGACAGAAAAGCCCTATGGTTAGCGCCCATCAGGGACACTTAACAGGGACCAGAGAACATTGGGGGGGGGGCTACACACGAAAGCTCCCTCACCATAGGGCTTGCGAGGCTTCTTGCGGAGGCAGGTCATGACGTAACGTTCCAGCTCGCGCAGCGTGGACGGCTTGAGCGTCTCAAAGTCGATCTCGATCTCCTCTGGGTTGGTGTCGCGCAGCGAAGGCTCGCGTGCCTGGATGATGTGAACCACGCGGCCCAGCTTCTCCCCGGGCAGCTTGTTGATGTCCAGGCTGAGCTGGCGCTTCTCGTCGTAGCTCATGGGCGACACCTCGTCCTCCTCCTCGGAGTCGTAGTGGGGGAGCATGGCAGCAGCGCTCATCTGGTGCATGCTAAGCGTCACTGCCTGAGACTTCTTGGAGGACCTGAGCGTGAGAGTGTGATTTAATGATTCAATCCTGAAGGTGAACATTTTGCTTTCGTCAGGAATAGATTTTGGGAATGGTTATAGTACGGAGTAAATAAATCATATCATGACAGAGATGTTAAAATCAATAGACACCGCTTGCCAGTAGAGGGAACTCACTTGCTCTTGTTGCTCTTCTTGCCAGTGCTCCTCTTGCCCTGTGTGGAGCCCCCTTTGCTGCTCTTGGGTGTCTTCGGCATCTTGGTGACCTTGGGCATTTTAGCCGGCCGGATGGGTATATCCTCTTCGACTGGTACCCGGCTTCCCCGATGCTTCTCGGGCTTCTTCTTCTTCTTCTTGTCCTTCTTCTCTTTCTTCCTCTTAGGCTTGACGATGGGGCCCTGGGAGAGTGCTGCCAGTTGCTCATGAACTGCTTTCAGCTGATGGGACCATGGAGAGGACACGGTCAGTGACTGTTGTGGAAAACACTTCCAGCTCAGGTTTACATAAATACTTTTGTATAAAAAAAAAATGTAAATATATATAGATATATATAGTGCATCTTTTTTTTTTATTACCTGCACTTGCTTGATTTTTTTGACAACTACATTATTGAAGAAAAATGTATTACTACAACAGATATGTGGTCATCTCATCTAGCTGGTTTAAGATGACAGCACTAAGAGTAAGTCACTCTGGATAAGAGCGCCTGCTAAATGACAAAATTTTTGTGATATAGCGTAGTCTGAATGTTGATGTGTGTGTGTGGTGTGGTGTTGCGGTGGGCGCAGTGCCGGGTTAGTCTACCTGTGTACACACCTGTTCCTGCAGCTCGGCCAGGCGGTGTGCTCGCTCCTCCTCGCTGTCCGAGCTGGGGCTGCTGTCGCTCTCGCTCTCGCTGCTGGGGTCACTCTCAGACGAGGACGAGGAGGAAGAGGAAGAAGATGAGGAGCGCCCACCCATGGAAGCGGGAGGGGCCGCAGGCTCGTCAGGCATCTTGGCAAAGCAGAACTCAAAGACGTCCTGGAGAGAAAGAGAGGAAGGCATCAGATCAGTGCACTCAGATGTACCAGCCTACTGCTCAAAGGCATTAAAAAAAAACTCAGCCAAGAAAAGACATCTCCGTGCTTAAAATGTGTTTTGACCCGTACCTGTAGTTTGCGTGCCATGGCTACCACGTCATGGTCTGGAGGGTTGTACTTGTAGCAGTTAGAGTACATTATCCTCACGTCGCCGGCAAACTGCTGGGCGTCCCGGTACTCTCGACTGTCCATTTTCCTCTGCAGAGGGAGATGGGAGGAGGTTAACGTCACAGAATGACTGACAGTCTACCTTCATGGTGCTTGATGCAGATGTGTGGCGGAGCACAGGGGGCTGCTGAGGGGAGGACGGCTCATAGTCATGGCCAGAACAGTGCAAATGGAACAAGAATCAAACACCTGGAAACCACGTTTGATGTATTTGATACCGTTCCAGACATTACCACCAGCCCCGCCCTCCCCAATAAGGTGCCACCTCCTGTGGTGGCGAGGCATGTACCTTGATGGTGCTGAGGTCCATGGGCTGCTTGATGATGTCGTGGTAGTCGTGTAGGCCCAGCATGGAGGCGTCCACTGGTTTGTAGAAAGGCCAGGCGTACGCCGCGTGTTTCTTGGACAGCAGCTCTTTGAGAATCCCGTTGCAGTACCGGAGCTGCTGGCCCAGTTTGCCGCGCCGCACCGGCTGGAGCTGCACAGAATCCGGTAGGTCCTTTTTCGGCGGCTTGATAGGGCGCCCGCTGACTCCCCGCCTCCCTGCAGGTGCTTTGGCGCCCGCCGTGCCTCTGCCGCGGCCCATACCAATACCCATCCCCATGCCGAGCCCCAGGCCATGGCCTACCCCCAGCGAGGTGAGTGTCAACGGGGAGTCGGGCCCGCCGGCCATGCCCATGCCAATCCCGCCAACGCCCACGGTGATGGGCATGGCCACGGTGGTGGGGGTGGTGGTGTCTGCTTTCCGCTTCACTCCCTTTTTCTGTTGGGAGACAGAGAGACAGGGGCTCTTGTCATTGGCTGGAAGCTTACCATTTCGGATAACAGAACAAGAAAATAACAAAAAAAGAAACCACACACAAAAAGAAAAGACGATGTCAGATGATGTCGCCAATTTCCGGCTAACATTGTTGCAGTAGGTACTCTAAAGTAGCACAAACGGTTGAATGGCCATCAGGTAAATTGTATAACAACTTTGTAGTTTAGGGGTAAGTGAACACTGCACCTTGGCTGTGGGCTGTGTGGGGGGTAAGCTTAGCATAGCAGGAGTACTGTGGAGGGTGAGAGGTAGGCTCTTGGCCAGGAGCGTCTGTGGGGGGGTGGAGAGCAGCGACTCTGGGGTGTCCGGCGTGGGGGGGGAGTACGCGGACTGGGACACTGCCGGGACCTGGTGAGCAGTCGTCACTCCTCCTGGTACTGAGGCAAATGAAGGAAAAAAGTGGTTACGCGTGGAAGTTTACACATATTCATGTGGTCCTGTGTCATTAACCACACACAAACAGAGTCGTCGTTGCCCCCCCCCCCCGATGCTCACCTGTGGCCCTTCGTCCTCTACCTGGCTTGCCCGGTTTTCCCCGTGGTGGAGGAGGGGGCAGTTCTATCTCCTCCTGGGGCATCTGGGCAACCTTCTGAAGGAAAGCTTTCTCCAGGGACTGGGCCATCAGAACAATATCATCTGTTGGCTGGGAGACAGTCACCATGGAAAAGTGTTACCAGGCTGGAGATTGCATGTAGGGCACATCACTTCTCAAAATAGGATGTGAGATCAGCGTCATCTCTATCAGATAGGTGATATCTTTAGACAGTTTATAAGACTGGGTTTATTAGTGCCGTAGCTCTGACAGTTTCCAGAGACGTCAAATATAAATAGACAATACGATGTTGAGCTTTTTAAACTCAAATGAAGTTTTGACTCCCTCTAGTGTCCAGCCAGTAGCCGCTGTTGGTCAATGGCTCATTTATGACAGTGAAAATGTTAACTGTGGTTACAGCATTTGTCTCTCTCACACACACTCACACACACACACACACACACACCTTATTGTAGATGTAGCAGTTGGTGAACATGGTGTTGAAGTCCTGCATGCACTCGCTGGCGCTGCGGTAGTAGTTGCTCTCCAGGCGCCGCTTGATGGTCCCCATGTCCATGGGCTGTTTGATGATCTTGTGATAGTCCTGAGGCAGAGAGGAGCACGTTTACTTAACGCTGCCATGCTAATAATACTTATACGGAGCTCTCCACGCCTATTCAGCGCTGTATTGTCTGTAAGCTTGGAAGAAAGGCTTTTAGAAAACTTTTGAAAAGCTCCCAACCTAACATAAGAATATTCTCAATACCTTAGTTCCATTTAGGTCTGAAAACTGAGACATCCTAATATGCAAATAGGATTAAATTATTTGAATATCTATCGAGAAATATCCGCTGTCCGTCTGAGTTTGGCAACGGTACAATGTGACTGGGCTCTCTGGAACAGTGGCTTGCAGGGACACTCACAGGCAGGCTGAGCTTGGAGGCGTCCACAGGCTCATGAAAGGGCCATGCGAAGTGGTGCCTCCACAGGTACTTCATCATGGCTCTCTGGAGGAACTGCAGCTGGTTGGTGGCGCGGCCCTGCCGGTTCGTGTCGTACACTAGGGGCCGTGGTGACCCAGAGGGGGGAGCTTGCCCGTGGGGGAGCAACGGCGGGCCCTCGAATCCCTCGAACAGCAGTGACGGTTTCCGGATGCGCTTTCCGGGGCCCGGCGGGCCCTGCTCCATCGCCATGACGCCATGCAGGCCTACGTCGACCCCGCCCAGGGAGCTGTTGACGGAAAGGGAGGAGAGAATAAGCATAGAGCAACGGGGCAGGTGGAGAAAGGAGAAGGTATTGGTTGACACAGCAGCCCTCATTGAACAAGCCTTCTACTTAGGTAGCCCACTCAAAGTCTTAAATGACAACAGGTTGGCATAAAATATCCAGTCAATAG
This sequence comes from Oncorhynchus masou masou, assembly GCF_036934945.1. Taxonomy (NCBI): domain Eukaryota; kingdom Metazoa; phylum Chordata; class Actinopteri; order Salmoniformes; family Salmonidae; genus Oncorhynchus; species Oncorhynchus masou. The sequence goes on from NC_088224.1 coordinate 36,968,353, forward strand.
TGACTAATGCCCCCTCTCATGATTCCGTTTCAATTGAGCTTTGAGTCACAACTGCCTCATTGGCATTGACAGAAACTAGAGGATTAGCCAGACTACCAGTACTGTGACAGACTGTAGAAAATATGTATATATATATATATATATATATGGGTGTGGTTTCAGGAGTTCTTGGACAGCTGGCCTCAGGCAGGCAATTGTGAGGTTCACCAAGTAGCCAAAAAGCTTATGCAATACACCATGACAAGGATGCACTGGTATATTTAGCTTTGAGCAGTTTGCATTGTTACACCACGAACCCTTTGACTGTTGAAACCTTTCTGTTGGCTGTGATTTAATGCCCCTGGCTGATAATAGCTATGGGTTGGAAGTAGTCTCAATAGAAACAGTGTTATGTTGAAACTGTGATAAGAGCCCGGCTGGACATACACAGCAACAGTTATACTCATACCAAACAAAGTGACATAACATGTTACATATAAGCAGCCTGTTAAATGAAACGGTGGATTTAATGGAATGCAGTGACCATTATACTGGTGATATGATCCCATTGTCCTGACATTAAACACCCAGAGGCTTAGAGGGGAGCAATGATATATAAATGGGGAAGACAACACCTCCATGCTTGTAACTGCCCATTTCTCATCTCCCTGGCAACAAAGCTAACGACTCAATTCCATTGGCTGGAAGGTTATAAAACATGGTAACTAGAACCTACACCCCCCCCCCAACAAAGTAGAAGTCCAAGTCCAGGGTCAATTGTGCTTTGTGCATCTAGCATTGTGATACAGATACAACGCGTGTTTTAACAGGAATCATAGAGTGCAGTGATCAAGTCACTCAGATCACAGGTGACCCTACCTAACCCCGTTCAAATGCACCATTGACAAAATTGAGCTGATTTATTTACATACAACGTAACTGAATGAGTTTATATAGACTAGTAAAACTGTGCAAAAAGCTTGCATTCATGTTCCATTCCTTGTGAACATTAACTATGTGTATTGGAAAGTTGCACTGTTAGTTGCCACTTATGGACAAATACTCTAGGTCTCTTCATAATTGCTACCAGGAATTAACTTTCTCTTTTGGGACAATCTAAAATAATATGGAAAAGTTGCCAGTGATGCAACTGGGTGACATGTCTTGTGTTTGCATAAGATAGGGAACAGGGCCTGGTCCTCCGAAGACAGGAAAGTAGGGGTTAAATGTTTACGATCAATCCCCACTACTCAAATTCTCAAGATGAACTGACCAATTTTGAAAATGTTAATCAAAAAGAGGCCATTACCAACCATTCTATACCGTAGGCTGTGTCTACATGTCCCCTTCAATCAGACTAGATCAGTAGAGCTGCATCTTCCTCATAAGTTAACACCAGATGAGACTACTCAACCAGAATTGTATATTCACCTGTAACTTACCTTGACACAAACAAGTGATGCAAACCGTGCCCATTACGTAACCTACGCTGTAGTGACTTGCTCCGTTACCAACTCTACAAAATGAAGACTGTTTTTCAAGAAACTCTGAAACGTGGGTTTTGTAGCCTTTGCTGACAATGACAATCCAATTCACAGATATTCCTTCTACGTGTAGCTTAATATTAGCTGGTATTCAAATGATACAAGTTGGAAAACACATTTGACACTTAGTGTACTTTATTATAAAAGTAAAAACGTTAAAATACATGACACTTACATCACTGACACTTATCAGCAACAAACACGAGCTTAAAAATAAATGTTTGGGAAAGGCGAAGACCATACTAACCACAGATCATTATCCAATTTACCCAGACGGTTACAAAAAAGTAGATGTCTATTAATATTTCCAGGTTTGGTGAGTGGAAAGGTAGTGAGTAGATTGTGAGGCCACTGCAAGGACCTGATGGGAAACTATTCCCAGCCAACAGTTAGATACTTGACTTGAACATGCTGATAAAATAAACAAACATTGCAATGACCCGGCGTTAGGCTGAAATTATATATGACGACTAAATGATCAGCACTATCCATAACCGTTATGCAGCCATGACATGTAACGTTTACCACCCTGTTTGCCAAACATATCCCTCCCCATCCAAATGCAGGAGAACGAGACTCGCCAAATACTTCAACCCAGTAGTTAGCCACCAACCCAGTTTACCTCGTCCAAACTACCAAACCAGAATCACCGCTACATTAGTTAATTATACTCAAATACATTGGTGATGCAGAAAGTAGATACATTAGCTAGCTAACGTTAGCAAGTAACTTACTGTTATGTGACTACCAAAACAGCCCAGTTAACTTAGTTGGCTTTCAATCGAGACGAGCTTTCAATGGCTAACAATCATGGCTATACTATATACTTATATCCCTTAGTTTGAGTAACAAAGTAACAAAGTAGACCTCCCGACGAGCATTGACCGTCTGCTAGTTAGAAGCCGAGCCGTAAGTTAGCCAACTAACCCAGCAAACGTATCCCATGGTAGCCAGTTACCGAGCAATAATATACCCACCAAACAATCACAATGTGACAGAACTTCGCTTAACATTCACCCAGCCATTAACCATGAGGAAGAGAAAATAAAAAGCAAAAGACAGTTATGCTCGCGTAAATCCAGTTTAGCGATATCACCAACTAACGTTAGTTCGCTTGTTATCATGCCAGATGGGCTAGGCAATCCTACTACCGCAAGGACTAGCTACCCGAGACGCTGGGAAGATGGCGTCGGTGCAGTACGATTTAAACGACAGGCGTCCCAAATAATTGTCCTATTTTGAAGATTGACGAGTGGTCACATCCTGACAATTGTCCAATATTGTTTTTTGTTGCAAAATTATACAAACGTTCTATACCGACTGAGAAGTCTTGGTTTAACACGTTCGGTGAACATGTCGGTAATCAGAAAGCGTCTGTTTATAAGTGAATACTATTCCTAATGCAACAATATGCTTTCACATCGCAAACCTAAATTCAATTAGTCCGATCGGTACCTGTCATGGGGCGGGTTTATGGCCGTCTCCATCGCGATGGATCCGGATTCTGTTTAAATACCAATATTCAAGTTCCTGTTTTGCCCGTCCTTTCCTCCAGGCCCCACCGAATCCAACTGATCACTGCTTCAGCGAAATGGCATCTCGCGTCTATGCCCGACAATTTATAGACCAACCACGCATTCTATTGGATACGGAATGTAAAGACTACGCCCTATGATTTTCTATTCGCAGTTGAACATGTCATCCAAAGTAACCACACCTCCAAACACCATTTGTTTTCCTATATGCTTCCCATCCAACCTATTCGCATATTGTTATTATCAATCAAACTACATTCGCAATATTACTGGCTAGACCTCCCAGCACTCAAAATGTGTACTTTGATTGGTTATTTTACGTAGTCTATTACGAAAATGCGACATCCAACAACCCGCCCTTTCGCTTATCAAATTACATTACGTCAGCGTGGGCAAAGCAACGATAATGATTGGTCGCTGAAACTCCAGCGCGAACTTCCAGAGTAAACAGATAGCAAGTCATTGGTTAGCGAGTTCACTGACACGTATCTATCAGATGCAAAACGTAGCCCGAGCGCTTAAAAACACATTTCTTTCCGAGTAGCCGCATTTGGGTTGTGTTGACTGAGCGCCATCTTGAAGTGCACACGAGCTTGACTGTGCATACATGAGATGGTGTCACAAAGTGTACAAGTAATACCACAGCCTGCGTTGGATCAAAAGGGCGATGATCATAACGCCTAGTTTCAAACCACGTGCTGTCTGACCTAACTACATAATTTACCAGGAATAATGATTTCTGACTACAAGAAAGGCTACTATTATCCGAGGCCTACTAATGTCAGAACTCAACCAAGGCCTGACATACTATTAATAGCACAACAATTGGACACAATAGCTTAACTCACACTGAAGCCGAGGTTTTAAATGTCTTAGGGAGGCTAAAGCAAACTAAGCTGAAGTGGCAAAGGAAATATCCCCCATTGAATGACACAGCAATTCTCAACTCTTGCTGAAATAGTTATCAAACCAGATAAGAATTTCGGATATGCACACAACCACTTAACAATTACTATAAGAGGACATTCTAGCAAAAGGTCGCATCTGTTAAGAATTTTAGAGAAAAGTTGCTCAACTTCAATAACACCCAAGTAGGCCGCATTCACGATTTGAACAGTTCAACTAAATCATAACTATAAACCTTACAAATCTTCGACATTAGCTGTTCAGAGAAAACCCTAACTAAACGTTAGTTATATCTACATTGAACATAGACAACTAAATCCCCAAACATTTCCTATCATACCAAGATACTCATTCGACGAAGTCTACGTGCAACAAACTAGATTATACTGAATTAATCAGCAAAATGCCAACCTTCGACAAAAATAAACTCGTAAAGGTAGTTTTAAATCTCTACAAAATGGTTCCCAAACAATAATACCCATCCCCCACACCAAGGTTACACGTTCTCTTCAATGTCACTCCACTAAATCCTCGCGATTTTCAATATATACGGACAAAGAGTATACATTTCAAAGCTTCTAAATACAATGAAACTTGAAATAAAACATACATTAATGTGTCTTAATCTTGAGTAAATACCTACAAAAAAAGAGTTTTCTAATTGACTCCCAGGGTTACATAAAATTAAACTATTAAAAATCTCAATTTGTAAATCCATTATGCAAAGTCAAAACTTTACTTCAAATTTCTCCTTGTCCTCCATCACGATACTTTTTTTTCAACACATTTCCCTCAAACATGTCCGACTTCTTCATCATTCTTTGGGTGGGGGAAGGGAAGTCATGTGATGAAGAAGCTCATGGCAAAATGCTTGCCAAAAAGTTGTAGGCTACACACACTGCCACAGGGGGAAAAAATATATTGATATATCCAGAAATTGTCATCTTGCCGTTACAAATCATATTCTTTGTCCACATGTTGCTGTATAAAAGTTAATTCGACCATATTGTTGATAACTTGGCGAAATCCTGAACAAAGGGCACGCTTTCGGGTATCAAAGCGTTGCTCCAATTGGACAAACCCAAACCACGTGGTGCGTATTGGATTGATTGATTTCCTTGACAAAACTGCAGCAATCCATGCAAGCGGACAATATAAAATCCCAGCATCGACACGACCCTTATATTTGTTATAACTGCAGGTCTTCTCTTGACAAAGTTTATATTTTGGTTGCCAGCATAGTGGATTCCACTGCGACAGCAAAAGCAAGCTGCTGCGCATGCGTAGAATATGGGCGAGCCAGTGGAAAGTGGGATATTGCCTCTATACAGAGTAGACACTGTTCTAGGGTCAGTTTTCCATTTGGAGAAGGCAGTGAAGTTTCGTTAGGACCTGAAGTTGGTATCTGATTCTAGATCTGTGGTCACAACTTCTACCTTCAGCTCTTATGAAGATTATTATCAGAAGTATAGTATTTGTAATGTATTGAAAATGTCAAATAAAATGTTTGAAAGAAGGAAAAGTAGAATTAAAGTAACAGTAGGCTAAACATCAGGTAATTTGGGGAAATGATTGCGGATAGTTGTGCAATGATCATATAGTATACTGGGAATTTATTTAATCTCCAAACTACAAAGAAATGTTCATTATTATCTTGCCGCAACCTCACTTCTATAGCATATCAGGTCAGTAGGCCCATGCACCACACACTGACATATTTGGGATATATTATGGCCAACTTGAGGTGGCCATCGCTGTGTAGTTAATGATCTAATCAGGCTTCCAACAGAGAACAAGCTGTCCTTTGTGCTTTCTAAGGACCTGACAAATGGATAGGCCTTGCTGCTGAAGTTGTATGCTCACACCCCACCCTCAGTTCACAGCGCTCACTCAAGAGGAAGACGTCTCTGAGTCACCAAAGCATTCGGTGGATGAGCCCTGTTACATGATGATTTGGCCAGCAGGGGAAGTGGTTGCTAGGAAAGCTCTCTCCACCACGACTGGAGAGCCATCCTTGGCAACATCCCCCTTGACAACTGACCACGCAATCAGAGTGGTGTGGAAATACAAGGGAAGGTACAATATGGCTCGCCAGTTCATGGCTATGGAAAATTATTTTCTAATTTACATTTGTTGAGCGAGACATTCTATGTATACCATGAACAATTAGCATTATGGCATAAAATGTTATGACTTGATTGAATACCTAATAAAACTTGGGATAGGCCTTCTAACTCTATTTATTTGGTCACTCAGCTCCCTTGCATTAACTGACTGTTTGTGGCGGTGTATAATAAAATAGCTGGAATGGAAATATTTGGCCTACTGTCATTGTACCAATGTTTTTCCTACTCCACACCTACTGTAATTTGCAGTGCTCTATGTTCATCAGGGAAGCTCATCAGGCAGAAGCGCAGACCCAGAGTGGCCAAGGGAGGTAATAGGTGGGAATAAGGAGGACCCATGATTGTACAAAAACAATGTCTTGCAGATGCAGGATTTCAGGAAACATGGCTTGTCTCGAAAACAGTTGCCCATAGCACCAACATTCAGGATGCGAAAACTCACAACAATTACGGATGAGGGTGAGTCTAAAGACCAGCCTCTCAATAGGGTCCCAACTGTAGCTAAGACTGGGCCTAAATGTTAAACAGCATAACCCCTTTTGCAGCTCTAAACAGAGCCTAACTATCTCCTTACTGGGACTAAAGAGAGTATACCAGGACAGCTGATATCAACTGCCTGTAGTCAGAGGCCGGTGGGAGGAGCTATGGGAGGACAGGCTCATTGTAATGGCTGGATTGGAATTAATGGAGCGGAGTCAATTGTGTGGTTTCCATATGTTTTATACCGTTCCATTAATTCCATTCCAGCCATTACAATTAGCCCATCCTCCTATAGCTCCTCCCACCAGCCTCCTCTGCTGTACATACAGGATGCAACAAACACATTGCTGTGGAGCACATTGTAAAATGATATTCAACCTTGAGCTGAGAGAAAAGGACAGGATTCATCCCTTTGCTCCTCAACTCTGCCCACACGTATTAACCAATCAGAATGAGCATTTGATTACAATAACTTCAATGTATTAATTAGACCAGGTAACACTGTGGAAAACATGATTTAAATTCATTGCATTCATTAGTTTAAATTGCCATATTTAGTCATACTTCAGTTTAAAAAGACAGAGCTACAGTACATCAAATAGAACATAACTCATGGGTGAACTACACGCTAATTATGTAACTCACCACACCTAGCTTCCACCTGCGCAACAAACTCGGTAGCAAACAATTAACACCAAGAACACCTAAACGTGTAGATAGTGCACTTTGTCCAAACCACACATCCACACGCATTTTTAGGCAATATTTAAATACATTTTAAAGATCCTTTAAAATGCCGACCCTGCTCTATGTGTTGTTTTGACAACCCTGTATTTAAAACAGGGTTCTGTCCTAATGCCAGCACAAATAGTGTGCCTGACAAATTGAAAAGCCTTGAGTGCAGATTAAACCTACTCTTAAAAAGCATGCCCAATGGAGAATATCTATTGAAAGTGATTTTAAGTACGGAAATAGACTTAACCTGGATCAACAAAACCAGCCATGTGTCTGAAATATGGGCTCAAACTCTAATTCTAATTTAGAACTAATTGATACTCAAATTACATTAAATATATGTAGTGCTGCACGGTTTGTACAAATGTGTCCAGGCTTCTAAAACAGCTGTGTAATTATGCATTCATGCTCTCAAAAGGAAGGCAGCATCTAAGAATGATGATTAGCATCGGAATAGAAGTGGGTGCTTCCCTCAGAAGGTTACTCCAAGGACGAGAACACTCAGGCTTTGGGGTGTTCAAATCAAATCAAATTTTATTTGTCAAATCAAATCAAATCAGGAACAGACATAGTTCACTAAAGCTTTTTCAAAAAGCTTTTTCAAACTGTTTACAGTGTTGGAGTAGTGAACTACATCTAGTTCAACTAGTAATTTTAGTACAATTTGCAGTAGCTTGGTGGTGGTTCAACTAAAATCAAATCTTTGTAGTGTTTTCAGTAGTTAATTACCCTCTTTGCCATGTAGCGGTGTAGCTAACTAGCTAACTATCCCTATGTTTTGCAGCATATTGTATGTCTCAGACACACAGGTATACAAAATAAGTGTAAGTTATCTGGTAATGTAGAAAAGCAGCAATATGCTATTTTACTGGTTTCACTTGTACATCTTTTTTTCGAGGGGAGCTCAAGTTTTTCTTCAGGGACAGTTCAAGTTTGCTCGGATTTGATTTATTTGTTATTTGACCATTATTTAACTAGACAAGTCAGTTAAGAACAAATTCTTACTTATAATGATGGCCAACCAAAAGGCAAAAGGCCTCCTGTGGGACAGGGGCCTGAGATTAAAATTAATTAATTAATGCAATTTAAATATAGGACAAAACACACATCACAACAAGAGAGACAACACAACACTACATAAAGAGAGACCTAAGACAACAACATAGCAAGGCAGCAACACAACATGACAACAACATGGTAGCAACACAACATGGTAGCAGCACAAAACATGGTACAAACATTACTGGGCACAGACAACAGCACAAAGGGCACAAAGGTAGAGACAACAATACATCACACAAAGCAGCCACAACTGAATGATGTCAGATCACTTGTGTGATTGAATCAGTGCACTGGTCTGGTCAATAAATGATTTCTTGGGTGGAACCTAATTGGTGATTATCAGGGTTGTTCTCACTATTTTATCTCCCATCTGCTAGCTGAAACCACAGACAGAAAGATAGTACTTTCAACTGGATGGTTGACAAACAGGCTGGGAGGTGTGAATAGCTGGTATGCCATCCTATTGTGTTACCTTCCCTGTTTTTCGGCTCCACAGAATGAATTGAAACCAAGGGAGCAGCCTGTAAATGCACTGGTAAACAACCCTTAACGATTCTCATCTCATTCAACCATTGAGATTCAAGCGTTTCTACATGCATAGTAGAAAGAAAGTGCTGTTTTCATCGTGGATGTCTAGATTTAGTCAAAGTAGAAGTCTGAAGACTTATCCGAGATGTTTTTTAAAACTATACCTATCAAACTGCTGTGTTTCTATACTTTCACAAAAGATAAGTAAGTTCTTTGCCCTATTTTTTTTAACCTTTATTTTACTAGGCAAGTCAGTTAAGAACAAATTCTTATTTTCAATGACGGCCTAGGAACAGTGGGTTAACTGCCTGTTCAGGGGCAGAACAACAGATTTTGTACCTTGTCAGCTCGGGGATTTGAACTTGCAACCTTTTGGTTACTGGTCCAACGCTCTAACCACTAGGCTACACTGTGAATCAACCAAAAAAATCTGGTTCCCTTCTGAGGTACCAATTCAGAGGGGAAGATACACTGAGATAGTGTTGATTCTGAACATCTTTCATTGTTGATTTGACCAGTACTTGCCAGACAGTACAACCTGGATCCAGGGCTAGAGGTAACATAGTAAATGTAAATCCAGGGTAGTACAAATCTTACGTTTCATATGGTATGTATTCATTTGTGGATGTCCATCATCCTTTTCTATGATATGTTAGACATAATTCGAATGATATGTTACAGATTGCAATTCTTACGATATGTTACGAATTCCAATTTGTTGTGGCTGGCTTTAGCTAGGTGGCGAAAATTAGCTAGGGTTAGGATCAAGGTTGAGGTTATGAGTTAGGTTAAATGGTTAGGGGGAGGGTTGGCTAACATGCTAAGTAGTTGCAAAGTAGCTAAAAATGAGTAAGTAGTTGCAAAGTGGCTAATTAGAGATAATGCTAACGTTGTCTATGATGAGATTAAAAAACGCAACCTTTGAGTTGCTAGAGGTTTGGGTTACTCGCCTACCTATCCTCCCCAACCAACCACTCTACTTTCTTATTGCCTTAACCTTCTGTCTTATGTAACCAAACCAAACTTAACATACAGTTAACATCATGCTAAATGGAGCGTTTCGTATGTCCATTTACTATGTTACGTCTGGTCTATGAGACCATGTGGGTTAGTCAAAATACAAAGAAGAGATGTCCCAAATGAACATATACAGTCTGGTTCATATACGGTCAATGAACTAAGCAGACCAGGCCCAGCTGCTATCACGTTGGTGCCTATAGGAGAGCCACCCCCTTAAGCAGACCGGAATTGTGACAATTGTTTTCAATGGTAGTAAGACATCTTCATTTATCCACCATCCTTGCTAATACTTCTACTAGATTAATGATATACACAATGGTGTATATACCATGTTACCTTTGGTACCCTGTCCTGCAGTCACCATTTTTTAACCATTTTTATTTTACATGAACGGATCAATTTCAAGTCACTGTGTACTGCAGCGCCATCTAGAAACAATTATAATGACATGCTCCGTTAACACAGTGCTACAGTGTCATCTAGTGGTCATTATTAGCGTGCTGCATTCTGTATACCAAAAGGATACATGTCCCACCGGGGACAGACATCAGTTCGACGTTTAGTTTTTATTTGCATTTGGTTGAGTTGTCAACTAACGTGAATTCCACGTGAAGTCAACAAAACATTTCACAATCTCATTGAATTTAGTTTCAAAGTTGGTTGAAAAAAATACAAAATTCTCATATGTTGATAACTTTTTGAAAACCCAATTAGTTTTCCACGTTGATTACATCAAATCCAATTGTATTTGTCACATGCGCCAAATACAACAATTCTTAACAAATGCTTACTTACAAGCCCTTAATCAACAATGTAGTTTTAAGAAAGTAAGAGTTAAGATTTTTTTTTTTTACTAAATAAACTAAAGTAAACAATAAAATAACAATAACTAGGCTATATACTGCGGGTACCAGTACTAAGTCAATGTGTGGGTGTACAGGTTAGTTGACATAATATGTACATGTAGGTAGGGGTAAAGTGACTATGCATAGATAATAGATAATAAACAGCGAGAAGCAGCAGCATAAACAAAGGGGGTGGGGTGGGGGGTTCATCCAAATAGTCCAGGTAGCCATTTGATTAGCTGTCAGCAGTCTTATGGCTTGGGGGTAGAAGCTGTTCAGGAGCCTTTTGGACCTAGATTTGGCGCTCCGGTACCACTTGCCATGCGGTAGCAGAGAGAACAGTTTATGACTAGGGTTGCTGGAGTCTTTGGAAATGTTTAGGGCCTTCCTCTGACACAGCCTGGTATAGAGGTCCTGGACGGCAGGAAGCTCGGCCCCAGTGATGTACAGGGCCGTACGCTCTACCCTCTGTAGCGCCTTGCGGTCGGAGGCCAAGTAGTTGCCATACCAGGTGGTGATGCAACCAGTCAAGTGCCCTCTTGATGGTGCAGCTGTAGAACCTTTTGAGGATCTGAGGACCCATGCCAAATCTTTTCAGTCTCCTGAGGGGGAATAGGCATTGTCATCCCCTCTTTACAACTGTCTTGCTGTGTTTGGACCATGATAGTTTGTTGGTGATGTGGACACCAAGGATCTTGAAGCTCTCAACCTGCTCCACTACAGCCCCGTCGATGAGAATGGGGGCGTGCTCGGCCCTCCTTTTCCTGTAGTCCACAATCATCTCCTTTGTCTTGATCATATTGAGGGAGAGGTTGCTGTCTTGGCACCACACTTTCAGGTCTCTGACTCCCTCCCTATAGGCTGTCTCATCATTGTCAGTGATCAGGCCTACCACCGTTATGTAGTTGGCAAACCTAATGATGGTGTTGGAGTCGTGCTTGGCCACGCAGTCATGGGTGAACAGGGAGTACAGGAGGGGACTAAGCACGCACCCTTGAGGGGCCCCCGTGTTGAGGATCAGCGTGGCAGATGTGCTGTTGCCTACCCTTACCACCGGGTGTCAGCCCGTCAGGAAGTCCAGGATCCAGTTGCGGAGGGAGGTGTTTAGTCCCAGGGTCCTTAGTGATGAGCTTTGAGGGCACTATGGTGTTGAACGCTGAGCTGTAGTCAATGAACAGCATTCTCATGTAGGTGGTCCTTTTGTCCAGATGGGAAAGGGCACTGTTGAGTGCAATAGAGATTGCATCATCTGTGGATCTGTTGAGGCGGTATGCGAATTGGAGTGGGTCTAGGGTTTCTGGGATGATGGTGTTGATGTGAGCCATGACCAGCTTTTCAAAGCTCTTCATGACTACAATGCTACGGGTCAGTAGTCATTTAGACAGGTTACCTTGGTGTTCTTGGGCACAGGGACTATGGTGGTCTGCTTGAAACATGTAGGTATTACAGACTCAGCCACGGGTACTTGCTGCTTCAGTTTTTGCTTGTAAGCAGGAAGATATAATTATGGTCAGATTTGCCAAATGGAGGGCGAGGGAGAGATTTGTACGTGTCTCTCTGTGTGGACTAAGGGTGGTCTCGAGTTTTTTCATCTTTATATGTCATCATATTGATTTTTGGGGGATTGAAATGGGTTGGAAACAATGTTGATCCAACCATGTTTTGCCATGTGGTGTAGGTGGGCAAATAATCAATAGCTTCCTACTGATTCTACTTCAGAAAAGTATTATGGTCATCTAATTTCAATGCAATGGATGCATGGGTTGAGTGATATAGGGTAAGGTGGGGGTAATAGCCCCCTTCTATGAACAATATCCAATTGCTAACGCCAAAAAAGCATTTGGTAAAAAAAAAAAAAATTAAATGGAATGTGGATGATGGTCATGCTTAGCCAAACAAATAAGTGTCTTTTTTTGTTTTTGATATTTAATGAAATATATTTTATAAATGTGTATAAATAAAGTTAAAATGGGAATACAATGGCAGATATTTTGTATTTAGACAACTTTATTTATACACTGTGCTTCATCTAATAGCACAACCAAATGACCTGTGGCCTCATGTGTAGGCACAAATCTGTGCTAAACCATGTATGGCATCATTTCCCCACAAAGTGTGAGATTTATCAGATTTATCAATGGCTGTGTTTGGGAGCATTAAGATGACAGCAGGCAACTGCCGATGGACTGATCTACAAATCACCCTGCATCATAAATAAGTACTCATTATTATTTGTAGATCAGTCAGTCATAATTTATCCATGCTACATCACGGTTTTGAGGCTCTCGAACATGGCATGTATGAACGTTTGCTTGAGAGTGTGCTTTATGCACAGCCATGGCCATGTTTACACACATTGCCAAGTGGTGGAATAAGGGAACTGCTTGTCCCTCGTTGAATGGGGAAAATACTGTCTATATTGAAAATGTGTGAAATTTTGAGTGTAATAAAAAAAAACGATTTCTTTGTATTTACGTTGTGAATTCATGCAACACCTGTTTGCACGCTATATCATTTGATCAGATCAGTGCATTTGTTACGATAATAATATATATTAAGTTATGTCATTTGTTTAATTAGAGGCACTTGGGAAAGTGAAACATTGTTGAAATATTATAAAAGACATAATGGGAAATCAAATGAGAGATGGCTGATCTTGCCCTGTTTAAAGACTTGGCACACTGCATTTCGCTGAGAGCGTGTTTCCAGGAACAGGTGGGACTTCAGACACCATATCCAAAAAACAATCTTATAGGATTTTTGCAAGGATTGAAGTCCTACTTTAAAAATGCAAACGCGTGCCATTCCGGTGCACATCGAAGTGCTATCCATCCTCGGGTTTTTGGCAACTGGCACGTTTCAGCAGGAGTTTGTCGATGGGCATCTCTCAGCCCTCAATAAGCCAATGTTTTGGATGATGCAATCATCAACAAAACGAGCAGTAATACATACAATACATACCATTTCCATGCCATGATGCCATCAATTGGTTCCCAAATAAGAACGGAGTAATAGACGCACCCATATCACCATAAAATAACCATCCCAAAATGATTTCAACAATATGAACACAAAAAGCTTCCACTCTACATATGTAGGTGATATGTGATGCGCAAAAGAGTCTGCTGAATGCGGTGGCCAGATGGAACGCACAACTTGTGTTATGTACTTGAGTGAAGACCCAAAAGCGGTTTTAACAGAAAACAGAGTTCTTTAATGAAAAACAGGAATGGCATAAATCCTCTTCCAACGTAGTCAATGGAACAAAAAGAACGTTAGTATAATGCAGGATGCACCTGCCAGGCAGACTCCGACAGGATAGGACAAGGTGGAAGCAAACGCGACGACAGCTTGCTTCTGGCATCAAAAACACAAACAAGAATCAGACACTGAAAGTAGCAGGAACAGAGAGAGAAATAGAGACCTAATCAGAGGGGGAAGGGAGAACAGGTGGGAAAGAGTGAATGAGCTAGTTAGGGGAGATGTAGAACAGCTGAAGAATGAGAGACAGAGAAGGTAACCTAAAAAGACCAGCAGAGAGAGACAGAGTGAAGAGAAAGGACAGGAACAGACATAACAAGACATGACAGTACCCCCCCCACTCACCGAGCGCCTCCTGGCGCACTCGAGGAGGAAACCTGGCGGCAACGGAGGAAATCATCGATCAGCGAACGGTCCAGCACGTCCCGAGAGGGAACCCAACTCCTCTCCTCAGGACCGTACCCCTCCCAATCCACTAGGTACTGATGACCACGGCCCCGAGGGCGCATGTCCAAAATCTTACGAACCCTGTAGATGGGTGCGCCCCTCGACAAGGATGGGGGGGGGGGGAGGGACGAGCGGGGGCGCGAAGAACGGGCTTAACACAGGAGACATGGAAGACCGGGTGAACGCGACGAAGATAGCGCGGGAGAAGAAGTTGCACTGCGACAGGATTAATGACCTGAGAAATACGGAACGGACCAATGAACCGCGGGGCCAACTTGCGAGAAGCTGTCTTTGCAAAAATCAGAAACTTTCTGTCCAAAAATGATGCAGAAAAATTAATCCATGCTTTTGTCACTTCTAGGTTAGACTACTGCAATGCTCTACTTTCCGGCTACCCGGATAAAGCACTAAATAAACTTCAGTTAGTGCTAAATACAGCTGCTAGAATCCTGACTAGAACCAAAGAATTTGATCATATTACTCCAGTGCTAGCCTCCCTACACTGGCTTCCTGTCAAAGCAAGGGCTGATTTCAAGGTTTTACTGCTAACCTACAAAGCATTGCATGGGCTTGCTCCTACCTATCTCTCTGATTTGGTCCTGCCGTACATACCTACACGTACGCTACGGTCACAAGACGCAGGCCTCCTAATTGTCCCTAGAATTTCTAAGCAAACAGCTGGAGGCAGGGCTTTCTCCTATAGAGCTCCATTTTTATGGAACGGTCTGCCTACCCATGTCAGAGACGCAAACTCGGTCTCAACCTTTAAGTCTTTACTGAAGACTCATCTCTTCAGTGGGTCATATGATTGAGTGTAGTCTGGCCCAGGAGTGGGAAGGTGAACGGAAAGGCTCTGGAGCAACGAACCACCCTTGCTGTCTCTGCCTGGCCGGTTCCCCTCTTTCCACTGGGATTCTCTGCCTCTAACCCTATTACAGGGGCTGAGTCACTGGCTTGCTGGGGCTCTCTCATGCCGTCCCTGGAGGGGGTGCGTCACCTGAGTGGGTTGATTCACTGATGTGGTCATCCTGTCTGGGTTGGCGCCCCCCCTTGGGTTGTGCCGTGGCGGAGATCTTTGCGGGCTATACTCAGCTTTGTCTCAGGATGGTAAGTTGGTGGTTGAAGATATCCCTCCAGTGGTGTGGGGGCTGTGCTTTGGCAAAGTGGGTGGGGTTATATCCTTCCTGTTTGGCCCTGTCCGGGGGTGTCCTCGGGTGGGGCCACAGTGTCTCCTGACCCCTCCTGTCTCAGCCTCCAGTATTTATGCTGCAGTAGTTTATGTGTCGGGGGGCTGGGGTCAGTTTGTTATATCTGGAGTACTTCTCCTGTCCAATTCGGTGTCCTGTGTGAATCTAAGTGTGCGTTCTCTAATTCTCCCCTTCTCTCTCTCGGAGGACCTGAGCCCTAGGACCATGCCCCAGGACTACCTGACATGATGACTCCTTGCTGTCCCCAGTCCACCTGGCCGTGCTGCTGCTCCAGTTTCAACTGACCTGAGCCCTAGGACCATGCCCCAGGACTACTTGACATGATGACTCCTTGCTGTCCCCAGTCCACCTGGCCGTGCTGCTGCTCCAGTTTCAACTGTTCTGCCTTATTATTATTCGACCATGCTGGTCATTTATGAACATTTGAACATCTTGGCCATGTTCTGTTATAATCTCTACCCGGCACAGCCAGAAGAGGACTGGCCACCCCACATAGCCTGGTTCCTCTCTAGGTTTCTTCCTAGGTTTTGTCTTTTCTAGGGAGTTTTTCCTAGCCACCGTGCTTCTACACCTGCATTGCTTGCTGTTTGGGGTTTTAGGCTGGGTTTCTGTACAGCACTTTGAGATATCAGCTGATGTACGAAGGGCTATATAAATAAATTTGATTTGATTTGATTTGGTCTTAAGGGGAAGGTTCTGAGTGGAGAGCCATACTCTCTGACCGCAACAATATCTAGGACTCTTGGTCCTACGCTTATTAGCGGCCCTCACAGTCTGCGCCCTATTACGGCAAAGTGCCAACCTGCCCCCCTTCCAGGTGCGCTCGCAACGCTGGACAAAAGCCTGAGCGGAGGGGACGCAGGACTCGGCGAGCTGAGATGAGAACAGCGGAGGCTGGTACCCGAGGCTACTCTGAAAAGGGGATAGACCGGTAGCAGACGAGGGAAGCGAGTTGTGGGCGTACTCTGCCCAGGGGAGCTGTTCTGACCAAGACGCAGGGTTACGAAAAGAAAGACTGCGTAAAATGCGACCAACAGTCTGATTGGCCCGTTCGGCTTGACCGTTAGACTGGGGATGAAAGCCGGACGAGAGACTGACGGAAGCCCCAATCAAACGGCAAAACTCCCTCCAAAATTGAGACGTGAACTGCGGGCCTCTGTCGGAAACGACGTCAGACGGAAGGCCATGAATTCGGAAAACATTCTCGATAATGATCTGAGCCGTCTCCTTAGCAGAAGGGAGCTTATCGAGAGGAATGAAATGAGCCGCCTTAGAGAATCTATCGACAACCGTAAGAATAACTGTCTTCCCCGCTGATGAAGGCAGTCCGGTGATAAAATCTAAAGCGATGTGAGACCACGGTCGAGAGGGAATGGGAAGCGGTCTGAGATGGCCGGCAGGAGGAGAGTTCCCAGATTTAGTCTGCGCGCAGACCGAACAAGCGGCGACAAATCGACGCGTCACGTTCCCGAGTGGGCCACCAGAAACGCTGGCGAATGGAAGCGAGCGTACCCGAACCCCGGGGTGGCCGGCTAACTTGGCAGAGTGGGCCCACTGAAGAACGGCCGGACGAGTAGGAACGGGAACGAACAGAAGGTTCCTAGGACAAGCTCGCGGCGACGGAGTGTGAGCGAGTGCTTGCTTTACCTGCCTCTCAATTCCCCAGACAGTCAACCCGACAACACGCCCCTCAGGGAGAATCCCTCGGGGTCGGTGGAGACCTCAGAAGAACTGAAGAGACGAGATAAAGCATCAGGCTTGGTGTTTTTGAGCCCGGACGATAAGAAATAACAAACTCGAAACGAGCGAAAAACAGAGCCCAACGAGCCTGACGCGCATTAAGTCGTTTGGCTGAACGGATGTACTCAAGGTTCCTATGGTCAGTCCAAACGACAAAAGGAACGGTCGCCCCCTCCAACCACTGTCGCCATTCGCCTAGGGCTAAGCGGATGGCGAGCAGTTCGCGATTACCAACATCATAGTTACGTTCTGACGGCGATAAGCGATGAGAGAAAAACGCGCAAGGATGGACCTTGCCGTCAGAGGGAGAGCGCTGAGAAAGAATGGCTCCCACGCCCACCTCTGACGCGTCAACCTCAACAACAAACTGACTAGAGATGTCAGGTGTAACAAGAATAGGTGCGGATGTAAAACGATTCTTAAGAAGATCAAAAGCTCCCTGGGCGGAAACGGACCACTTAAAGCACGTCTTAACAGAAGTAAGGGCTGTGAGGGGAGCTGCCACCTGACCGAAATTACGGATGAAACGACGATAGAAATTAGCGAAGCCCAGAAAGCGCTGCAGCTCGACGCGTGACTTAGGAACGGGCCAATCAATGACAGCCTGGACCTTAGCGGGATCCATCTTAATGCCCTCAGTGGAAATAACGGAACCGAGAAAAGGGACAGAGGCGGCATGAAAAGTGCACTTCTCAGCCTTCACATAAAGACAGTTCTCCAAAAGGCGCTGGAGGACGCGTCGCACGTGCTGAACATGAATCGAGAGAGACGGTGAAAAAATCAGGATATCGTCCATGTAAACGAAAACAAAAATGTTCAGCATGTCTCTCAGGACGTCGTTAACTAGTGCCTGAAAGACAGCTGGAGCGTTAACGAGGCCGAAAGGAAGAACCCGGTATTCAAAGTGCCCTAACGGAGTGTTAAACGCCGTCTTCCACTCGTCCCCCTCCCTGATGCGCACGAGATGGTAGGCGTTACGAAGGTCCAACTTGGTGAAAAACCTGGCTCCCTGCAGGATCTCGAAGGCTGAAGACATAAGAGGAAGCGGATAACGATTCTTAACTGTTATGTCATTCAGCCCTCGATAATCCACGCATGGGCGCAGGGACCCGTCCTTCTTCTGAACAAAGAAAAACCCCGCTCCGGCGGGAGAGGAGGAGGAGACTATGGTACCGGCGTCGAGCGAAACCGACAAATAATCCTCGAGAGCCTTACGTTCGGGAGCCGACAGAGAGTATAATCTACCCCGGGGGAGTAGTTCCCGGAAGGAGATCAATACTACAGTCATACGACCGGTGTGGAGGGAGAGAAGTGGCCTTGGAACGACTGAACACCGTGCGCAGATCGTGATACTCCTCCGGCACCCCTGTCAAATCGCCAGGCTCCTCCTGTGAAGAAGAGACAGAGGAAACAGGAGGGATAGCAGACATTAAACAGGTCACATGACAAGAAACATTCCAGGATAGGATAGTATTACTAGACCAATTAATAGAAGGGTTATGGCGCACTAGCCAGGGATGACCCAAAACAACAGGTGTAAAAGGTGAACGAAAAATTAGAAAAGAAATGGTTTCGCTATGATTACCAGAGACAGTGAGGGTTAAAGGCAGCGTCTCACGCTGAATCTTGGGGAGAGAACTACCATCTAAAGCGAACAAGGCCGTGGGCTCCCCTAACTGTCTGAGAGGAATGTCATGTTCCCGAGCCCAGGTCTCGTCCATAAAACAGCCCTCCGCCCCAGAGTCTATCAAGGCACTGCAGGAAGCAGATGAACCGGGCCAGCGGAGATGGACCGGAAAGGTAGTGCGTGATCCAGAAGGAGAGGCCTGAGTAGTTGCGCTCACCAGTAGCCCTCCTCTTACTGATGAGCTCTGGCTTTTACTAGACATGAGGTGACAAAATGACCAGCGGAGCCGCAGTAGAGACAGAGGCGATTGGTGATTCTCCGTTCCTTCTCCTTGGCCGAGATGCGGATACCCCCCAGCTGCATAGGCTCAGCATCCGAGCCGGCGGAGGAGGGTGGCAGTGATGCGGCAGGTGGCAGTGATGTGGAGAGGGGAGCAACGGAGAACGCGAGCTCCTTTCCACGAGCTCGGCGACGAAGATCAAACCGTCGCTCTATGCGAATAGCGAGAGCTATTAAGGAGTCCAGACTGGAAGGAACCTCCCGGGAGAGGATCTCATCCTTAACCTCGACGAGGAGACCCTCCAGAAAACGAGCGAGCAAAGCCGGCTCGTTCCAGTCACTAGAGGCAGCGAGAGTGCGAAACTCAATAGAATAATCCGTTATGGATCGATTCCCCTGACATAGGGAAGACAGGGCCCTGGAAGCCTCCTCCCCAAAAACAGAACGGTCAAAAACCCGTATCATCTCCTCCTTAAAGTCCTGATACTGGTTAATACACTCCGCCCTCGCCTCCCAGATTGCCGTGCCCCACTCACGCGCCCGTCCGGTAAGGAGAGAAATGACGTAGGCGATGCGGGCTGCGCTCCTGGAGTAAGTGTTGGGCTGGAGAGAGAACACCACATCACACTGAGTGAGGAATGAGCGGCACTCAGTGGGCTCCCCAGAGTAACACGGCGGGTTGTTGATCCTGGGCTCCGGAGACTCGGAAACCCTGGAAGTGGGCGGTGGATCGAGGTGGAGTTGGTGAACCTGTCTTGTGAGGTCGGAGACTTGGACGGCCAGGGTTTCAACGGCATGTCGAGCAGCAGACAATTCCTCCTCGTGTCTGCCTAGCATCGCTCCCTGGATCTCGACGGCGGAGTGAAAAGGGTCCGGAGCCGCTGGGTCCATTCTTGGTCTGATTCTTCTGTTATGTACTTGAGTGAAGACCCAAAAGCGGTTTTAACAGAAAACAGAGTTCTTTAATGAAAAACAGGAATGGCATAAATCCTCTTCCAACGTAGTCAATGGAACAAAAAGAACGTTAGTATAATGCAGGATGCACCTGCCAGGCAGACTCCGACAGGATAGGACAAGGTGGAAGCAAACGCGACGACAGCTTGCTTCTGGCATCAAAAACACAAACAAGAATCAGACACTGAAAGTAGCAGGAACAGAGAGAGAAATAGAGACCTAATCAGAGGGGGAAGGGAGAACAGGTGGGAAAGAGTGAATGAGCTAGTTAGGGGAGATGTAGAACAGCTGAAGAATGAGAGACAGAGAAGGTAACCTAAAAAGACCAGCAGAGAGAGACAGAGTGAAGAGAAAGGACAGGAACAGACATAACAAGACATGACACTTGTTCATTCTACCATTTGCATACTGGCATACAGTTGAGCAGAAACATTTTGGGGATGTCAACACATAGGGAAGATTTTTTAGCAGGATCTGGAAAAGAAATCAGCCTTTTGAAAAAGCGTTTCATTCAATTCTACTTGATTTATATGATAGAAGACATTAGCAGAATATGTCTTAATGCCACACAAATGGACAAATGCAGACTACTGTGCATCTATCTCCCTATTCAGGTAGCTTACCATTTTTGAACTTTACTTTTTTTCCCCATATTTATATTAATTTGTTTTATTATTATTATTGTTATTTCTATTGTATATCATTGTTATTATTGTAGGCCTATTTATTAATCTAAACCAGTACTTTAAATATGCAAAACTTGTTTTGTTTCATTCTATTTTTAATTGTGATAGGTTATTCGTAGGCCTTTTGTAAAATAAACATAATTAGCCTATTGCTGTCATTTGCTGGGTAGGGTAGGCACTAGCCTTTCTTGGTAATTGCTGCAATATTGCTGGTTAAAAACTTTTATGTAGTTTTAAACCAGTTCGCAAGTGTTTCGTTTTATTCTGTTGCACCATAACGTTGTGTTTGCCACAACATACCATACCAGTCAAAAGTTTGGACACACCCTAATAAGGGGTTTCCCTTATTTTTACTATTTCTACATTGTAGAATAACAGTGAAGACATCAAAACTATGAAATAACACATATGGAATCATGTAGTAACCAAAAAAGTGTTTAAAAAATCAATATTTTATATTTTACAAAGTAGCCACCCTTTGCCTCGATGACAGCTTTGCACACTCTTGGCATTCTCTCAACCAGCTTCACCTGGAATGCTTTTCCAACAGTCTTGAAGGACTTCCCACATATGCTTAGCACTTGTTGGCTGCTTTTCCTTCACTCTGCAGTCCAACTCATCCCATACCATCTCAATAGGGTTGAGGTTGGGTGATTGTGGAGGCCAGGTCATCTGATGCAACACTCCATCACTCTCCTTCTTGGTCAAATAGCCCTTACACAGGCTGGAGGTGTGTTGGATCAATGTTCTGTTGAAAAACAAATTATAGTCCCACTAAGCGCAAACCAGATGGGACGGCGTAACGCTGCAGAATGCTGTGGTAGCCATGCTGGTTAAGTGTGCCTTGAATTCTAAATAAATCACAGACAGTGTCACCAGCAAAGCACCCGCACACCATCACAACCTGATTATCCTAATAAAATGTATACATTTTAGCCTATTATTCGGAGGGCCTATGATATGAAGGCAGTGATCACCTGCGCTCCAACTATCTGGCAGTTGTATTTGAGGTGAGGAAGAAAGTTTTATGGCTACCAGAGTTACTCCTATAACCTAATAATACAATTATTGTCTTTACTTTTACAAATCTGTTCGAAATTAACAAAAATTACCCTCTTTCTGTATTCCCACATCTGTATAGCAGAGGCAGTAGTCTATCTGACAAGATGTCGTAGCATACGCTCTCTCTCTCTCTCTCTCTCTCTCTCTCTCTCTCTCTCTCTCTCAGGATAGGCCTAAACTTCTCTTCCTTTATATATAGATTTTTTAGATGCTTTTTTTGACAGAACATGGGTGGAGTATTGCAGCGATGAGTCTCTCCAACAGCACTCTGGAGAGGTGTGCTGGGAATGGACAAGCAAAATATTTTGCACCCCTGCCTTTGACAAAGTGGGCACTGCTTATCACAGGGCGGCATCTGCGCTCACCTATGCCACTGGTTGAGAGAAATGTACATTGTTTTTGGCAGGGGAGCAATTTTGGTTTTAGAAGTGGGGGTGACATAACCTGGTGGGGGGGGTCTGGGGGTCCTTCCTCAGAATATTTTTGGGCATCTAAAAGCTCATTTCCCCCCACTTCTACACAATCTAATATGACACTTTGGGGTAATTTTGGGGTCACTTATTGTAAATAAGAATAAAATATGTTTCTAAACACTTCTACATTCATGTGGATGCTACCATGATTAGGGACAATCCTGAATGAATCATGAATAAAGATGAGTGAGAAAGTTAGACGCACAAATATAATACCCCCAAAAAATGCTAACCTCACCTGTTGTTGTAATGGTGAGAGGTTAGCATGTCGAGGGTATCATATTTGTGCTTCTAACTTTATCACTCATCATTATTCACGATTCATTCAGGATTATCCGTAATCATGGTAGCATCCATCCATGGCTGACTAAATACTTTTTTGCCCCACTGTATATATACAGTATATATATATATATATATATATTTTTTTTTTTTTCAATGTATCTAGGCAAGTCAGTTCATAGTCATTGCTTTATTTTAATTCCAAATTTCAATTCCAAGTATAGAGCCAAAAGAGGAAAAAAATGCTTCCCTGTCCCAATAATTACAGAGGGCACTGTAATTCATATCATAAGCCTAATAGTACAGTAGAGCTCTTTTTACTTACACACAATATCACTGGATCGCCCGGTCCTGCCCATAGGAGTCCACTGTCCTGCAACGCCCCAAACCAACACACCCCCACTCAGCTTCAGGATCTTAGTGAAACATTCATAAATTGGCCAAGGTCAGAGTGACAACCAACAGTACGGCAGACCCCCAGGGCTAGGACTGAGCAGACCAGCAGCTAGGGATTGCCTAAATTAGTATTTCCTCTGATGTAGGCATGTTTTCAATACAGACTCTTGTCGTACCGTATTCCATATAAATCATCCAGAGCTTATGAAAGTTGCACAGTATACCCGTAATCTTGTACAAAATCAAATAGAATGATACATAATGTGACATTTCTGCTATTCATTGTGATAAAAGGTTGGATAACCAACCTTCCAGTTAATGGCAATGCATTTCTTAGCCTCTATAAATGCTAGGTTACACAGTTTCTTCTGATAACAGTCTCCTGTATCAACATTTCCAAGCAATCAAAAAGTGGGAGAAGAGAGTAAGTAGACATGCAGAGATAAAAGAACCAGAATTCAGCCAGCCTTCACAATAGCATAACATATGCAAATATGTCCCCTTTTGTGTTTTACACCTTAAACTTCAGGCAGAGGAATAACATTTTGTAAGTCGCTCTGGATAAGAGCGTCTGCCAAATGACTTAAATGTAAATGTAACATTTCTGAGTTTATGATATTCAGATTCACTGGCATATAGTACGTTCTATGGATGGTCTTAAACTGCAGGAATCTATGTCTGAGAGTATATGAACATGACTGGCCATTCTAACATCTGTATCTATTCAACATCATTAATAGTGTCTCCTAGGACTTCCCCACATTTTTGGTGAACATGTTTTGTGTCAATGGGAAAATCCTCTATCAACCCTTGATAAAGTTTGGAAATAAGCTTTATGGGTTTGTAGGCTCTTGTCACGTTCGTCGTAACAATGGGACCAAGACACAGCGTGATAAGCATACATTCTTCTTTTAATGAAGGAAAAACACTAAACAAACTAACAAAAAACAAACCGACCATGCCGCTAGATAACACGAGTGCTGACAGGCAACTACACAGACAATAACCCACAAAACCAAAATGGAAAATGGCAACCTAAATAGGATCCCCAACCAGAGACAACGATAAACAGCTGCCTCTGATTGGGAACCATTTCAGGCCACCATAGACCAACATTTACCTAGGCATACCAAAACCCCATAGATATACAAAAACCCTAGACAAGAAAACACACATACCACCCTCGTCACACCCTGACCTAACCAAAATAATAAATGCAACAAAGATAACTAAGGTCACAGCATGACAGTACCTCCCCCCCCCTCCCCACAAAGGTGCGGACTCCCGGCCGCAAACCTAAACCGATATGGGAGGGTCTGGGTGGGCATCTAACCTCGGAGTCGGCTCTGGACGCCGCCCCCCTTGTTTACTCTGAGTCCGCTCTTGTGGCACAGACCTGTGGATCATCGGAGGCTCTGGACTGCGGATCCTCGCCGTAGGCCCTGGGCTGGGGACCCTCGCTGCGTGGAGCATTGCCTGAGACCCCGGACCGTCGCCGGAGACTGTCGCCGGACACTCTGGACTGCTGAGGCGCACTGTAGGCCTGGTGCGTGGTGCCGGCACTGGTGGTACCGGGCTGGTGACACGCACCTCAGGGCGAGTGCGAGGAGCAGGAACAGGACATACTGGACTGTGGAGGTGCATTTGAGGGAGAGTGTGAGGAGTTGGCACAGGACGCACTGGGTTGTGAAGGTACACTGGAGACCTGGTGTGTATAGTCGGCATCAATTGTTCCGGAACTTTAACACACGTTTCAGGACAGGTACGGAGAGCTGACTCTGGTGGCACCAAACTGACAACACGTTCTTTTATTCCAAATCCGTGTTTCCTCCACCAACTCAACAACTCCCCCATTTCTCGCTCCTCCGAATCCTCCTTCTCCCAGGCTGGCTCTGGTTTACTCCTTGGCTCCGCCGACTGCTCCATGTGCACCCCAAAACATTTTCTTGGGGTTTCTGTGGTTGCCTTGACTCCTCGTATCATCGCCTTTCCTCCTGTGCCATCTCCACCTGCTTCCATGGCAGGGTCTTGTCCCCTGCCATTACCCCCTCCCAGGTCGAGGATGTCCTCCACTCATCTTTCTCCCGGGACCAGGATGTCCACTCCTCATTCACATGCTGCTTGGTCCTTATTTGGTGGGTTATTCTGTCATGTTCGTCGTAACGATGGGACAAAGGCACAGCGTGATAAGCATACATTCTTCTTTTAATGAAGGAAAAACACTAAACAAACTAACAAAGAAACAAAAGTGACGCTATATACCACGAGTGCTGACCGGCAACTACACATAGCCAATAACACATGACCGGCAACTACACATAGCCAATAACACATGACAGACAACTACACATAGACAATTACCCACAAAACCAAAATGTAAAATGGCAACCTAAATAGGATCCCCAATCAGAGACAACAATAAATAGCTGCCTCTGATTGGGAACCAATTCAGGCCACCATAGACCTACATCTACCGAGACATACCAAATCCCCATTGATAAACAAAAACCCTAGACAAGCCTAAAACACACATACCACCCTCATCACACCCTGACCTAACCAAAATAATAAAGAAAACAAAGATAACGAAGGTCAGGGCGTGACAGCTCTCTTAAAATAGTTTCAAACTTGGGAGCTTCTGGCTTGTCCAGTGTTTCTGCACCAAGATAATAGTGCTGTACCTGCAAAAGTTCACCTCAGCGCTGTCACGGACTCTGCAAAAGTTCACCTCAGCGCTGTCACAGATTCTTCCCTGGTTGCCTGACCCCGCTGAGACTCCTGTTGTCATCTGATCCTGCTCAGATGAGTCATGACAAAGAATTACCTTGGTGTACATTTATACCTTAAATTATCCAAGAATAGAATCAATGGTTCAATAAATGACATGAACATTATTCCCAGATCCCAGACTCTAGCCTACCCATCAACTCAATATGGAACTTTGTATCCATTCACTGATTGTTATAGTATACTAGAACATTCACCTGTTCTGTAGACTGGTCTTCCCTGGCTGTCTGAGCCTGCTGGGACACCTGTCACCATCTGATCCCGCTAAGACATGATGAGCATAGTGTTGTGAACTGACTGTACACCATGGCAGTGTAGCCTGTAGAGCTGTTTATACAGTGTGAAAAGTAGGGAATTAGCTAGGGAAACTGACAGATCAATAACATTACATTGCTATACTGACTGTAATAAATCAAATCAAATCAAATTTTATTTGTCACATACACATGGTTAGCAGATGTTAATGCGAGTGTAGCGAAATGCTTGTGCTTCCAGTTCCGACAATGCAGTAATTACCAACAAGTAATCTAACTAACAATTCCAAAACTAATATCTTATACACAGTGTAAGGGGATAAAGAATATGTACATAAAGATATGAATGAGTGATGGTGCAGAGCAGCATAGGCAAGATACAGTAGATGGTATCGAGTACAGTATATACATATGAGATGAGTATGTAAACAAAGTGGCATAGTTAAAGTGACTTGTGATACATGTATTACATAAGGATGCAGTAGATGATAGAGTACAGTATATACGTATACATATGAGATGAATAATGTAGGGTATGTAAACATTATATTAGGTAGCATTGTTTAAAGTGGCTAGTGATATATTTTACATCCTTTCCCATCAATTCCCATTATTGAAGTGGCTGGAGTTGAGTCAGTGTGTTGGCAGCAGCCACTCAATGTTAGTGGTTGCTGTTTAACAGTCTGATGGCCTTGAGATAGAAGCTGTTTTTCAGTCTCTCGGTCCCAGCTTTGATGCACCTGTACTGACCTCGCCTTCTGGATGATAGCGGGGTGAACAGGCAGTGGCTCGGGTGGGTGTTGTCCTTGATGATCTTTATGGCCTTCCTGTAACATCGGGTGGTGTAGGTGTCCTGGAGGGCAGGTAGTTTGCCCCCGGTGATACGTTGTGCAGACCTCACTACCCTCTGGAGAGCCTTACGGTTGTGGGCGGAGCAGTTGCCGTACCAGGCGGTGATACAGCCCGCCAGGATGCTCTCGTGCCCTGCCTGTGTTAGCGGACCAATATAGAGCTTGAAGAATAATTTTATCCCAGACAATCTAATCTCAGAGCGACAATCAGCTTCTAGTATCACAGTAGTGTCTCTTCCCTGACAGGGAGGCTATTGTGACCAGCATAGAGGCACTCGGTGGAAGAGACTCCAGCACAGAGCTGCGACTGGTCCCAGTTTAACCACTCCTGGTACTCCTGGTGTGCTGCACGATTATGAATATAGGAAGATGCTGAGGAACTGCTGCTCCAATATAAATCCCTGATCAGGCTATTCAGTAGTGTAATGACGTTGCCTACCTTGAGTCTCTTGGTTAGGAAAACTCTTTGGCAGGGTCCAATTGTTATGGAGCTGGAGACTTACCATTACTATGGACACAGCATGAGCGACCCCGGGGTTAGGTGTGATGTGATCTCTGACCTCTGACTCCTGAACCTGTTACCATCACCTGACCCCTGGTCTCTCTCCACCCCCTCACTCCTCCCCACCCCTCCTCTCCTCTTCTCCTCTGCTCTCTCTCTCTCCTCCCTTAATCTGTTCTGTTTTAGCCTTACCCACCTCTTTTTGTTGCCTCTCTCCCTCACTCCCTATGTTAGTCTGTCTAGACACCCCTCAGTGTAGTGCGTTATTTAATTTTTTTGAATGCATCCCAATACTCTAGCACCCCTTCCTTTCCAGGGCTATGTGTCTCTCTTTCTCATCAGCCAAGGGCTGGAGCTGAACCCTGCTAATCAGGTCAAACCCCCTTTTTTTAACTTCCTGTAGCTACACTCTTAGAAAAAAAGTATATCTAGAACCTAAAAGGGTTCTTAAGCTGTCCCCATAGGAGAACCCTTCTGAATAACCCTTTTTGGTTCCAGGTTGAATCCTTTACACAGAGGGTTCTGCATAAAACCCATAAGGGTTCTACCTGGAACAAAAAAAAGGTTATCCTATGGGGACAGCCAAAGAACCAGCATCCCCCTAAGGAGGTCTAGGAAGTGAACAGTAAGAGTGACCCCATCATCACTATGCTGAAGGAATACATGCTGTCCAATAACATGGTTTCTTTGGAGAAGATCAAGGTACACACACACTCACACACACACGCACACGTACACGCACAGACACTCGCACACTCATACATAAAAGTTTAAATAATTTCAAATTCTTTATATTAAGCAAACTAGACGGTACAATTTAGTTTTATATTTAGTTACGGATAGCCAGGGGCACACTCCAACATAACTTACAAACAAAGCATTTGTGTTTACTGAGTCTGCCAGATCAGAGGCAGTATCGATGACCAGGGAAGTGTGTGAATTGGACCATTTTCCTGTCCTGCTAAGCATTCAAAATGTAACGAGTACCTTTTGGGTGTCTGGGAAAATGTAAAAAGTACATTATTGTCTTTAGGAATGTAGTGAAGTAAAAGTAAAAGTTGTCAGAAATATAAATAGTAAAGTACAGATTCCCCCCAAAAACGACTTAAGTATTACTTTAAAGTATTTTTTATTTAATTACTTTACAACTCTGCCAAGCTTGCACACCCTATAGCTCTCCAGGATCAGGGTTGGCCACCCTTGGTTTGGGGAGTGTCTGGGGGGTCTGGGTGAAACCAAGTATGTCTCTCTGTTTTTAAGGTTTATGACTGTGTGTATGTATTATGTTCCTCTGATCCAGATCCTATAGTAGCACTCGTTGCAAGTCATAACGTCATCAACATCATTTGGGGCTCCTGGGTAGCACAGCAGTCTAAGGTACTGCATCTCAGTGCTCGAGGAGTCACTACAGATCCTGGATCAATCCAAGGCTGTACCACAACCAGTCGTGATAGGGAGTTCCATAGGGCTGTGCACAATTGGCCCAGCATCACCCTGGTTAGGGGATGGTTTGGCCGGGGTAGGCTATCATTGTATGTAATAAGAATTTGTTCTAGTTAAATAAAGGTTAAATAAAAAATGAGTAACGTCAATGTTCTATTTCTCTCTCCTCCTCTAATCCATGACATAGACTGACCAGGTTAATCAGCTGAAAGCTATGATCCTTATTGGTGTCACTTGCTAAATACACTTCAATCAGTGTAGATGAAGGGGAGGAGACAGGTTAAAGAAGGATTTTTAAGCCTTGAGACAATTGAGACCTGGATTGTGTATGTGTGCCATTGAGAGGGTAAATGGGCAAGGCAAAATATGTAAGTGCCTTTGAACGGGGTATGGAAGTAGGAGCCAGGCGCCCCGGTTTGAGTGGGTCAAGAACTGCAACGCTGCTGGGTTTTTCACGCTCAACAGTTTCCCGGGTGTATCAAGAATGGTCCTCCACCCAAAGAACATCCGGACAACGTTGGATTCAACATGGGCCAGCATCCCTGTGTGTCAAGCCCTGACCTTAGTTATCTTTGTTGCATTTATTATTTTGGTTAGGTCAGGGTGTGAGGAGGGTGGTATGTGTGTTTTCTTGTCTAGGGTTTTTGTATATCTATGGGGTTTTGGTATGTCTAGGTAAATGTAGGTCTATGGTGGCCTGAATTGGTTCCCAATCAGAGGCAGCTGTTTATCGTTGTCTCTGATTGGGGATCCTATTTAGGTTGCCATTTTCCATTTTTGGTTTTGTGGGTTATTGTCTGTGTTGTTGCCTGTCAGCATTCGTGTCTTATAGCGTCCCGGTCGTTTTGTTTAGTGTTCTTCGTGTAATAAAAGAAGAATGTATTCCTATCACGCTGCGCCTTGGTCTCCTCGCTATGACGACTGTGACACTGTGGAACGTTTTTGACAACTTGTAGAGTCCATACCCAGATGAATAGAGGATGTGTTTTAAGATTGTGAAGTTTCTAGCTTAGCTGAAGACACCAGAGTTATCGTCTCTCACTTTGCCAGAAATTCATACACACACACAGTCTAAGTTTAGTTTACTTGTGTCAGTGTTAGACTGTTATGTTTTCAACTCTAAATGGTTATTCAATAAACATTAGTAATGTTAACTGGGTCATTTACTATTTATATGGTCTAATATGTTTGTTGTAGGTAATGCAATATGATTTTGAGGTGTTGGACAAGAGTAAATGTGAAGTTTGTTAGTGCTATTAAAAAATGCTAAATGCTCATTCTGATAAATAGTTTTCCATCATCTGCCATCCAGACATTCACGCTTAGTATTTTTAAAAATCATGCAATTCCTATTATATATAAAGCATTCCTTTAAAACGAGTTCTTTTTTGACATTGTAAATCTTGAAGTCTTCTTGAAATAAACAGTGCGGAAACTAACCAATGGCAAGCACCAATTGGCGTTTCCTGATATCAAGGAATGCCGACATCAAGAAACGCCCCAAATTGCGGTCTGCAATTACACCATACTGGATGTTTGTGACCTAAAATAATAGCCACATTTCTGCTACCTCTCTTTCCCCTTACAACATGTAGGTTACCCACAGACAACAAAGCCCTTGACCTCTTCATCTTTTTAAGAGTACGCATATAATAACCATTTCAAAAAGTAAAATGTGTTTCCTATGACATAAAATAGGTTTTCTATGATTGTTTTGGAATTAGTGTCACAAAAAAAGTGGACGGATAATGTTTGTTTGCCTAAATGTTTGCATAAATCCAATCTCATCCACTAGATTGCAGCAAAGACCATCTACTTGTTCCTCTTAACTCTTGGCAGGAGTTTGGTGTGTTCTATGATTGGACCACTGTTACATAATTAGTTACTATGGGAGTAAGGAAGGATCAGGTTCTGATGAACCTGGAAGTAAGGAGGCTGTCAACTAAGGCATCTACAATTCTTGCATGTAGCCAACAATGTCTTTTATTAGCCAAAACAGCAGTTGACTACCCCTTGAGAATGTCCTCAATTATGTTGTGCCAGTTCTCTCCTATTCTTGTCTCCCACATTAGTGACCTAATTCCAGATCCGAGTTTCAATTCTTTGAAATCACGTGGTGGGGGCAGTGTGCTGAGATATTGTACCTCTGTGGGGCGCAACTCCCTAACTACTGTAGTCCTTAATTAAACACACTCAAAGGTGCTTTCCAGTAGACCACATTAAAAAATGTTTGTAACCAGACAGGAAACTGCATCTCATCTTGTAAAATTATGAACCAATAAGGGCCAATAAAATGTTCTGTCTTCAGGGTAATCTAGGGGATTCACAACAAGACAACGGGAGTTTACCTGACACCCCCCAAGCGTGTAATACTAAATTCTGTCATCTCAGGAGGTGGAAAAGGCTCGTGTCAAATCCATAATAATGCACAATACCACTGTGTCTAAGTCAGAAATCATGATCAAAATACTGTAGCTGGATACCACACTAGGTCCACTATATCATGTGATATCATGGTATCATAAATTGTAAAACCTTTTCAGTAATCATACTTAATGAAATGGACTTTGGCAAATGAGGCTGATGCAGGTACAACAAATTCAGTAATGGTCCAGTCTAGTTTAACACAGGGCAACCGGAAGTGTTATTCTTACATGAACTCTGGCCAAACAAGAAGAGATCTTAGATCATCTGCCTATTTTAGATTGGTTTGGTGTGCAACACTTCCTCTGTGTCTGCCAACTGGTTTCTCTAGTTCCACATTGCAGTTGACTTCTGCTGTTTGTTTACCACAATCAGCATGTTTGATATCCTCGACTGTGTCAGGTCACCGTGGTGACTCACCATCAACATCGGTTACCTAAGGTGAGGCTGATAATGAGGCTAGGAAGTTGTGCTTCATTTGCTAAGACTATTCTCAAATATCTAACACCAAACCAAGTCTGTGTAATGAAATCTAATGCAGCCTTTTGTTTATTACGATCATATAAGGTGTCCTTGTTGAACAGCGATATTGTGTATAACAGCTTCAATAGAAGTCACAAGACCCAGGGCTTGGCTTGTTTTGCTTGGTGAAGTCTATTAAAGTGAAAGTGAAAGCAAAGGCAGAAGGGACTTTTTCCCAACGTGATGATCATTGCACCGGTGCACCTTGTGCTGGGGGCAATTAAAGGCCACTCTAAAATGTGCCATTTTGTCACACAACACAATGCCACAGATTGAGGGAGTGTGCAATTGACATGCTGACTGCAGAATTGTCCACCAGAGCTGTTGCCAGATAATTTAATGTTAATTTCTCTACCGTAAACCGCCTTCAACGTCGTTTTAGAGAATTTGGTAGTATGTCCAACCGGCCTCACAACCGTAAACCATGTGTAACCACATTAGCCCAGGACCTCCACATCCGGCTTCTTCACCTATGAGATTGTCTGAGACCAGCCACCCGGACAGCTGATGAAACTCAGGAGTATTTCTGTCAGTAATTAAGCCCTTTTGTGGGGAAAAACACATTTTATTGGCTGGGACTGGCTCCCCAGTGGGTGGGCCTATACACTCCCAGGCACAGTGATGGCTGCGCCCCGGCCCAGTCATGAGAAATCCATAGATTAGGGCCAAATGTATTTATTTAAATTGACAGATTTCCTTATATGAACTATAACTCAGTAAAATAGTTGAAATTGTTGCATGTTGCATTTATAGTTTTGTTCAGTATAAATATATTGACTGTTGCTATCAAAGTCACTCCGAAGGGTATGTTATATAAGTATTCAGACCCTTTACTTAGTACTTTGTTGAAAAACCTTTGGCAGTGATTACAGCCTTGAGTCTTATTGGGTACGACGCTACAAGCTTGGCACACCTGTATTTGGGGAGTTTCTCCCATTCTTCTCTGTAGGTCCTCTCAAGCTCTGTCAGCTTGGATGGGGAGCGTCGTTGCACAGCTATTTTTATGTCTCTCCAGAGATGTTCGATCGGGTTCAAGTCCGGGCTCTGGCTAGGCCACAATGACATTCAGAGACTTGTCCCAAAGCCACTCCTGCATAGTCTTGGCTGTGTGCTTAGGGTCATTGTCCTGTTGGAAGGTGAACCTACGCTCCAGTCTGTACTTTGCTCGGTTTCATTGTTCCCTCGATCCGACTAGTCCACCAGTCCCTGCCGCTGAAAAACGTCCCCACAGCATGATGCTGCCACCACCATGCTTCACCGTATGGACGTTGCCAAGTTTCCTCCAGACATGATGCTTGGCATTCAGGCCAAAGAGTTCAATCTTGGTTTCATCAGACCAGAGAATCTTGTTTCTCATGGTCTGAGAGTCTTTAGGTGCCCTTTGGCAAACTCCAAGTGGGCTGTCATGTACCTTTTACGGAAGAGTGGCTTCGGTCTGACTACTCTACCATAAAGGCCTGATTGGTGGAGTGCTGCTGAGATGGTTGTTCTTCTGGAAGGTTCTCCCATCTACACAGAGGAACTCTGGAGCTTTGTCTGGTTCTTGGTCACCTCCCTGACGAAGGCCCTTCTCTCCCGATTCCAATTAAGAATGATGGAGGCCACTGTGGTCTTGGGGACTGTTAATGCTGCAGACATTCTTTAGTACCATTCCCAAAATCTGTGCCTTGACATAATCCTGTCTCGGAGCTCTACGGACAATTCCATGGACCTCATGGCTTGGTTTTTGCTCTGACATGCACTGTCAACTGTGGGACCTTATATAGACAGGAGTGTGCCTTTCTAAATCATGTCCAATCAATTTAATTTACCACAGGTGGACTCCAATCTGTTGTAGAAACATCTCAAAGATGATCAATGGAACCAGGATGCACCTGAGATCAATTTCGAGTCTCATAGCAAAGGGTCTGAATATTTATGTAAGGTCTTTTTGTTTGCAAATTTTCTAAAAACCTGTTTTCGCTTTGTCATTATATGGTGTTGTGTGTAGATTAATGAGAAAAAATATAATTTAATCAATTTTAGAAGAAGGCTGTAACTTAACAAACTGAGGAAAAAGTCAAGGGGTCTGAATACTTTCCAAATGAGATGAGATATGTAAACATTCTTCAAGTGGCATTATTAAAGTGATGGATTTCAAATTTGAACTTCAAGTTAAGCATTAACATGTTGGATTAACGTCTCCATCTCAACCAAAAATCAAAGTAAAAAAAGAGGACTAAATCAAATCAAATTTTAAATGCAATAATTGTGACTTGATTTAGTCCAATTCTTTAACTTTGATTCTTGGTTGAGACGTGAATCCAACATATACATTTAATTAAAGCCAGACTTAGTGAGTGACACAAAATATACATCTCCTTCAAATGTTGATATTTGGTTGCATTGACAACCAAACACAATTCAATATCAATTTTCCAATATAGTAAATAGCCTATTAACTTGTTGACAAGTTAACAAATGATATGTAGGATTCATGTCTCCAACTAAACCAAAAATAAAACTTAAACAATAGGATTACTAATCCAAGCCCTAAGCCACTGAAGCTTCTGTGTGAATTGAAAGATTGTAATTCAGTTTGACGTGATTTGACTGGAGCAAGAAAGTTGGCTGAGACTTTGGGTGTTAAGTGACTTTGGGTGTTAAGTGACTTTGGGTGTGAAGTGACTGGGTGTTAAGTGACTTTGGGTGTCTTGAAAAGCGTTTAAATAAAATGTATTGTTATTTATTATTATTATTATTGTGTGTTTGTTGTTTGTTTTTGATGACACTGGAGAGGTTTATGTGCAGATGTCACGTTCTGACCTTTATTTCCTTTGTTTTGCATTTATTTAGTATGGTCAGGGCGTGTGTTGGGGTGGGCAGTCTATGTTTGTTTTTCTATGATTTGGGGATTTGTATGTTTCGGCCTAGTATGGTTCTCAATCAGTGGCAGGTGTCATTAGTTGTCTCTGATTGAGAATCATACTTAGGTTGCCTGGGTTTCACTGTTTGTTTGTGGGTGATTGTCTATGTTGATTGCTTGTGTCATCACAATTCTCATTTAGCTTCACGGTCGTTATTTGTTTATTGTTTTGTATAGTGTGTTTCAGTGTTCAGTGTTTTCTTTATTAAATTTCATCAGGAACGCATACCACGCAGCATTTTGGTCCTCCGATCCTTCTCGCCTCTCCTCTTCAGATGAAGAGGAGGACGACCGTGACAGAATCACCCACCAACCAAGGACCAAGCGGTGTGGTAAAAGACAGCGACGACAGCAGCAGCAGCAACAACAGCGGCCAGCATCACAGGACTCCTGGACATGGGAGGAGATATTGAACGGAGAGGGACCCTGGGCACAGGCTGGGGAATATCGCCGCCCCAAAGCAGAGCTGGAGGCAGCGAAAGCTGAGCGGCGGCGATATGAGGAGGCAGCACAGCAGCGCGACAGGTACGAGAGGCAGCCCCCCCAAAAAATGTTGGGGGGGGGCACACGAGATGTGGGGCTAAGCCAGATAGCGGACATGAACTCACTCCTCGTGCTTATTATAAGCAGCGCGTTACTGGTCAGGCACCGTGTTATGCGATTAAGGGCACGGTGTCGCCAGTACGTGCCCATAGCCCGGTGCGCTATAGGGCAGCCCCCCGAAAGTGTCATGCGAGTGTGGGCATCAAGCCGGGCGTATGGTGCCTGCTCAGCGTGTCTGGTCGTCGGTACGCAGTTTTGGTCCAGGGTATCCTGCGCCGGCTCTGCGTACTGTGTCTCCGGGGCGCAGGGAGGGTGCAGTGTGTCCTATGCCTGCGCTCCGCTCGTGCCGGGCAAATGTGGGAGTGGAGCCTAACGGAGAGGTGCGCGTAGTAGGCACTAGATCTCCCATGCTTACCCACAGCCCGGTTCAACCTTTGCCTGCACTCTGGAGGGTCCGGGCTAGAGCAGTGATCCAGCCTGGGGGAGTGGTGCCAAGGCTGCGCAACAGAGCTCCAGTGCTCCCCCACAGCCCGGTCCTTCAGGTGCCTCCTCCTAACACCAAGCCTCCTGGAGGTCTCCCCAGCCTGGTGGATCCTGTGGCAGCCCCACACACCAGGCTGTCTCTCTGTCTCCTCTCTACAGGTGTTCCCGCCTGTCTGGCGCTGCCAGAGCTTCCACCCCTCAGTCCAGAGGCGCCAGAGCTCCTCCATCCAGCACTGCCAGAGCTTTCCTCCCCTCCAGCACTGCCGGAGTCTCCAGTCTGCCCAGCGCCGCCTGAGCTGCCCGTCTGCCCAGCACTATCAGAGCCGGCAGTCTGCAAGGTGCCGCCAGTCTGCAAGGAGCCGCCAGTGCCGCCAGTCTGCAAGGAGCCGCCAGTGCCGCCAGTCTGCAAGGAGCCGCCAGTGCCGCCAGTCTGCAAGGAGCCGCCAGTGCCGCCAGTCTGCAAGGAGCCGCCAGTGCCGCCAGTCTGCAAGGAGCCGCCAGTGCCGCCAGTCTGCAAGGAGCCGCCAGTGCCGCCAGTCTGCCAGGAACCGCCAGTGCCGCCAGTCTGCAAGGAGCCCCCAGTGCCGCCAGTCAGCCAGGATCCGCCAGAGCCGCCATTCAGCCAGGATCCGCCAGAGTCGTCAGCCAGTACGGAGCTGCCCCTCTGTCCCGAGCTGCCCCTCTGTCCCGAGCTGCCCCTCTGTCCAGTGGGGTCATTTAAAAGGGTCGCTGTGGTTAGGAAGCCAAGGAGGCGGACAAAGACTGTGGTGAAGTGGGGTCCACGTCCCACGCCAGAGCCGCCACCGCGGATCTGACCTTTATTTCCTTTGTTTTGTATTTATTTAGTATGGTCAGGGCGTGAGTTGGGGTGGGCAGTCTATGTTTGTTTTTCTAAGATTTGGGGATTTGTATGTTTCGGCCTAGTATGGTTCTCAATCAGAGGCAGGTGTCATTAGTTGTCTCTGATTGAGAATCATACTTAGGTAGCCTGGGTTTCACTTGTTTGTGGGTGATTGTCTATGTTGATTGCTTGTGTCATCACAGTTCTCATTTAGCTTCACGGTCGTTATTTGTTTATTGTTTTGTATAGTGTGTTTCAGTGTTTTCTTTATTAAATTTCATCATGAACACATACCACGCCGTAATTTGGTCCTCCGATCCTTCTCGCCTCTCCTCTTCAGATGAAGAGGAGGACGCCCGTGACAGCAGAGATATAAAAATGTACCATGACAGGTAGGCGAGGACATCTTAACTAGTCAAAACTATTGCTTATAGTATTTATATACAAAACATTAGGAACACCTGCTCTTTCCATGACATAGACTGACCAGGTGAATCCAGGTGAAAGCTATGATCCCTTATTGGTGTCACTTCTTAAATCCACTTCAATCAGTGTAGCTGAAGGGGAGGAGACCGGTTAAATAAGGATTTTTAAGCCTTGAGACAATTGAGACATGGATTGTGTATGTGTGCCATTCAGAGAGTGAATATGCAAGACAGAATATTTAAGTAACCTTTGAACGGGGTGTGGTTGTAGGTGCCAGGCGCACCGCTTTGAGTGTGTCAAGAACTGCAATGCTGCTGGGTTTTCGCGCTCAACAATTTGCTATGTGTGTCAAGGATGGTCCACCACCCAAAGGACATCCAGCCAACGTGACACAACTGTGGGACGCATTGGAGTCAACAGGGGCCAGCATCCCTGTGGAACTCTTTCGACACCTTGTTGAGTCCATAACCCAACGAATTGAGAGGGGGGGGGGGGGGAGACACCAGAGTTATAGCCTCTCACTCCGACGGAAGTTCACACACTCACACAGTCTTAGTTTAGTTGTGTCAGTGTTAGACAAACACAACGGAGTTGTAGGCTATGCAATACGATTTTGAGGTGTTGGACAAGTGTAAATGTCAAGTTTATTAGTGCTGTTTCATGGCGGTTAAACATGTTAAATGCTCATAGTTTTGCATCCACAGACATTTGAATCAAATCAAATGTATTTACATTAGCCCTTCGTACATCAGCTGATGTCTCAAAGTGCTGTACAGAAACCCAGCCTAAAACCCCAAACAGCAAGCAATGCAGGTGAGGAAGCACGGTGGCTAGGAAAATCTCCCAAGAAAGGCCAAAACCCAGAGAGGAACCAGGCTATGAGGGGTGGCCAGTCCTCTTCTGGCTGTGCCGAGTGGAGATTATAACAGAACATGGTCAAGATGTTCAAATGTTCATAAATGACCAGCATGGTCAAATAATAGTAATCACAGTAGTTGTCGAGGGTGCAACGAGTCAGCACCTCAGGAGTAAATGTCAGTTGGCTTTTCATAGCCGATCATTAAGAGTATCTCTACCGCTCCTGCTATCTCTAGAGAGTTGAAAACAGCAGGTCTGAGACAGGTAGCACGCCCGGTGAACAGGTCAGGGTTCCATAGCCGCAGGCAGAATAGTTGAAACTGGAGCAGCAGCACGGCCAGGTGGACTGGGGACAGCAAGGAGTCATCATGCCAGGTAGTCCTGAGGCATGGTCTTAGGGCTCAGGTCCTCCGAGAGAGAGAAAGAAAGAGAGAATTAGAGAGAGCATACTTAAATTCACACAGGACACTGGATAAGACAGGAGAAGTACTCCAGATATGACAGACTGAACCTAGCCCCCCGACACATAAACTACTGCAGCATAAATACTGGAGGCTGACAGGAGACACTGTGGCCCCATCCGATGCTACCCCCGGACAGGGCCAAACAGGCAGGATATAACCCCACCCACTTTCACAAAGCACAGCCCCCACACCACTAGAGGGATATCTTCAACCACCAACTTACCGTCCTGAGACAAGGCCGAGCATAGCCCACGAAGATCTCCGCCACGGCACAACCTGAGGGGGGGCGCCAGCCCAGACAGGAAGATCACATCAGTGACTCAACCCACTCAAGTGATGCACCCCTACTAGGGACGGCATGAAAGAGCACCAGTAGGCCAGTGACTCAGCCCCTGTAATAGGGTTAGAGGCAGAGAATCCCAGTGGAGAGAGGTGAACCGGCCAGGCAGAGACAGCAAGGGCGTTTGGTTGCTCCAGTGCCTTTCTGTTCACCTTCCCACTCCTGAGCCAGACGACACTCAATCATATGACCCACTGAAGAGATGAGTCTTCAGTAAAGACTTAAAGGTTGAGACCGAGTCTGCGTCTCTCACATGGATAGGCAGACCATTCCATAAAAATGGAGCTCTATAGGAGAACGCCCTGCCTCCAGCTGTTTGCTTAGAAATTCTAGGGACAATTAGGAGGCTTGCATCTTGTGACCGTAGCGTACGTGTAGGTATGTACGGCAGGACCAAATCGGAAAGATAGGTAGGAGCAAGCCCATGTAATGCTTTGTAGATTAGCAGTAAAACCTTGAAATCAACCCTTGCCTTAACAGGAAGCCAGTGTAGGGAGGTTAGCACTGGAGTAATATGATCAAATGTTTTGGTTATAGACATTCACGCTTAGTACTGTATAAACAAATTATGCAATTCCTATCATATGTAAAGCATTCCTTTAAAACAAGTGTTTTTTGGACATTGTAAATCCGGGAAGTCTCCTCGAAATAAGGAGTGTGGGGCAATGTGAAAACTGACCAATGGCAGGTATCAATGGACTGACCAATGGGTGTTTCCTGATATCAAGGAAAGCCGACATCAAGAAACGCCCCAAATTGCAGTCTGCAATTACACCATACTGAATGTGTGTAACCTACTATATTAGCCACATCTGTGCTGCCTCTCACCACCTGTGGCTTCCCCACAGACCACAAAGCCCTTGTGTGTATCCTTAATTTAACTAGGCAAGTCAGTGAGGAACAAATTCTTATTTACAATGACAGCCTACACCAGCCAATTTACAGCCTACACGGACACTGGGGCAATTTTGTGCCACCTTATGGGACTCCAAATCACAGCCGGTTGTGATCCAGCCTGAATTTGAACCAGGGTGTCTGTAGTGACCCCTCAAGCACTGAGATGCAGTGCCTTAGACCGCTGTGCCACTCGGGAGCCCATTTGACCTCTTCATAATTTTAAGTGTAACCACAATATATATTTATTTTTTAAGTATAATGTGTTTCCTATAACATAAAATATTTTATATGATTGTTTCGGAATTAGTGTCAAGAAAAAGTAGCTGAATGTTGCCAATAATGTGGTTGTTTGCCTAAATCCAATCTCATCCACTAGAAAGCAGAAAATACAATCTATTTGTTCCTCTTCACTCCTGGCATTCGTTTTGGGTGTTCTTTGATTGGACTGCTATTACATAATCAGTTACTATGGGAGTAAGGAAGGATCAGATTCTGATGAGCCTGGAAGTAAGCAAACTAAGGAATCTTCTGAAGCGGAACCATTCTTGCATGTAGCCAATTCATCTTTTATTAGCCGAAACAGCAGTTGACTACCCCTTGAGTTTCCTCAAGTTTGAAATTGTGCCAGTTCCCTCCTGTTCTTGTCTCCCACATTAGTGACCTAATTCCAGATCCAAGTTTCAATTCTTTGAAATCACGTGGTGGGGGCAGTGTGCTGAGATATTGTACCTCTGTGGGGCGCAACTCCCTAACTACTGTAATCCTTAATTCAACACACTCAAAAGGACTTTCCAGTAGACCACATTCACATTTTTTTTGTAACGGGACAGGAAACTGCATGTCGTCTTGTAAGATGATGAACCAATAAGGGCCAATAAAATGTTCTGTCTTCAGGGTAATCTAGGGGATTCACAACAAGACAACGGGAGTTTACCTGACACCCACCAAGCGTGTAATACTAAGTTCTGTGGTGTCAGGAGAAGGCTGGTATAAATCCATAATAATGCACGATACCACTGTGTCTTAGTCAGAAATCAGGACAATCAAAATACCATAGCTGGATACCACACTAGGTCCACTATATCATGTGATATCATGGTGATATTATACATTGGAAGCCCTTTTCAGTGATCTTACTTACTGAAATAAACTTTGGGAAATGAGGCTGCTGCTACAACAAATTCAGTAATGGTCCAGTCTAGACTATCTAGTTTCCTATAGCTTTAACAAACAGGAAGACATCTTAGATCATCTGCCTATTTTGGTTTGGTTTGTGACACATCCTCTGTGGCTGCAAACTGGCTTCTCTAGTTTTACATTGCAGTTGACTTCTGTTGTTTGTTTACCACAATCAGCATGTTTGATATCATCTCCGGGTGTCAGGTCACCGTGGTGACTCACCATCAACATGGGTTACCTAAGGTGAGGCTGATGATGAGGCTTGGAAGTTGTG
This sequence comes from Oncorhynchus masou masou, assembly GCF_036934945.1. Taxonomy (NCBI): domain Eukaryota; kingdom Metazoa; phylum Chordata; class Actinopteri; order Salmoniformes; family Salmonidae; genus Oncorhynchus; species Oncorhynchus masou. The sequence continues at coordinate 37,009,521 of NC_088224.1, forward strand.
CTTCATTTGCTAAGACTATTCTCAAATATCTACACCAGAGCAAATCTGTGTAATGTAATCTAATGCAGCCTTTTGTTTATTACGATCAGATAAGGTGTCCTTGTTGAACAGCAATATTGTGTATCAAAGCCTCAATAGCAGTCACGAGACCCAGGGCTTGGCATGGTTTTGTTTGGTGAAGTGGTTTTACTAAAGTGAAAGCAAAGGCAGAAGGTACTTTCCAACATGATGCGATCAATAAATTATATATACACTAGATGACGATTATGGGGCGCTGTGTTGAAGCCACCGTGCCTCCATCTTGGCACTCCCCCATCGTTGTAAGAAATATTTTGCAAGCTATAGTTTATAAAGCTTTTACCACAGTTATTATATTACAGACAACTTTAGTGATACTTTTAAATTATATTAATTGAGCTCATGATAAATTAAAAAGTATTTAAAAAAATGTCTTTAAAGTATAATTTTTAAAGATGACTAATGTTACTGTCCCCACTAGAACAAAACAAATACTTAAATACATGTAATTTTGTACTTGAAACATCGAACTGAAATACTGTAGAATTCCATCCATTACTATGGACTGCTCTATGGCCCACCGGTGACTGCAAAGCCTGTCAATGGCCAATACATAGCATCAGCAATTCAGCAATTTCCACATTTTGTTACGTTACAGTCTTATTCGAAAATGGATTAAATAAAACAAATTCTCATCAATCGACACACAATACCCCATAATGACAAAATAAAAACGTTTTTTGATAATTTTTGCCTTATTTACTTAAGTTTTCAGACCCTTTGCTATGAGACTCGAAATTGAGCTCAGGTGCATCCTGTTTCCATTGACCATCCTTGAGATGTTTCTACAACTTGATTGGAGTCCACCTGTGGTAAATTCAATTGAGTGGACATGATTTGGAAAGGCACACACCTGTCTATAAGGTCCCACAGTGGACAGTGCATGTCAAAGCAAAAACCAATCCATGAGGTCGAAGGAATTGTCCGTAGAGCTCTGAGACGGGATTGTGTCAAGGCAGAGGATCTGGGGAAGGGTACCAAAAGATTTGTGCAGCATTGAAGCTCCCCAAGAACACAGTGGCCTCCATCATTCTTAAATGGAAGAAATTTTGAACCACCAAGATTTTTCCTAGAGCTGGCTGCCCGGCCAAACTGAGCAATCGGAGGAGAAGGGCCTTGGTCAGGGAGGTAACCAAGAACCTGATGGTCACTCTAACAGAGCTCCAAGGTTCCTCTGTGGAGATGTGAGAAACTTCCAGAAGGACAACCATCTCTGCAGCACTCAACCAATAAGGTCTTTCTGGTAGAGTGGCCAGATGGAAGCCACTCCTCAGTATAAGGCACATGACAGCCTCATTGGAGTGTTCCAAAAGGCACCTAAAGGACTCAGACCATGAGAAACAAGATTCTGAAGGTCTGAATACGTACAGTGAAGTGTGGTGCCAGCATCATCCTGTGTGGATGTTTTTCAAAGGCAGGGAGACCAGTCAGGATCGAGGAAAAGATGAACGGAGCAAAGTACAGAGAGATCCCTGATAAAAACCTGCTCCAGATCGCTCAGGACCTCAGACTGGGGTGAAGGTTCACCTTCCAACAGGACAACTACCCTAAGCACACAGCCAAGACAACGCAGGAGTGGCTTCGGAACAAGTCTCTGAATGTCCTTGAGTGGCCCAGCCAGAGCCCGGACTTGAACCTGATCAAACATCTTGGAGAGACATGAAAATAGCTGTGCAGCGTCGCTCCCCATCCAAACTGACAGAGCTTGAGAGGATCTGCAGAGAAAAATGGGAGAAACTACCCAAATACAGTTGTGCCAAGCTTGTAGCGTCATACCCAAGAAGACTCTAGGCTGTAATCGCTGCCAATGGTGCTTCAACAAAGTACAGAGTAAAGGGTCTGAATACTTATGTAAATGTGATATTTCAGTTTTTATACATTTGCAAACATTTCTGAAAACCTGTTTTTGCTTTGTCATTATGGGTAGTGTGTGTAGATTAATGGTAGGGGGGAGGATGACAACTTAATCAATTTTAGAATAAGGCTGTAACGTAACAAAACGTGGAAAAGGTCAAGGGGTCGGAATACATTCTGAATGCACTGTACATCATTGGGTGTGATTGCAAGCCAACTGATTCGGCATGGAGTGGTTGCACAATTGCAGCTTCACCCATGTCAGATACAGATCAAGTTATTGTTGGCCAGTTTGTGATGCTAGAAGGTCTTGAGATGAGATTGCTGCTGGTATTTCCCCTTTGTGCTCGACCTCCCTCTTTGTAGGCAGTGGGTAGGTAGGTGCATTGTTGTTAATGAGTCACCAACCTAAAGGGGCAGGAGAGGAGAGGAACTGTATATAAACTCAGGCACTTCTTATCAAAACTTTGATTGATTAAGTCGATGATTTGGATGACTAGATGATGTATGTCTGCACCAGTGCTGTAGATGCACAAACAGAAAAGGTGAGCAGAAGACTCACAAGACACTGACCAAGTGAATACTTCAAAACACCTGCAAGATAAATGCACGAAGTGTTTTCCCTGATCAGTGTTAAGGATTCTCAAAAGGAAATGCTCAATATTTGTATGCGACTCGACCGCGGCCATTTCGTGGTGATGTGTACCAGTCGCAGATCTGGTCATAAAATGGTTGCCAGTATCACCTAAGGTCTATATCGATAGGTTAATGTTCCCCGGTAGGGGGAGGTGGAGTACTGATGTCTTGTGGCTTTAGCAGTGGTGCAGCCAGGCAGACTGCCAAAAACATAGACAAAGAACAAGGGACGGGCCTCCAGGGACTTTCTGTGTAGTAAAATAAGAAACATTAATCCCGTACCATAATATAATGTGGACCGGATCCGCCTCTAACTCTTGCGTGCCGTAAATGAGATTTGGTTGCCTCCAGAGCCATGTATTTAGAGACTAGGGCCCATAGATATAGAATGGTATGTGTCTATGTTTGAAATTTCTACATTATGATGCATTTACATGACATTACACCATTCTATGCCAGCCTTGTTGTAATATTTAAATAAGGATATGTCACTGAATGTTTAGAATAAGAACAATATATATTTTACACTTGACTCTGGTTGCCTCTGTCATGGAAAAATCTTCCCAGCATTAAATAGTATATATTTATTTTGTGTTTATTTCTTTTTATTGTAAAATTTCAAATGACAATACAATGACAAAAATAGCAGGACATCACTACACATACATTTTCTCTGAGAAGAAAATTCACCCTGCGTGGAATAGTTCCAAATCGTTCTGATTCTGATGTGACGTCGCAATCAGAACACAATCAGAACGATCAGAACGATCGGGAACTATTCAGATATTTTCTTTTCACATTGTCCTTTTCAGAATGGTTCCAGCATCAATGGTGGATGCGTAACCAGATGCGTAACTAGGCCAGCACAGTTCAGCTCGGCTCAGCTTGGTTTGGTTTAGCTCAGTGGTATGAAAAGGTTATTAGACCTCTTGGGAGCAAAAATGTCATGTCAGCCCTGTTTTTTTTCTCCAAATATCTGTGAGATCTAATGAGAGTTTATTCTAAAACACATTAGAAAGTTCTGTGGCAGGAGAAAAGAAATTCTAAATGTGAACTTATATTTGAAAGACAATTTTAAAGATTTTATTTTTTTCAATATTTGAAATAAAATAATTGTCTTATACTCATAACCACATTGTTTAAAAAAAAATACTATGACAGTTCTCTAAAAAAGGTATTTTATTGAAGACAGTGACTGCCATTTAATGTTGCCCGAGAGAAGGTCACGGCTCCATGATACTTATTATTTTACATACTTATTTGACTATGTGTGTGATGTATTGATGTGACCGTTAATATAGTTTTAATGGGCCAGATTTGCTTCTTCTCATTGTAAAAGTGGTGGTACAGGTCACCAATATCCTCTTGAGAAACTTTGATCCAACCAGTCTCTCTCATGTGATACAGTGCAAATAACAAAGACAGAGTCAAGCACACACACACACACACACACACACACACACACACACACACACACACACACACACACACACACACACACACACACACACACACACACACACACACACACACACACACACACACACACACACACACACACACACACACACACACACCATTATGAACCAGGTAATAAGCTCAGACTTACTGTTGACTGTTCCCCCAGAGTAAGCATATCTGTGCGTAGCATGAAAGATGGCCCTCTGTGTCAAATCATAGGCTTCTGGAACATACAAGTCATATTGGGAGCCACTGTCCATCACACCATAGTTACCAGACCCAGTGGTGAGCATGTTTCCCCAGTCTCAGACCATTGTCATCAACGTAATACAGCCCAGGACCCTGCAATCATAAGAACAATAATAATCATCATGAATGTCTATTAGTAGCAGGCTGACAATACAATTTCAACTGAGTGTTTGTTAATTACCCACTAAAAGAGCAAACTTCATAGTCAAACCGTATACAAACAAACCCATCTGACTGATGGTATTACTGAATACTGACATTATCAAATGATTGACCATATCATTGATCACTTGTTAATAAAAGACTAGACTAGACAATCTATTCTAACAGTGAGACACACAAACCAAGCAACCTGAAGGGCCTAACTTTAACTTGCCTACTTGTCACAGCCACATATCATTGTGCCCATGAGACCCATCCCTCTGTAGTTGACCACCATGTTGGCAAAGAGCTTAGAGGCAGCAGATACTGAGATCCTCTCTTAGTTCCTCAGCTTGTAGATCCTTAAATTAAATGGGGGTTGGGGGAGAATTGAAAAATATAGGATGGGAAAGATATATACATTGTCTAATATGGCATCAAGATAAACACATTTACAGGAGGAGTTGGATATTCAGCTCATTCGTCCCTTGGTATGCATAGAGTAACTATAGGCCTACACAGAGATCTGAATATACAGGGATTTGAAACTATCTACAGTCTCTACCACTGCCCCATCAATCTAAATAAGAGTGTAGCTCAACCTGTGAGTCTTCAAGTCAACAATGAGTTACTTTGAAAGCTGCCATGAGGAATGCGTGTGACCTAAGATAATAGCCACATCCGTACTGCCTCGCTTTCCTCTCTTCACCTGTGGCTTCCTGTAATTTCCCCACAGAACCACAAAGCCCTCGACGTCGTCACCATTTCAACATGTGAAATGTGTTTTCTATGAAATACAACGTGTTCTCTATTAAATATAATGGGGTTTCTATGATTATTTTAGAATTTGTGTCACAAAAAAGTTACCAAATTGGGCCAATAATGTGGTTGTTTGCCTAACTCCAAATTCATCCACTGACTAGATAGCAGCAAAGGCCATCTATTAGTGCCTTATAACCATTATTTTCTGGAAAATGTCTCAGTGGGATTCTTGAGATGTTACGACTCTGAAGTCACCCCATTGAAGTTGAATTTTAAAAGGGGTAAGGTAAGAGTTAAGGTAGAGTTAGGTAAGGGTCCTGGTTAAGGTTTAGGGTAAGGGTAGGGGTTAAGGTTAGGATTAGAGTTTATGGTAGGGACATCCCAAGGGCATCAGTAACCATGATTTTATACCTTAATGCTCTTAACTCCTTGCAGTAATTTTGGGAGCTCCCAGCTATGATTTGAGTGCCAATACATAATCAGTTACTAGGCAAACTAGGAAGGATCAGGTTCTGATGAGCCAGTAAGTAAGGAAACTGCCAACTACGGAAACTTCTGAAGCCAAACCATTCTTGCATGTAGCCAACACAGCAGTTGACTATCCCTTGTGATTGTCCTCAATTTTGTTATTGTGCCAGTTCCCTCCACTTCTCGTCTCCCACATTAGTGACCTAATTCCAGATCTGAGTTTAAATGATTTGAAATCATGTGGTGGGGGCAGTGTGCTGAGATATTGTATGCCTTTGGGGTGCAAACCAATATTTCATATATACACTAGATGACTGATAAGGGGCGATGTGTTGAAGCCGCCGTGCCTCCATCTTGGCATTCTCCCACTATCGTGAAAAAAAATATTTTGGAAACTATAGAAATTAATGTATTAATGTTTACATTTATTTTTGCCACATGCATTCTATTACAGACACCTTCATGCATACTTTTACATTATATTATATGAGCTAAACATAAAAAATGACAAAATAAAAAATATAGAAAAAGTATCATTTTTAGGAATTATGAATGTTACTGTCCCTTACCGCAACAAAAATACTTAAATACGTGTTATTTTGTCCTTGTCACGCCCTGGTCTAAGTATTTTGTGTTTTTCTTCATTTATTTGGTCAGGCCAGGGTGTGGCATGGGTTTTTGTATGTGGTGTGTTTTGTCTTGGGGTTTTTTCATAGGTATTGGGATTGTAGCTTAGTGGGGTGTTCTAGATAAGTCTATGGCTGTCTGAAGTGGTTCTCAATCAGAGGCAGGTGTTTATCGTTGTCTCTGATTGGGAACCATATTTATGCAGCCATATTCTTTGAGTGTTTCGTGGGTGATTGTCCTTATGTCTGTCGTGTATTAGTTTGCACCAGTATTAGGCTGGTTCGGTTTTTGTTACGTTCATTGTTTTTGTAGTGTTTGTATTTTGATTCGTGTTTCTTCAGTTCATTAAACATGGATTGCAATCTACACGCCGCATTTTGGTCCGACTCTCCTTCACACATAGAAAACCGTAACAGTCCTTGAAACATTTAATTGAAATATTGTAGAATTTCATTCATTCCTGTGGAGCAGGGTTTCCCAAACTCTGTCCTGGGGTGCCCCTTGGGAGGGGGGGTCCACTATATAATATGATATCACGGTAATATCATACATTGGAAACCCTTTTCAGTTATCTTGGTTACTGACATAGACTTTGGCAAATGTGGCTGCTGCAGCTACAACAAACTGTTATGACCCCTCAATGGAAAGACGAGACTCTCACAAACACTCTACGTGCCTCAGAAGCTTAAAGTCAGCTTCATTAAAGTATCATTTTCAGATATTACTTAATGTTACTTTCCCACTACAACAACAAACATACTTAAATACATCACTTAAGTCATTTTGTCCTTGAAACATTTCATTGAAATACTGCAGAATTCCATTTGTCGGAGGACTGCTCTTACTGGGGAGTGACTTCAAAGCCTCTCAATAGCCAATACATAGCATCAGATTTGGCAGGGAGTGGTTACACCATGGCAGGTTCACTACACTAGTTCCTATCTCTTGGATAGGTAACATGATAGACCTTTGCTCCATAAATGGTTTTACAGTCAACTGGGGGTCACAGAAGAACAATAGAGAGTGTGGGCCACTCAAAATGAAGGGAAGAATACAGTACAATACAATACCTTAAAATCAAAACAACTCACACCCCAAAAAATGAAGTTTCCATCACTGATGTAAAAGTATCTTACATTTAGCAGACACTCTTATTCAGAGTGACTTACAGTAAGTAGTAAGTCTTTTGACCTTTCCCTTAACTGGCTCAACTCTCTAACCACTTGGCTGCTTGCCGATCTCTAACTGCATTCAATATTTACATTAACTTGGCTTTATACATGTCACTGTCATGATGTGTATGGGATTTACAGTATATTAGGAGGTTGTGAGAATTGGTCAGAGTGAGAAAATTACATCACTATTTACAGTTCAAACAGTAGCATTGCTCTGGTCAATGTGGCACATCGTCTTCGGTGAACAGTCTCTCTCTTAGTTTGTAGTAGCTCCCCTTCCTGTCCATCAACTCCTGGTGAGTGCCCTGCTTCTGGACAGTCCCCCGGTCAATCAGAATGATCTGATCTGCCCTCTCAATGGTCTTCAGCCTATGAGCAATCACCAGCAGGGTCTGGAAGGGGCAGATAGCCTGGACCTTTAAATGTTTCATTGACAACAAAATCAAACATGAACAAAATGGCCGTCTCAGTCTCAGGACTTCAACCCCATTGAAAAACTGTGGTTTGAATTAAAGAGGGCAGTTCATAAGCTCAGACGAAGGTGGTCAAGGATCTGGAAAGATTCTGGTCAAAGATCCCTCTCAATGTGTTCTCCATTTTCATAAAACATTTTTGAAAAAGGCTCAGTGCCGTTATCCTTGCGAGGTGAGGCATTGAAAGATATTGAAAACAGGGGTGGCAATAATTTTGACCCTTATCTTTTTAAGAAGAAAAAAATATTAGTTGTTAAACAAAATATATTTCTCTTAGCAATTGTATTAGTGTAAAATAATACACACTACCATTCAAAAGTTTGGGGTCACTTAGAAATGTCCTTGTTTTTGAAAGAAAAGCACATTTTATGTCCATTAAAATAACATCAAATTGATCAGAAATACAGTGTAGACATTGTTAATGTTGTAAATGATTATTGTAGCTGGAAACAGATGATTTTTAATGGAATATCTACAGTACATAGGCATACAGAGACCCATTATCAGCAACCATCACTCCTGTGTTCCAATGGCACGTTGTGTTAGCTTATCCAAGTTTATCATTTTAAAAGGCTAATTGATCATTAGAAAACCCTTTTGCAATTATGTTAGCATAGCTGAAAACTGTTTTGCTGATTAAAGAAGCAATAAAACTGGCCTTCCACTAGTTGAGTATCTGGATCATCAGCATTTGTGGGTTCGATTACAGGCTCAATATGGCCAGAAAAAAGACCTTTCTTCTGAAACTCGTCAGTCTATTCTTGTTCTGAGAAATGAAGGCTATTCCATGTGAGACATTGCCAAGAAATACAGCCCCAATCGCCAAGAAGCAGCCCCAAAATCGCAAAGAAGCAGCCCCAAAATCTCACCAATGACTATGGCTTTTCAAATCATCCAGTACTGCTATCTGCAGCGTTAGTCGGCCATTTTGTGATGCCAGAAGGTCTTGAGATGAGATGGCCGCTGGTATTTTCCCTTTGTGCTCTCCCTCCATCCCTTCTTATCGGTATCCGTTGGCAGTGGGTAGGTGGATTGTTGTTGATATGTCACCAACCTAAAGGGGCAGGACAAAATACTGTATATGTCGAACTGACAATGCAAACTTCTACTGGGAAAATAATAGATTTGATGAATGTTGCCTCATGACACTTATCTCACAAATGTCCTGTGTTCAAATCATAGCAGTAAACATATTTACGCACTTCTTATCAATACTTTGATTGAGTCGATGATTTGGATGAATAGATGATGTATGTCTGCACCAGTGCTGCAGATGCACAAACAGTAAAGGTGAGCAGAAGACTCACAAGACACTGACCAAGTGAATACTTCAAAACACCTGCAAGATAAATGCACAAAGTGTTTTCCCTGATCAGTGTTAAGGATTCTCAAAAGGAAATGCTCAATATTTGTATGAGACTCGACCGCGGCCATTTCGTGGTGATGTGTACCAGTCGCAGATCTGGTCATAAAATGGTTGCCAGTATCACCTAAGGTCTATATCGATAGGTTAATGTTCCCCGGTAGGGGGAGGTGGAGTACTGATGTCTTGTGGCTTTAGCAGTGGTGCAGCCAGGCAGACTGCCAAAAACATAGACAAAGAACAAGGGACGGGCCTCCAGGGACTTTCTGTGTAGTAAAATAAGAAACATTAATCCCGTACCATAATATAATGTGGACCGGATCCGCCTCTAACTCTTGCGTGCCGTAAATGAGATTTGGTTGCCTCCAGAGCCATGTATTTAGAGACTAGGGTCCATAGATATAGAATGGTATGTGTCTATGGTTGAAGTTCCTACATTATGATGCATTTACATGACATTACACCATTCTATGCCAGTCTTGTTACCGCCCTATTAACATAAAATATGTTGAATATTGAATAGTTAAATAATGCTATGTCACTGAATGTTTCGAATTAGAACAATATTCAACATTTTTCAAGCTGAACCAACTCTCTAAACACATGGCTCAGGTTGTCTCTGTCATGTAAAAATCTTCCCAGTGTGAAATATTATTGTTTTATTTTTTATTATAACATTTCTAATTACAATATAAAAAATAAAAAAAAACATAAGACATCACTACATTAATATTTTCTCTGAAGAAACATAAAATAGCATTTAAAGATAAAAATGATTGTGACGTCACAATCAGAACATAGTCAGAACGATCGGGAACTATTTCACGCTGGGAAGATTTTTTACGTCACAGCCTCCACCCCCAGACTCCCCACCTCAAAAACAGATGATGCACTTTCACGTTTAGAAATTGCACCATGCTTATTCTACTATTCAATGTACTATTAAAAAAGTAAGTTGAGAACCTGACTGTTTTCCACACCAAAAAATAAAATAATGCGTCGTAGGGGCCCCTCGTGGATGGAAGCCATTTGCACAGCACATGGTCTGTGTACTTTACTGTCAGCCATTTAGAAGTGTTGCTTTATGTGACGGTTGACTTAGAAAGTTGGAGTTATACAGCTGTACAAGTTCAACTATTTTTTATAAGATAACATTAAAAGCTTCCGATTGAACCAGTTCAAGTTTCCTTCATATTTTAATGTGAGTATTTTTGATATGGCTGCCTTCCTCTCCCCAGTAGGCAAAGGGATTGATGCCTGACAATCTCACGATGGCACTGCCAGGTAGATTGAATTGAGGATGGAAATGTCCATCTCAGCTCAAGGACTCAGTTTACTCTGGAAACACTGGAGTCCCCAAAAATGTATTCAATAATAATAAAGCAAAGAAATAAACAAATACAAACCCCCCCAAAAACTACATTTTGAGGATTGTAATGGAGGAAAGAGTAGAAAAAGAAGAGGTTTTATCTGACATGAACAGCAGCTGAGTCTTGGGAGTCTTTACTCAGTTATGTCTGATCTATTAGTTTACTGTAATAATTAATAGCCGATTCCTTATCTCCAGTATCTGTCCATCCTGCTTAACTAGGGTCCATGTTCTTGCTCATGCCAGATTCCAATATTCATGAAAACCAGGACACTGGTGTACGCCACAGGATCTGGGATACACATACAATGCTAGTAGATTACAGAATAGGTACATATACTGTATCAGAACAATAACACAATAACATCAGTTCTCATATATCTATGGCTTTGCCTGTGTCACGTACCCTTTTTACACCATCATGCAGACCTGAACTGTACTGGCTCAGATATTTTCTTTCAACAATGGTTCCAGCATCTATGGTGGATGATTAACCTGATGCATAACTAGGCCAGTGCAGTTCAGCTCGGTTTGGATCAGCTCAGTACTATGAAAAGGTTATTAGACCTCTTGAGGAACAAAAATGTCATGTCAGCCCTGTTTTTTCCAAATATCTGTAAGATCCAAAGAGTTTATTGTAAAAAAAGAAAACAGTTCTGTGGCTGAAGAAAATGTATTCTAAATGTGGACATGTATTTTGAAAGACAATTTTAAATATTTTATTATTTCAATATTTGAAAGAAAATAATTGTCTTATACACATAAGCACAATGTTTAAAAAATGACTATGACAGTTCTCTAAAAAAAGTACTTTATTGAAGACAGTGACTGCCATTTAATGTTGCACGAGAGAAGGTCACGGCTCCATGATACTTATTATTTTACATACTTATTTGACTATGTGTGTGATGTATTGATGTGACCGTTAATATAGTTTTAATGGGCCAGATTCACTTCTTCTCATTGGAAAAGCGGTGGTACAGGTCGCCAACATCCTCTTGAGAAACTTTAATCCAACCAGTCTCTCTCATGTGATACACTGCAAAGAACAAAGACAGAGTCAAACACACACGAACCACCACCATTATAAACCAGGTAATAAGCTCAGACCTACTGTTGACTGTTCCCCCAGAGTAAGCATCTCTGTGTGTAGCATGAAAGATGGCCCTCTGTGCCAAATCATAGGCTTCTGGAACAGACAAGTCATATCGGTAGCCACTGTCCATCACACCATAGGCGTAGGTGTTACCAGACCCAGTGGAGAACATGTTTCCACACAGTCTCAGACCATTGTCATCAACGTAATACAGCCCAGGACCCTGCAATAATAATAATAATAATAATATGAATAATAATGCATGTGTATTAGTAGCAGGCTGACAATACAATTTCAACTAATGAGTGTTTGTTAATTACCCACTAAAAGAGCAAACTTCGTAGTCAAAACGTTTACAAAACAAACCCATCCGATTGACTATATCATTGATTACTTGTTAATAATAGACTAGACAATATTTTCTAACACTGGGGTACACAAACGAAGCAACCTGAAGGGCCTAACTTTAACTTGCCTTCTTGTCCCAGCCACATATCATTGTGCCCATGGAGAGACCCATCCCTCTGTAGTTGACCACCATGTTGGCAAGGAGCTTAGAGGCAGCAGATACTGAGATCCTCTCCTTGTTCCTCAGCTTGTATATCCTTAAATGAAGTGGAGGGTTGAGGGAAAATGGAAAAATATACACTCTTAGAAAAAAAGGTGCTATATAGAACCTCAAAGAGTAATGTGGCTGTTCCCACAGAAGAACCCTTTGAAGAACCCTTTTAGTTCCAGGTAAAACCGTTTTAATTCCAGGTAGAACCCTTCCAGGTAGAACCCCGCCAACTGGCAGGCCCATGGGTGGTTTTATTTGGCGCCCTAATTTTTCTTAGCAAAAATGAAACAGATATACAGTATTTCTACATAGAACAGTGGAGGCTTCTCAGAATTGGAAGGGGAGGCCCATCCTCAGTGAATTTCAGATTTTTTTTGTGAAACATATTTTTAAAGTGACTATACAAAATATATTCACATCACCAAATAATTTATTAACAGTGTTTTGCAATGAAGGTCTACAGTAGCCTCAACAGCACTCTGTAGGGTAGCACCATGGTGGCAGGTAGCTTAGTGGTTAGAGCGTTGGGCCAGTAAACGAAAGGTTGCTGAATCAAATCTCAGCTCTGACAAGGTAAAAATCTGTCAATCTGCCCCTGAACAGGGCAGTTAACCAACTGTTACCATAGTGCTGAAGATGTTGATTATGGCAGCCCCCCGCACCTCTCTGATTCAGAGGGGTTGGGTTAAATGCAGAAGACACATTTCAGTTGGAAGCATTCAGTTGTACAACTGACTAGGTATCCCCTTAACCATGGAGTAGCTGGAAGACAGCTAGTTTCTGTCCTCCTCTGGGTACATTGACTTCAATACAAAACCTAGGGGGCTCATGGTTCTCACCCCCTTCCATAGACTTACACAGTAATTATGACAACTTCAGGGGGACGTCCTCCAACCTATCAGAGCTCTTACAGCATTGACAACTTCAGGGGGACGTCCTCCAACCTATCAGAGCTCTTACAGCATGAACTGACATGTTGTCCACCCAATCAAAGTATCAGATAATTAATCTAGTACTGAAATCATGATCTACAGCTAGATAGCACTGCAGTGCGTAAATGTGGTGAGTGGTTGACTCAGAGAAAGACAATAGTTGAACAGTTTTGAACAAATTAATTTCTTTAAAAAATAAGGGGAAGCAAGAGAGAAAGAGAGAGATAGCTATATTTCATATTTTTTAAACTTTCACTTACTTAGCTAGGGAACTCAGCTATCTAGTTTAGCTTACTCAAACACCCGGCTCAAACAGACAGGGATGCTCTGTTAGCTAGCTGGCTATGGTTATCCAACACTGGGACTCCAAGTCAGGGTAAGCTTTTGGTTTTATTAATTTATTGCCAGGTACAAATCTGTCGTTCTGCCCCTGAACAGGCAGTTAACCCACTGTTCCTTGGCCATCATTGAAAATAAGAATTTGTTCTTAACTGACTTGCCTAGTTAAATAAAGGTAATGTAAACATCCAACTTCAACTGTATGTTCTAAACTTTCCTTCATAGGAAAGAGAAATAGAAGTTCTTGTTTGCAACTGTTGGACCAACGATTACACCATAGATCAGTTAGAGGTGGTATTGAATGTCACTGTCTGTCACCTCAAATTTGTCTCTCGACCTACGTTGCAAACTTTCATTCATGGGCTAGTAGCAACCTCATGATGCGTAAAGGGAAAATTTGAGTATCATGTAGTAGCCAAAACTTATTGATGTTACATTGAGCTGGGTGAATGGAATATGAATGACAGTCATCCAATATGCTGTAATAGAAATCAGGCCATGCTTGTAAAAAATCGGCACCGATTGCCACTGATATAGAATTTTCATTGTTTGACATAAAAGACTTTAAAAACACCAGGAAATGACCTACAAGTGACTTAAATTTGGAAATCTGTTCCCAAGTATTACCAAGCATAATAGAGAAACACGTGATGGTATACAAATGCAAGGTTTGAAATTACGTTTTATTCAAATATAATATAAAATATTATCTATGTTCAACAACAAAAAAGCCCTGTAGCTGAATCTAGATGATCATCTGTGCTTTACAGAGTTCTACCTGGCAACAAAAAGCGTTCTACCTGGAACCAAAAAGGGTTCTCCTATGGGAACAGCCGAAGAACCCTTTTTTTCTAAGAGTGTAGGATGGAAAAGATAGGTACCAAATAAAAGTAAATTAGACAGCACCCATCTTTCCCATTGTTTTGGGTTTGAGGGATATAGTTTGATTAACAGAACATGGGACATGGACTCAATACTAGAACACAGTTGAGTTTTGATGTTTAAAAATGTCTAACAAGCTTTGATTTTGGAGTAAGCTATCACTATAACGTGACCATCTTCTCTTACCTGCATTCCTTGGCCAACACTCTCTCCCAATAGACACAGTCGGCAGCACTGCCAGACATTGTCCCAAGTAGAAAGGGGTTAATCTCGATCACCTTCTTAAACATCTGAGTGCCTTAAACACAAAGGGGGTTTATTCATTACACATGCCACGGTAGATTCACAAAACATACTTGTTCTTTATTGTATTTGACCATCTCTCTCTTTCATACTCAATTTTCTACCCCCTCCCTCCCTCCCTCCATCAATCACTCCATCCAACTAAAATGTGTGTGCATCACTTACTGACGTAAGATCCTGCAGATGCTCTGGAGTCAACAGCCACCATCACCCCATGCTGGAACTTGAAAGCCAGAGTAGTAGTGCCATGCTCCAGGTTGATCTTCACTCCATCCACCCCTTCTTCACTATCAACCAGAGGCCTAAGAAACTCAGCTGGCTGTGGAAACACAGTTGACAAAGTAGATTTTGTTGTCAAAAGCTGCAAGATATTGTCATTGTAATGCACAAATAGGGCTGACGAGCATATTCCGATTGAAGTAGCTAATAGGTCTAGGCCTATTATAAACTTGTTTTAATATTTTCAATTGCCATTTTTCTATCATGCATGGTCATTAGTCTAACAGTAAACCTACATATTTGATCAAGCTTACAATCACAGAAGCACTGGCGAATAACAATCACAGAACCGCTCATTGGTAAGGTGGGTCACGTTAAACGTTATTGGCACGATGTGTATGGTGTTTGCCTTGCGACCCGTGTTCGCCTCCCTGCCACTCTATTACATTACTACTACTACATTAATGAAAAATGAGCTTCCCATTACTTTGACAGGTGTAAAGAACTGCCATGTAAAGCCAATTGGTTATTCAAAATGATGTTATTTTGTAAACTCAACCATCACAATAGGAAACAGCTGAGGTGACAAATCCCACACGCGAATTATCAGGTGTTACTTACATCAACTCCAACGGGTACCGCCAACTCTGGTGTCTGAGCAGCGAAATTGAAGTGATTGACTTTATCCACCGACGCTCGTTCCGCGTTGAATCCGTCCTCTTTAACCCAATCTGATATCCCACAAACGTCGAGAAGAGCCATTTTGTAGTATTCTGAAGTTACTGAGTTTCACTGTTCCTCCGCTTTGAAATCGAAACTGAAATGTTACTGCTAGGCTACTAACGCCATGAAATGAGCATACGCGCAACGGTACTTTGTTATGCCTTGGTCTCCAAATGACAGGTCTCCAAATGGCTTGTTCTTGTTAAATCGTAACAATAATGCGTAAAGTAAATCTCAAATTAGAAAGAGATTGAATTACAACCTACGTATTTTATAAATGCAATGCATTTTTCATGGCTATATTTCAAACCTTATTTGAGAGCTGCACTATAATCATAGACTAACTATGTTGGCTAGGATTCGACCTCGCCCACGGGTCAGTGCCCATTCACTCCATTTCCATATCTGCCCGACTTGTGCTCTGGCCTATGCATATACCGAGACGTTGCTAGGCAGATTACTGCCATTTAGGTTACCTACCTGTAACAATTTACATCCCATCAATAGGGTTGTGTGATGTTTTAATTTTGAAAAATGTCTCTGGAGTGGTAGTGATGGAGGGGAGGGGTGCAAAGTGATTTTTTTTGTTTTCATAATTATAAATATGTGGTGATAAAACCTAATATTAGCACCATAAAAAAACAACAGCCTATGCCATAATAATTATTCCCTTTCCTATCCCTTCTCAATTATGGCAGGGATATGCCTAGTCAACATGTATAGAATAAATTACAATAAAGGACAACGGCTGTTTGAGGGTTGGAAGATGCACTGCATCCAAAATGGGACTTGCCTATATGGCAGTTATAGAAGAACCTGTCAGGCAAGGTGTGACTGGCAAAACAACTATAAAGCAATCACAGATTAACCAGTCCGATGATTTTATCTTTCCAGTAACCATTGATTTACTCAAGTAAAGGATCACATTTTCTAACCAACCAGAAATTTACTTTTGTATGATGTCATATGTTGTCATACAGGGTTGTGGTTCCCATGTTGGTTCAGTGGCTTAGTACTTTTTTCAAGTGAATGTGTTTTATGTAGCCAAAATCACTTTTCACTTTCTCCAGGCAGTTGTCCCATATTGTGTAGCCACTATTACCATTACTGCATAAAAAAATAGTATGCCTGAAATACACCAATATTGTTTCTTCATTTAAGAAATACTGGTATACACACTATACTGCACAGGTTGTTCAGTATAGTTAGTTACTAGGGCCTCAGGATCTCATCACAGTATCTCTGTGCATTCAAATTGCCATCAACAAAATGCAATTATATTTGTTGTCCGTAGGTTATGCATGCCCATCTCATAACCCCGCCAGATGTACTTGTCATCTCCCGTCTGGATTACTGCAACTCGCTGTTGGCTGGGCTCCCTGCCTGTGCCATTAAACCCCTACAACTCATCCAGAACGCCGCAGCCCGTCTGGTGTTCAACCTTCCCAAGTTCTCTCACGTCACCCCGCTCCTCCGCTCTCTCCACTGGCTTCCAGTTGAAGCTCGCATCCGCTACAAGACCATGGTGCTTGCCTACGGAGCTGTGAGGGGAACGGCACCGCAGTACCTCCAGGCTCTGATCAGGCCCTACACCCAAGCAAGGGCACTGCGTTCATCCACCTCTGGCCTGCTCGCCTCCCTACCACTGAGGAAGTACAGTTCCCGCTCAGCCCAGTCAAAACTGTTCGCTGCTCTGGCCCCCCAATGGTGGAACAAACTCCCTCACGACGCCAGGACAGCGGAGTCAATCACCACCTTCCGGAGACACCTGAAACCCCACCTCTTCAAGGAATACCTAGGATAGGATAAGTAATCCTTCTCACCCCCCCCCTTAATGATTTAGATGCACTATTGTAAAGTGGCTGTTCCACTGGATGTCAGAAGGTGAATTCACCAATTTGTAAGTCGCTCTGGATAAGAGCGTCTGCTAAATGACTTAAATGTAAATGTAAGATGTGGAAGTCTTGGGTTGGCGTGGGTACACGTGGTCTGCAGTTGTGCGGCCGGTTGGACGTACTGCCAAATTCTCAAACAACCTTGGAGGCAGCTTATGGTAGAGAAATAAACATTTATTTATCTGGCAACAGCTCTGGTGAACATTCCTGAAGTCAGCATGCCAATTGAACGCTCCCTCAAAATTTGAGACATCTGTAGCATTGTGTTGTGTGACAAAACGGCACATTTTAGAGTGGCCTTTTATTGTCGCCAGCACAAGGTACACATGTGTAATGATCATGCTGTTTAATTAGCTTCTTGATATGCCACATCTGTCAGGAGGATGGATCATCTTGGCAAAGGTGGCATGCTCACTAACAGGGATGTAAACAAATTTGTGCACCAAATTTGAGAAATAAGCTTTTTGTGAGTAAAAATCTAATCACGTGTTTAGCAGATGTTATTATGGATGTAACAAAATGTGTTTCTGGCTCCAACAATGCAGTAATATCTAACAAGTAATATCTAGCAATACATACAATCTAAAGTAAAGGAATTAAATTAAGAATATATAAATATTTGGACAAGCAATGTCAGAGCGACATAGACTAAGATACAGTAGAATAGGACAGAATACAGTATATACATGTGATGAATAATGTGATGAGTACATTATGTGATGAATAATGTGATGAATAATGCAAAATATGCAAAATATGCAAAATATGTCAACATTATTAAAGTGACTAGTGTTCCAATTATTGAAGTGGCCAGTGATTTCAAGTCTATGTATATAGTTTAGCAGCCTCTAATATGCTAGTGAAGGCTAAATAACAGTCGGATGGCCTTGAAATAGAAGATGTTTTTCAGTCTCTCGGTCCCAGCTTTGATCCACCTGTTCTGACCTCGCCTTCTGGATGATAGTGGGGTGAACAAGCAGTGGCTCGGGAGATTATTGTCCTTGATTATATTTTTGTCCTTCCTGTGGCATCGGGTGTTGTATGTGTCTCTGATGATTTGTTGGGCAGACCGCACACCTCTGGAGAGCCCTGCGGTTGCGAGCGGTGCAGTTGCGGGCGGTGCAGTGATACAGCCCGACAGTTCAATTGTGCATCTGTAAAAGTTTGTGAGGGTTTTAGGTGCCAAGACAAATGTCTTCAGCCTCCTGAGGTTGAAGGGGCGCTGTTGCGCCTTCTTCACCACACTGTCTGTGTGGGTGGACCATTTCAGTTTGATGACCATTTCAGCAAACTTGATGATTAAGTTGGAGGCGTGCGTGGCCACGCAGTCATTGGTGAACAGGGAGTACAGGAGGGGGCTGAGCATGCATCCTTGTGGGGCCCCAGTGTTGAGGATCAGCGAAGTGTTGTTTCCTACCTTCACAACCTGGGGGCGGACCGTCAGAAAGTCCAAGACCCAGTTGCACAAGGTGCCATTCAGACCCACGGCCTCAAGCTTAATGATTAGCTTGGAGGGTACTATGGTGTTGAATGCTGAGCTATAGTCAATGAACAGCATTCTTGCATATTCCTCTTGTCCTGATGGTAATTGTAGTGTGCAGTGCGATGGCGATTGCATCATCTGTGGATCTGTTGGGGCGGTAAGCAAATTAAAGTGGGTCTAGGGTGTCAGGTAAGGTAGAGGTGATATGATCCTTGACTAGTCTCTCAAAGCACTTCACAATGACAGAAGTGATTTCTAAGGGGCGATGGCATCGAAGAACATGGCTGACATTTTACATTCTCCCAACCAATTGTGCTATTTTGTTCTTTTTTGCGTTTTGCGTAACTTATTTTTTAACTTATTGTGTACATAACGTTGCTGCTACTGTCTCTTATGACCAAAAATAACTTCTGGACATCAGAAAAGTGATTACTCACCTCAGACTAGAAAAAACTTTTCCTTTAACGAGTCCGATGAGAAGGATATCCTGCTTTCACTGGAACAGGCCCAGCTCCACGCCTTTGCGTGAAGAAAAGATGCCGGAAAAGGGGACGCAGATCGGGGATCCTTCTGAGAATCCGAGCGAGTAAATTCCCAATGCCTTCCATTCTTTTTGCTAACATGCAATCATTGGAAAATAAAATGTATGAACTATTATTAAGATTATCCTACCAACGGGACATTAAAAACTGTAACATCTTATGTTTCACCGAGACGTGGCTGAACGAAGATACGGACAATATAGAGCTAGAGGGATTTTCCATGCACTGGCAGAACAGAGACGCTACCTCTGGTAAGACGAGGGGTGGGGGGGTGTGTCTTTTTGTCAATAACAGCTGGTGCGCAATGTCTAATATTAAAGAAGTCTCGAGGTATTGCTCGCCTGAGTACCTTATAATAAGCTGCAGACCACATTATCTACCAAGAGAGTTCTCATCTGTATTATTTATTGCCGTCTATTTACCACCACAAAATGAAACTGGCACTAAGACTGCTCTCAACCAACTCTATAAGCCCATAAGCAAAGAAGAAAATGCTCACCCAGAAGGTGCACTCCTAGTGGCTGGGGACATTAATGCAGGCAAACTTAAATCAGTTTTACCAAATTTTTACCAGCATGTCACATGTGCAACCAGGGAAAACAAATCCCAGACCACCTTTACTCCACACACAGAGATGCATACAAAGCTCTCCCTCGCCCTCCATTTGGCAAAACCGACCATAATTCTATCCTCCTGATTCCTGCTTACAAGCAAAAACTAAAGCAGGAAGTACCAGTGACTCGCTCAATATGGAAGTGGTCAGATGACGCGGATGCTACACTACAGGACTGTTTTGCTAGCACAGACTGGAATTTGTTCCGGGCTTCATCCAATGGCATTGAGGAATACACCATCTCAGTCATCGGCTTAATCAATAAGTGCATCGATGACATCGTCCCCGCAGTGGCTGTATGTACATATCCCAACCAGAAGCCATGGTTCACAGGCAACATCCGCATCAAGCTAAAGGGCTAGAGCTGCCGCTTTCAAGGAGCGGGAGACTAATCCGGACACTTATAAGAAATCCCGCTATGCCTTCAGACGAACCACCAAACAAGCAAAGCGATTAAGATTGAATCCTACTATAATGGCTCTGATGCTCGTCGGATGTGACAGGGCTTGAAAACTATTACGGACTACAAAGGGAAACCCAGACGCGAGGTGCCCAGTGACGCGAGCCTACCAGACGAGCTAAATGCCTTTTTTTTACCCCTTTTTCTCCCCAATTTCGTGGTATCCAATTGTTTAAGTAGCTACTATCTTGTCTCATCGCTACAACTCCCGTACGGGCTTGGGAGAGATGAAGGTTGAAAGTCATGCGTCTTTCGATACACAACCCAACCAAGCCGCACTGCTTCTTAACACAACGCGCATCCAACCCGGAAGCCAGCCGCACCAACCGGTCGCGGCCAGTCACGACAGAGCCTGGGCACGAACCCAGCGTCTCTGATGGCACAGCTGGCACTGCAGTACAGCGCCCTTAACCACTGCACCACCCTAAATGCCTTCTTAACGCTCTCGGTAGCCGATGTGAACAAAACCTTTAAACAGGTCCACATTCACAAAGCCGCTGGGCCAGACGGATGACCAGGACATGTACTCAAAGCATGCGTGGACCAACTGTCAAGTGTCTTGACTGACATTTTCAACTTTTCCCTGACCGAGTCTGTAATACCTACATGTTTCAAGCAGACCACCATAGTCCCTGTGCCCAAGGAAGTGAAGGTAACCTGCCTAAATGACTACCGCCCTGTAGCATTCACGACTGTAGCCATGAAGTGCTTTGACAGGCTGGTCATGGCTCACAACAGCATCCTCCCGAACACTCTAGACCCACTCCAATTCGAATACCGCCCCAACAGATCCACAATCTCAATCACACTCCACACTGCCCTTTCTAACCTGGACAAAAGGAACACTTATGTGAGAATGCTGTTCTTTGACTACAGCTCAGCGTTCAACAACATAGTGCCCACAAGGCTCATTATTAAGCTTAGGACTCTGGGACTAAAAACCTCCCTCTGCAACTGCATCCTGGACTTCCTGACGGGCTGCCCCCAGGTGGTAAGGGTAGGCAACAACGCATCTGCCTTGCTGATCCTTAACACTGCGGCCCCTCAGAGGTGTGTACTTAGTCCCCTCCTGTATTCTCTGTTCGCCCACGACTGTGTGGCCAAGCATGACTCCAACACCATCATTAAGTTTGCTGACGACACAACAGTGGTAGGCCTGATCACCGACAACGATGAGACAGCCTATAGGGAGGAGGTCTGAGAACTGGCAGTGTGGTGCCAGGACAACATCCTCTCTCGCAATGTGAGCAAGACAAAGGAGCTGATCGTGGACTACAGGAAAAGGCAGGCCGAACAGGCCTCCATTAACATCGACAGGGCTGTAGTGGAGCGGGTCGAGAGTTTCAAGTTCCGTGGTGTCCACATCACCAACAAACTATCATGGTCCAAAAATACCAAGATAGTTGTGAAGAGGGCACGACAAAACCTTTTCCCCCTCAGGAGACTGAAAAGATTGGCATGGGTCCCCAGATTCTCAAAAGGTTTTACAGCTGCACTATTGAGAGCATCCTGACTGGTTGCCTGGTATGGCAACTGCTCAGCATCTGACCATAAGGCACTAGAGGGTAGTGCGAACGGCCCAGTACATCACTGGGGCCAAGCTTCCTGCCATCCAGAACCTATATAATAGGCGGTGTCAGAGGAAAGCCCATAAAATTGTCAGAGACTCCAGTCACCCAAGTTATGGACTGTTTTCTCTGCTACCGCACGGCAAGTGGTACCGGAGCGCCAGGTCTGGGACCAAAAGGCTCCTCAACAACTTCTACCACCAAGCCATTAGACTGCTGAACAATTCATAAAAATCACCACCGGACAATTTACATTGACCCCCCCCTCCCTTTTGTACACTGCTGCTACTCACTATTTGTTTGTTACCTATGCATAGTCACTTTGCCCCCACCTACATTTACAGATTACCTCAACTAGCCTGTACCCCTGCACACTGACTCGGTACCGGTGCCCCCTGTATATAGCAGCGGCGTAGCCACGGGTAGGCCTGGTTTTATCTCAGGCCTATACCCCCAAAAAGTTATTATTATTCAATATACATTTTTATTTGTATTTATTTTATTAAATTTTTAAAAGAAATGCATGTGAGATTTATTTCTATGGGTAATTTTTATATAATGTAACAAAGAAATAGCCTGCGACAATCAAGTTGGCTTCCGACTATTGGTTACATTTTTTTATTTTATCATATGGTGGTTTACCTGAACAATCTGACAACGTCACGTGGATAAACTTTGTAGCGCATAAGCTAGCAAGCTCTACCTGTCACGCCTTGGTCTTAGTATTTTGTGTTTTCGTTAATTAGTTGGTCAGGCCAGGGTGTGACATGGGTTTATGTTGTTGTATTTCGTAGTGGGGTTTTTTAGTTATTGGGATTGCGGCTGAGTAGGGGTGTTGCATAGGTTTGGCTGCCTGAGGCGGTTCTCATTCAGAGTCAGGTGATTCTCGTTGTCTCTGATTGGGAACCGTATTTAGGTAGCCTGGGTTTCACTTTGTATTTCGTGGGTGATTGTTCCTGTCTCTGTGTAGTTTCACCAGATAGGCTCGGTCACTTTGGTTTTTCTTTTTACTTTTTTGGAAGAGAAGAGAACGAGCGCCATTCTCCTTGCGGAGATGGTGCTAAATACATCAACACGGTCGGTCCCTGGGATTGGGCTGGCCAACACGATTCGGTTTGCTTGGAAGGAAAAGGAGTTGGAGCCTTTAGGACGGGAATCTTTTGGAAGGATAATATTGATGGGATTCTAAAGCTGACGGTGAAGGACGTGTTTTGTTTCCAAGGCAACTCGTTGGAGGGAGCATACGACGTGGCACTATATACAGAGGAAAAACACGATGATATCCTGAGAAGGGCAAGAGCAGTGGGAGGTGAGAGGCCGATGTGCCACTACGAAATAACAAGCCTGGCGAAGAATAACTTTAGGGTTGTAACTGTCAACATTTACAACCCTTACGTTAAGGACGAAGAGGTGAGGGCTTTTCTGGGGAGATACATGGATAACGTCTCCTCAGCAAGGCACCTCAAAGACTCCCTTGGGTTTTGGAATGGGAGGAGAGGCTTCCAGGTCCTCCTCAGAGGCTACCTCCATCCTCCTGCTATGTTCTCCCTAGGGGCTGACAGGGGGACGTTGTTTTATGCACGTCAGCCCCCATTTTGCAGGCGCTCTATGGCCTACGGTCACATATTTGCCTCGTGCAGTACAAGAAAATGCAGATTTTGTGCATCTGAGGATCACGAGGCGAGGGATTGTGACAAGCCTAAGACGTGCCATGGGTGTGGCTCGTCAGCACACCTGTGGCGGGGGTGCCCGGCCCGTCAGAGGTCATATGCGTCTGCGGCTGGGGGGGAGCAGGAGCGGGGGATGGGGGAAGAAGAGGAGGGGAAGGAAGCACGCCTCATGAACAGAGTACAGGTCCAGAGGGGAAGGCCACAAGGAAGGAAGAGGAGCAAGAAGCGGCGGATGGAAGAGAGAAGGAAACGGAAGGCACGGGAGTAGGAGAACCAGGAAAAGCGGCGGAAGAAGGCAACCGAGTGGAGGAGCATGAGAGAGAAGAAAGCGAGGGAGGAGTGGTGGAGAAGGATACGGTGGAAGAGCAAGTGGACTGGGGGGAAAGTGCCCTGGTGGAAGAGATGAGGGGTATGGTTGAGGAGCTGCGGGGGGGAGGGTGGTATCTCTCCACTGCCGCCATCACCAAAGAAGAGAATGAAGAGGAGGGTGCGATTGGCCGACAGTGAGGGGGAGGGGATGGCCAAGAGAGTGATGGGGGTGGGAGAAACCTCTGGGTTGCTGCTGGTTTCCCCAGGCCCTCAACTTCTGTTAGGTGGGGACACACCTAACAAGACTCAGGACTGGGTACAGGAGGAGGTGGGGAGGATTTAAGGAAAGGGAAATAGATGTAGAGCAGGGAAATGTGTTTTTAGAACACTTGTCCAGGCGGTTGCCGGAATACATTCGAGAAGTGATGGAGGCCCAGATCTCAATAGAAGAGGTTGAGAGCGCTCTTAGGAGGATGGGAAAAGGGAAGGTGCCTGGGATGGATGGGCTGCTGGCTGAGTTTTATCTCAAGTTTTGGGGTATACTTGGACCAGTGGTCCTCGAAGTCTTGAAGGCCATCCTTGAGACGGGGGTCCCGGGGGGATCAATGGCTGTTGGTGTGCTGTCACTTTTATATAAGAAGGGGGATGTAACAGACCTTGGCAACTGGCGGCCGTTGACCATGCTGTGTGTAGATTACAAGCTACTTGCAAAGGTTTTAGCAGACCGGTTGCGCACAGCCCTTCCCTACGTCGTTCATGAGGATCAGACGTGCGGGGTAGAGGCCCGCTCTATTAGATGGAACCTACAGTTAATCAGGGACTCCATCGCTTGGGTTGAAGATAGAGGACTGCCTTTTACGGTAGCAGCGCTAGATCAGGCGAAAGCCTTCGATCGCGTGAATAGATCCTTTTTATTCAGAGTGTTAGGTCGATTAGGATTTGGGGAGAAGTTTATAGGATGGATTCGTACATTATATGTCGGAGCGGGGTGCCGAGTTAGTGTAAATAGTCACTTGGGTGACGTTTTTGACCTCTCGTCTGGGGTCAGGCAGGAGTGCCCACTCTCGGCTCTCCTCTTCGTTCTGTACATGGAGCCTCTGGGGGCTGCCATTAGGGCAGACACAGGGGTGGAAGGTTTGCTGATCCCTGGAAGTGGTGGACTGCGTGTTAAGATGACGCAGTACGCCGACGACACTTCCTTGCTGTTGTGCAAGGACTCGTGCCTGACAAGGTCCCTTGCCATCTTGGGGATTTCACCCGAGCGTCGGGAGCAGTTCTGAACCATGCAAAGTCTTCCGTCAAGTTTTTCGGAAGATGGAGCGGTAGAACGGTTGTGCCTGGGGGTTATCTCTCTGTGAGGGGGCCCTGAGGATTCTCGGGGTCCATTTTGAGACCTCCGGCTCAGCGACACTAAACTGGAACATGCGTATCGCAGTGGTACAGAGGAAGCTAGCAATGTGGAAAGCTAGGTATTTGTCTTTTATGGGCAAAGTCCTGGTCCTAAAGGTGGATGTGTTGCCGTCTCTTTTGTATTTGGCATACATCTACCCATTGCCGGCTTGTCTGAGGAGGCCTCTAGTGAGGCTTGTGTTTCAGTTTATGTGGAGTGGCAGGTGCGAGTGGGTCGCCAGGGCACGCATGATCTGTCCCATCGGGGAGGGAGGTAGGGGGGTACCACATTTCCCCCTCAAGCTGGACACAATTTTTGTTTCTTTCTTGTTAACGGAGCTTGCTCAGCCAGTGATACACCCGTCCGGTTACCTCCTGCGGTTATTTTTCTCGTATCAGGCGAGAAGCATAATGGTGTGGTCTAACACGGGTCCTCGGGCGGAACAGCTGCCGTGGCACTTTGGTCATGTGGCCAAGTGGCTGCATGCGCACCCTGAGGTTGAAGTTGCCCGAGTAGGTTTAGATCATAGGCACCTGTACGAGGAGGTCAGAAAGGCAGGGAGTCCGGCGCCTGTAGTGGGCATCTCGGAAGTGGTCTGGGAGGGAGTGCAGGCGCGGGGTCTGGACAACAGGCTCAAGGACCTGAATTGGTTGAGCCTTCATAAGTGTTTGCCGGTACGTTCCATCTTGTACCGGTATAGTTTGGTGCAATCCCCCACCTGTCCAAGATCCTCTTGTGGCAGGGAGGAGACTGTGCGCCATGTCTTTTGGGACTGTGCCTTTGCCGGAGTAGTATGGGCTAGGGCACGGGTGTTGTTAGGTTTGGTAAAGGGGGATTTTGTATTGACGTGGGCCAGGTTAGAGAGGGGTGTAGGGAGAGCGAGAGGGACGGATAGGGACAGGTTTCTGCTCTAGCTTCTCATGAGTCTCTTTAAACGGGGGCTGTGGGAAGCAAGGCAGAACATGGTGAAGACAGGGAGAGATTGGGGGGTGGAAGGGATAGTGAGGAGGGTGGAAGGAGATTTGAGGGGGAGGATGAAGAGGGAGGAGAGGAAGTGGGGGCAGCATGCTGCTAGGGAGAGGTGGAAGGGGGGTTTAGGGCTGGGTGTCATTTAGATTTGTAAGAGGATAGATTAGGGACGGGGAGATAGGGAAAGGTATTTTGTAGGGTGACGGGGAGGGAAGATGCTCCCCTGAGGTTTTGTTTGGGGTTTATGTTTAGTTTAATTAAAATACCATTATTTGAGTATGTATGTAAATTATGAGTTGTAAAGAATGAATGGTATTGAAGATAATAAATTATTTTTTATAAAAAAAAATAAAAAATAGGCTGTATTTAGGTTTCACGGTCCGTTTTGTTGTTTTTGTATTTGTCTCAGTATTTTTATGTAATCGTCATTTTGTTTTCATTAAAAAACATGAGTAACCAACACGCTGCATTTCGGTCCGACTTTCTTGCGACAAACGAAGAACGCTGTTACAGAATCACCCACCACACACGGACCGAGCAGCGTGTTAACAGGCAGGGGCCACAGGAGAGGCAACAGAAGCAGCTTCAGTGGGAGAGGCTGCACCACTTGGAGAATTGGACATGGGAGGAAGAACTGGACGGAAAAGGACCCTGGGCTCAGCCTGGTGAATATCGCCGCCCCAAGGAGGAACTAGAGGCGGCTAAAGCGGAGAGGCGCTGGTATGAGGAGGCTGCACGGCGACGTGGATGGAAGCCCGGGAATCAGCCCCAAACATTTCTTGGGGGGGGGCTTTCAGGGAGTATGGCTACGCCAGGTAGGAGACCTGCGCAAACTCCCTGTGCTTACCGGGGGGCTAGAGAGACCGGGCAGGCACCGTGTTATGCAGTGGTGCGCATGGTGTCCCCAGTGCGGGTGCATAGCCCGGTGCGGTATATTTCAGCTCCGCGTATAGGCCGGGCTAGATTGAGCGTCGAGCCAAATGCCATGAAGCCGGCTCTACGCATCTGGTCCCCAGTGCGTCTCCTTGGGCCGGCTTACATGGCACCAGCCTTGCGCTCGGTGTCTCCGGTTCGCCTACATAGCCCAGTGCGGGCTATTCCACCTCCCCGCACTGGCAGGGCAACCGAGAGTATTCAACCGGGTAAGGTTGGGCAGGCTCGGTGCTGGGGGTGTGGAGGTGGTACTGGATAGACCGGACCGTGCGCCTGCACGGTCCGGTCTATCCAGTACCACCTCCACACCCCAGCCCTCCTGTAGCAGCTCCCCGCACCAGGTTTCCTGTGGGTGTCTTCGGCCCAATACCACCAGTGACAGCACCACGCATCAGGCCTACAGTGCGCCTCGCCTCTCCTGCGCTGTCGGAGCCTTTCTTCTCTCCTGCGCTGTCGGAGTCTCCCGCCTGTACAGCGCTATCAGAGCCTTTCTCCTCTCCAGCGCTGCCGGAGCCTCCTGACTGCATGGAGCAGCTAGAGCTGCCAGTCTGCATGGAGCAGCTAGAGCTGCCAGTCTGCATTGAGCAGCCAGAGCTGTCAGTCTGCTTGGAGCAGCCAGAGCTGCCAGTCTGCATGGAGCTGCCAGTCTGCAAGGAGCTGCCAGTCTGCAAGGCGCTGCCAGTCTGCAAGGACCTGCCAGTCTGCAAGGAGCTGCCAGTCTGCATGGAGTTGCCAGTCTGCATGGAGTTGCCAGTCTGCAAGGAGCTGCCAGTCTGCAAGGACCTGCCAGTCTGCAAGGAGCTGCCAGTCGGCAAGGAGCTGCCAAAGCTGTTAGTCTGCATGGAACAGTCAGAGCTGTCAGTCTGCAAGAAGCCGCCAGAGCTGTCAATCTGCATGGAGCAGCCAGAGCCGCCAGTCAGCATGGAGCAGCCAGAGCCGTCAGTCAGCATGAAGCAGCCAGAGCCGTCAGTCTGCCAGGATCAGCCAGTCAGCCAGACTCTTCCAGATCTGCCAGTCAGCCAGACTCTTCCAGATCTGCCAGTCAGCCAGACTCTTCCAGATCTGCCAGTCTGCCAGACTCTTCCAGATCTGCCAGTCAGCCAGACTCTTCCAGATCTGCCAGTCAGCCAGACTCTTCCAGATCTGCCAGTCAGCCAGACTCTTCCAGATCTGCCAGTCAGCCAGACTCTTCCAGATCTGCCAGTCAACCAGACTCTTCCAGATCTGCCAGTCAACCAGACTCTTCCAGATCTGCCAGTCAACCAGACTCTTCCAGATCTGCTAGTCAACCAGACTCTTCCAGATCCGCTAGTCAACCAGACTCTTCCAGATCCGCCAGTCAGCCAGGATCTGCAGGATTCAACTGCCTGGCTGGGCTTCATCTCAGTACTGGGCTTCCTCTCAGTACTGGGCTTCCTCTCAGTGCTGGGCTTTCTCTCAGTACTGGGCTGCCCCTCAGTCCCGAGCTACCCCTCAGTCCCGAGCTGCCCCTCAGTCCCGAGCTGCCCCTCAGTCCCGAGCTGCCCCTCAGTTCCGAGCTTCCCCTCAGTCCCGAGCTGCCTCAGTCCCGAGCTGCCCCTCAGTCACGAGCTGCTCCTCAGTTCAGTGGGGTTCTGGGTGAGGACTATTAGGCCATGGTCGGCGGCGAGAGTGGATCATCCCAGGACACGAAGGGGAGGAACTATGACATTTATGGAGTGGGGTCCACGTCCCGAGCTGGAACCGCCACCATGGACAGACGCCCACCCGGACCCTCCCTATGGTTTTGAGGTGCGTCCGGGAGTCCGCACCTTAGGGGGGTTCTGTCACGCCTTGGTCTTAGTATTTTGTGTTTTCGTTAATTAGTTGGTCAGGCCAGGGTGTGACATGGGTTTATGTTGTTGTATTTCGTAGTGGGGTTTTTTAGTTATTGGGATTGCGGCTGAGTAGGGGTGTTGCATAGGTTTGGCTGCCTGAGGCGGTTCTCATTCAGAGTCAGGTGATTCTCGTTGTCTCTGATTGGGAACCGTATTTAGGTAGCCTGGGTTTCACTTTGTATTTCGTGGGTGATTGTTCCTGTCTCTGTGTAGTTTCACCAGATAGGCTGTATTTATGTTTCACGTTCCGTTTTGTTGTTTTTGTATTTGTCTCAGTGTTTTTATGTAATCGTCATTTTGTTTTCATTAAAAAACATGAGTAACCAACACGCTGCATTTCGGTCCGACTTTCTTGCGACAAACGAAGAACGCCGTTACACTACCGCGCTAGGTTACTCTAATTGACTCAGCAGCTAAGGTAATTTAGTAGTTCTAGCAATGGCAAACCAAATGTCGATCGCTAGGTATTTTTTTTAAAAGACATCTGGAGGAAAAGGAGAGTGTGTCAGAATGTAATTCGGACCAATCTACCGATAGCTTCCAGAATGAGACATTAACAGGTGGTGCCAGGATAGAAACAACCGCAATCGCCATCCCAACCGCCAATGACACGTTGAGCCAGGCATGCTTGCCTACCCTACCGTCTCTTCTCGTTCTTAATGCTGGGGGTGAACCTGCAGTAGGTCCACCGACAGATTTGTCTGCCGTTGATGAACCAGCATGTCAACCAAAGCTAGCAAAGTTCCCTTCAAGTATGATAAATGGCAAATCACGCTGCTTCTCTTCAAGGTGGTATAACCAGTTCGTGTGGATTGAGTTTAGTAAAGTAAAATATGCAATTTATTGTAACTTTTGTAGGCACTTTCCTGGGGCAAATGTCGAATTCAGATTTGTACGAGATGGATTTAAAAACTGGAAACTCACAAGAAATATTTTCTGCAAACACGAGAATAGCAAATGATATGCTCGTGCTCTTGCGAAATGTGAATCCTACAAGGCAACCCATGGGCCTAGACATTGTGGGACTGTGTTGAACAAAATACATGGTGATGCAAACATGGATTTTATAGAATGAAACCGTGCACATGTTAAAGTGGTCATAGATATTGTTCTAATGTGTGCAGAGCAGGATATTCAACTCAGAGGGCATAGCGAAACCGAAGAGGCAACCAACAAAGGTAACTTTTTAGAAATCTTCAACTCAAAGCCTCGCCGTCTGCGCCTTGTGATGTAGGTCAGGCCTTATGATACATCTACTAAAGGTAAGGTACCTTTTTATAGTACTACTGCCCGCCGTGGTATAAACGGTAACATCAAATACAGGCTTGTTTGCCCATCGAGATTAAAGTGCACCTGAAGATGAGTTTTATGTTGTTGGCAACTGCTGGACTAAAGTTACTGTCTTATTTTAATATGCTGGGATTGGTAAATATTTTCTTCTTCTTGAACTGCACTGTTGGTTAAGGGCTTGTAAGTCAGCATTTCACGGTAAAGTACACACTTGTTGTATTTGGCTCATGTGGCAAATAAAGCTTGATTTGATAGTCATTTAGTTTAGTTACCTTTTCTTTCTTGGGCACAGGAACAATGGTGGACATATTGAAGCATGTGGGGACAACAGACTGGGATAGGGAGAGATTGAATATGTCCGTAAACACTTCAGCCAGCTGGTCTGCGCATGCTCTGAGGATGCGGCTAGGGATCTCGTTTGGGCTGGCAGCCTTGCGAGGGTTAACACGTCTTACTTACGTCGGCCATGGAGAAGGAGAGCCCACAGTCCTTTGTAGCGGGCCGCGTTGGTGGCACTGTGTTATCCTCAAAGCAAACGAAGAAGGTGTTTAGCTTGTCCGGTAGCACGACGTCGGTGTCTGCGACGTGGCTGGTATTCCCGTTGTAGTTCGTGATTGTCTGTCAAACCTGCCACATGGGTCTTGTGTCTGAGCTGTTGAACTGTGATTCCACTTTGTCTCTATACTGACGTTTTTCCTGTTTGTTTGCCTTACAGAGGGAATAACTACACAGTTTGTATTCGGCCATATTCCCAGTCACCTTGCAATGGTTAAATGCGGTGGTTCGTGCTTTCAGTTTTGAGGGAATGCTTCCATCTATCCACGATTTCTGGTTAGGGTAGGTTTTAATAGTCACAGTGGGTACAACATCTCCTATAGCCTTCCTGATAACCTCAGTCACTGTATTAGTATATTCGTTTACGTTTCTCTGAGGCCACCCGGAACATATCCCAGTCCGCGTGATCAAAACAATCTTGAAGCGTGGATTCTGATTGGTCAGACCAGCGTTGAATTGTCCTTAGCACGGGTACTTCCTGTTTGAGTCTCTGCTTGTAGGAAGGGAGGAGCAAAATCGAGTGTGATCAGATTTGCAGAAGGGCGCACGGGAGAGGGCCTTGTAGGCATCGCGGAAGTTGGAGTAGCAGTGGTCGAGTATTTTAGCAGCGCGTGTACTATAGTCAATGTGTTGATAAGAATTCGGTAACGTTTTCCTCAAATTTGCTTTGTTAAAATCGCCAGCTACAAGAAATTCTGCCTCAGCATATGTGGTTTCCAGTTTGCATAAAGTCCAGTGAAATTCTTTGAGGGCCGTCGTGGTATCGGCTTGAGGGGCTATATACATGGCTATGACTATAACCGAAGAGAATTCTCTTGGGAGGTAATTCGGTCGGCATTTGATTGTGAGGTATTCTAGGTCAGGTGAACAAAAGGACTTGAGTTCCTGTATGTTATCACAATCACACCATGAGTAGATAATCATGGAACTCACCCCTGCCCTTCTTCCCGGAGAGATATTTATTTCTGTCTGCTCGATGAACTGAGAACCCAACTGGCTGAACAGACTCAGACAGTGTGTCAGCGCCGTGTGTATAGGTGGCAGGGAAGTCAGGCGCAGGAGAGTTGAAATGGAGTGTAAATGGAGTTTTTTAATAAATCTCCACAGAACATGCTCCATAACACTAAAATGTACAGACATGAAAAAAAACATGGGTACGAGGACCAACACAACAACTAAACAACACTAACAATAAAACAATCTCTGACAAAGACATGAGGGGAAACAGAGGGTTAAATACACAACAGGTAATGAATGGGATTGAAAACAGGTGTGTGGGAAGACAAGACAAAACCAATGGAAAATGAAAAATGGATCAATGATGGCTGGAAGACCGGTGACGTCGAACGCCGAGCACCGCCCAAACAAGGAAAGGCAATGACTTCGGCAGAAGTCGTGACACAGTGTATCCGAGTAACAAACATTTCTGGGATCTTTTATTTCAGCCCCTGAAACATGGGGCCAACACTTTACATGCTGCGTTTATATTTTTCTTCAGTGTATAATGACCATTTGCAGTGCTTGAATTACAGCAACTGGTAACCAGTTATGGATGCATTATCTAAATAGTGAGAAAAGAGTGTAGTAGTAGTGGGGGCCACCTCTGGCTTCTGGAGGTCTCAAAAAGTTCCATCATGTTTGATGACACACAGGTCCACATTACTTCCAGAGCCAAGGTTGTTCATGATGCCAGCTGGTTGATGATGCCAGATGTTATGACTTCCCGCACAAACTGCGTGGCCACCTCCTGCTAACAAAATAAACACAGGCACAAAAGGAGTTAGTTGGCCTACATTTGCACTATTAATTTTATTCTACCGTGAATAGATATAGGTAAAGTTACGTTCATATTAGGTTTATAACGATCTTCGAAAACAACCAATACTGCAAGGTCACCAGATCCTGAACTGGAAAAAAATCATACTAACCATACGAACATATCCAGACATGTTCTTTTATCTTTCATCTTCCAAGATGTTCTCACTCTTTCCTCTACAATTGTCTTCATACAAACTCAGACACAGGGAGCGCAGCGGAGGAGGGAATTATGTTTACACACTACATTATGTAAAACACAATACCATCTTCGTGTATCTAACAACTCCTCAATGTCACAGGGAAAGCATACAAATGTATAAAAAAATAGTGAAGATTAATACAAACCCATGGTGGTGAATGGGGCCTTGTTGACTGAGCCAAAGGGGCCCACTGTGAAGATATGTGGGCTGGTGCAGTCTACCCCACCAAAAGCAGCATGGCACTGTTCTGACCGCTGTGCTGGCACTCCAAAATAGACTGACATGGTTAAAAAGCCTAATAGATAAATTGTTTTAACTCTCCTGTTCTTTTAGTGAATGGTAGACAAGGAACCGTGTATCACAGTATATTTTGAACCCAAATACAACATTTTCAACAGCAGCCAGAGGCGTACACTTCTGTAAATGGAAGCTGACTCAAATCAATTAGCAATAAACACTGCATAACAATAACACCCACTGGTGCGTTCAGAGGTCCATTTTGTCCCTTCGCTAATAAGATCAACCTCTGTCAGACAAAACATTATTATGTAGACTAGAAGGTCACCTGAAAGTAAAGTCCCGTAACATGCAGCATCCGTTGATTGCAGAGCCGGATACTGTATCAATTGTCTTCTCTATACCAGCTGCAGTGCCAGTTTCACAGGTCAGTGTGCTGCTAATAGTTACCCTCCCCGCTGTCTAACTGCTGGCTTGAACCAAGGTTCTGCGTCGCAGCACATGTGGCCACCCTGCTTGACAACGTTACCAACTGATTGAGCCACTTAAGATGTCCTTCTTGAGTGGCCCCAGCCGAGACATTTGAAGCGTGCTGTAGAGTGAGCTTTTTTCCCCCTCTGTTACACTAGCTCCACAGCATCTGTGGGAGAGGGAACCTCTCTCTGGGTTTCAGGGACACCAACGGTCACAAACCAACACAACAGAGCAAGACAGGTTCTAAGCTTGCCTTAATTAGGTTCAATCATATACACTGCTGATTTGAAGGTAGGACAGTGATGTATTTCAGTGTGGACTGATGGTAGTCGCAGTCTTCAGCCTCTACTTTTTGCCAACTGAATTGTCTTGAAACGTTTGTGCAAGGGGACTTATGCATGTTGTATGTGTATGCATGGCATGCACCTCCTGTATGTGAGAGAGCATTTCCCTCTTTGTTCCCTCCCTCCCTCTCTCCCTGCTCCCTCCCTCATTGTTGGTACCGATATAGTCAGTTGGTACGTGGATTGTTGTCGATAAGTCACCAAACTTATGAGACAGGTGAGGGGACAACACTGTATCTCTAACTGACAATGCAAACTTGAGAGAATATACATTTTAGATATATATTACATAAAGAATATACTTAACAAAAATATAAACGCAACATGTAAAGTGTTGGTCCCATGTTTCATGAGCTGAAATAAAAGATCCCAGAAGTGTTCCATATGCACAAACAGCTTATTTCTCTCAAGTTTTGTATACAAATTTGTTTACATCCGTGTTAGTGAGCAGTTCTCCTTTGCTAAGATAATACATCCACCTGACAGGTGTGGCATATCAAGAAGCTGATTAAGCAGCATGATCCTTACACATGTGCAAGTTGTGGTGGGGACAATAAAAGGCCACTTTAAAAAGTGCAGTTTTGTCACACAACACAATGCCACAGATGTCTCAAGTTTTGAGGGAGCATGCAAAACTGAGTAGTATTTCTGTCTGTAATAAAGCCCTTCTGATTGGCTGGGCCTGGCTCCCAAATGGGTGGGCATGGCTGCACCTCTGCTCAGTCATGTGAAATCCATAGTTTAAGGCCTAATTTATTTATTTATATTGACTGATTTCCTTATAAGAACAGTAACTCAGTAAAATCGTTGAAATTGATGAATGTGGCTACATCACAGTTATCTCACGAATGTCATGTATCTCATGATTGTTACACTTCCAATATCAATATACTGTATAAGTATTATTGGATATTAAAATGGACTTTGGCTGCTGCATGTACAACAAATTCAGTAAATGGTACAGTCTAGTCTAAGAGTCTAGTCTAATCTGCCTAGTTTGGTTTGGTGTGTGCCACCTCTGTGTCTGCAAACTGGTTACTCTAGTTTCACCTTTCCTAACAGTTTACCTCTGCTATTTGATTATTACCACCAGTATGTTTGATATCCTCTTCTCTGTCAGGTCTACATGGTGACTCACCATCAACATGTGTTACCTAAGGTGATGCTGGCGATGAGGCTAGGAAGTTGTGCTTCATTTGCTAAGACTATTCTCAAATAACTACACCAGAGCAAGTCGGTGTACAACCAGATAAGGTGTCTTTGGTTCAACCAGATAAGCAGTCACAAGACCCGGGGCTTGGCTTGGTTTTTCTTGGTGATGTGTACTAATGTGAAAGAGAAAGCAAAGGCAGAAGGGACTTACAAACGTGGTGTGATTGTAAGCCAACTGATTCGGTATGGAGTGGTTACACAATTGCCACTTCACCCATGTCAGATTTAGATCAAGATGTCGGCCATTTTGGGATGCCAGGAGGTCTTGAGATGAAATTGCTGCTGGTATTTCCCCATTGTGCTCTCCCTCCCTCCTTGGCAGTGGGTAGGTGGATTGTTGTTAATAAGTCACCAACCTAAAGGGACAGGAGAGGAGACAATACTGTATGTCTAACTGACAATTCAAAGACACTAACTAAGTGAATACTTGAAAACACCTGCAAGTGTTTTCCAGATTGGTGTTAAGGATTCTCTAAAGGAAATGTTCAATATTGGTATGAGACTTGACTGTGGCCATTTCGTGGTGATGTGTACTAGTCACAGATCTGTTCATAAAATGGTTGCCAGTATCGCCTAAGGTCTATGTGTTATTAGCCTCTGGTAGGGGGAGGTGGAGTACTGACATCTTGTTGTGGCTTTGACCATGGTGGAGCCAGGCAGACTGCCAAAAACATCTGAAAAAATAAAAAGGGACGGGCCTCTAGGGACTTTCCAAGACTTTGCGCTCTGTGTGGTGAAATAACAAATATTCATCCCATACCACAATAAAATGTGCTTATATACACACTCATGTGGATCAGACAGCCCACAAAAAGAAGACAAAAGCTCATGCACAATAAAAATGCCAGCAAACATTTTATCTCTAAACCAATGCTTAGGTTGCACTTCGCCACAAAATGGCTGCCGGTAAGTCTGTCGCACTGATACTACACTTAGACAAAAGCATTCACAACAATGGATATGGATGTGTACAGGAGTGTCAAATTAAATTAGAGGGGGTTTAGTGAGAGGTTAAAATGTTTAATAGATTACTTCTTCTCTTGGATAGGCAGTATAATAAACCTTTGCTCCAGAACATCATGTTTTCATAACGAGGGTCACTCACTGCCCCTCAATTTATTAATCAAACTTTTTCTTTTCTTTTTTTTTTTACAAAATCAAATAAAGTGAAGGGAAGAAAGAGACAATAAAATGAAATCAAAACAACTCAAAATATCACCAACAGAAGTGCCCATCTTTTATGAAAAAGACAATCTATAACGATATCCAATATTTCCATTGAATTGCAATTTACAGTACATTAGGAGGTAGTGAGTATTGGTCAGAGTGAGAGTGAGAAAATGACATCACTATTTACAGTTCAAACATTA
The DNA here is from genome assembly GCF_036934945.1 of Oncorhynchus masou masou. Classification (NCBI taxonomy): domain Eukaryota; kingdom Metazoa; phylum Chordata; class Actinopteri; order Salmoniformes; family Salmonidae; genus Oncorhynchus; species Oncorhynchus masou. The sequence goes on from NC_088224.1 coordinate 37,046,418, forward strand.
GCATTGTTTTGGGCAATGTGACATGTCGTCTTCCGTGAACAGTCTCTCTCTTAGTTTGTAGTAGCTCCCCTTCCTGTCCATCAACTCCTGGTGAGTGCCCTGCTCCTGGACAGTCCCCTGGTCAATCAGAATGATCTGATCTGCCCTCTCAATGGTCTTCAGCCTATGAGCAATCACCAGCAGGGTCTGGGAGGGGCAGCTAGACAGGGCCTCCTGGACCTGAGAGAGTGAATTGAGTGAAACTGCTAGCTAGCGCTAACCCTATTGAGAATGTAAATGCTAGCTATATCTACGTAGTATGTACGTGAAACCAATAGCACTAACCATATTGAGAGTATGAACGATGGAAGGCTAAAGCTATATGGTTCATGTGAGGAGGGATGCAGTACCATGTGTTCACTCTCCGTGTCCAGTGCACTGGTGACCTCGTCCAGGATGAGGACCTGTGGCTCTCTGATCAGAGCTCTGGCGATGGCGATACGCTGCTTCTCACCGCCGGACAGCTGACCACCCCGCTCTCCTACATCTAATAGATGGACAGACAGACAATACATTTATCGAGTCTCTCCTTGTGGTCATCCAGCAGTGATATACAGTACCAGTCAAAAGTTTGGACACACCTACTCATTTGAGTTTTTCTTATTTTCACTATTTTCTACATTGTATAATAATAGTGAAGACATCAAAACTATGAAATAACACATATGGAATAATGTAGTAACCAAAAAAAGTGTTAAACAAATCTAAATATATTTTATATATGAGATTCTTCAAAGTAGTCACCCTTTGCCTTGAGGACAGCTTTGCACTCTTGGCATTCTCTCAACCAGCTTCATGAGGTAGTCATCTGGAATGCATTTTTTTCAATTCACAGGTGTACCTTGTTAAAAGTTCATTTGTGGGATTTCTTTCCTTGTTAAGTGTTTGAGCCAATCAGTTGTGTTGTGACAAGGTAGGGGTGGTATACAGAAGATAGGCCTATTTGGTAAAGACCCAGTACATATTATGGCAAGAACTGCTCAAATAAGCAAAGTGAAACGACAGTCCGTCATTACTTTAAGACATGAAGGTCAGTCAATCTGGAAAAAGTCAAGAAATTTGAAAGTTTCTTCAATTGCTGTCGCAAAAACCGCCAAGCGCTATGATTAAATTTGTTTTTATGACTGGCTCGCCACAGGAAAGGGAGACCCAGAGTTACCTCTGCTGCAGAGGATAAGGTCATTAGTTGCACCTCAGATTGCAGCCCAAATAAATGCTTCACATAGTTCAAGTAACAGACACATCTCAACATCAACTGTTCAGAGGAGACTGTGTGAACCAGGTCTTCATGGTCAAATTGCTGCAGAGAAACCACTACTAAAGGGCACCAATAAGAAAAAAGAGACTTGCTTGGGACAAGAAACACAAGCAATGGACATTAGACCGGTGGAAATCTGTCCTTTTGGCCTGATGAGTTCAAATTTGAGATTTTTGGTTCCAACCGCTGTGTCTTTGTGAGACGCAGAGTAGGTGAACGGATGATTGCCGCATGTGTGGTTTCCACCGTGAAGAATGGAGGAGGAGGTGTGATGGTGCTTTGCTGGTGACACTAACAGTGATTTATTTAGAATTCAAGGCACATAACCAACATGGCTACCACAGTATTCTGCACCGATCCCATCTGGTTTGCTCTTAGTGGGACTATCATTTGTTTTTCAACAGCACAATTACCCAACACACCTCCTGGCTGTGTAAAGTCTATTTGACCAAGAAGGAGAGTGATGTATCAGATAACCTGGCCTCCACAATCACCCGACCTCAACCCAATTGAGATTGTTTGGGATGAGTTGGACCGCAGAGTGAAGGAAAAGCAGCCAACAACTACTCAGAATATGTAGGAACTAATTTAAGACAGCTGGAAAAGCATTCCAGGTGAAGCTGGTTGAGAGAATGCCAAGAGTGTGCAAAGCTGTCATTAAGGCAAAGGGTGGCTACTTTGAAGAATCTAAAATCTGAAATATATTTTCATTTGTTTAACACCTTTTGGTTACTACATGATTCCATATGTGTTATTTCATAGTTTTGATGTCTTCACTATTATTCTACAATGTACAAAATAGTAAAACAAAGAAAAACCCTTGAATGAATCGGTGTGTCCAAACTTTGACTGGTACTGTATGTAATATTCCTATTTGTCATTGATCATGGACCAGTGTACCTGTGTCGTAACCTTTCTCCAGGTGGCTGATGAAGCTGTGGGCATTGGCTCTGCGAGCCGCTTCCTGTACCCTCTCCAGAGAGCAGTCAGCCAGACCATAGACAATGTTGTCCTTAATGGACCCAGAGAACAGAACAGGTTCCTGGCCCACCATGGCCACCTGGTAAGGCAAAACCAATCACCAACCGGCCAATCAACACAAATGCAGTGTTTCATCTCCTGCAAAAATTCTTGTAAAGTTGGCAGCCATAAAGGCACAGTAAAGTAAGTTATGTTGACTGCTATGCTTTCTCTAGAGATGTAAAAGTGGCTATATCTGTGTAGGTATAGTCTTATGACTTTGCTGTTCAGGTGTGTTGCTAGTGGTGCTGGTTGCTGTCTATATTACCTTCCTGTGTAGGTAGTGGTGCTGGTAACTCTGCAGTGGCAGTCCGTCCAATAGGATCTCTCCCTGCTGAGGCTGGTAGAACCTCTCCAGCAGACTGACACAGGTGCTCTTCCCCCCTCCTGATGGCCCCACCAGAGCAGTCAGCTGACCCGGCCTCAGCTCCAGAGAGAAGCCCTAACACAAGCAGATAGCCAATGACACATTAACTCAGCAATGGCACAAGGAAAGGCAAAAATGTGGTGATGATGAAACTGCCCGGTAGGATTGCCTTGTGTTTTACCCTCCTCCAAGGTGAGCTTTACCTGCAGTACTTTACGTTCCTGGCGAGTGGGGTAGGAGAAGGAGAGGTTGTTGAAGTGGACGTGTCCAGTCAAGGTCTCTGGTTGGAGGGTCCCCTTGGTGCTGACCTGGGGCTCTCTGTCCAGATACTCAAACACCTTACCAGCTGCCCCCACTGAATTCAGCATGTCGCCAAAAATGTAAATCAAAGTCTGAGAGGGCAGAGGGCAGATTTATTGTACATAATTGTGTCATCATAACTCAATACATGTTGGTCTTTGGACTAACAGTTTCTACACTATTAAAAATATGTGTTTTGTATTCCCTAACATTGATATTTCTCATCTCTATTGCAACTTTTACATGATGTACTTAGTAATAAATGCACTGCCATTAAACTTGTAATATTTATTCACCTCTTAATGGTCGATGGAACATTAATGGTTGTTGATAAGACATTTGCCTCGCTGGGGCTGAGACACATAGATAAAGTAGCATTAGCGTACCCTGATATTGTCTGCCAGATCAGACTGGTAGAGGATGAAAGAGACCAGGTTGCCAGTGCTCATCTGACCTCGCTGAATAAACAGTCTGCCATAGTACAGCATGGCCACCTGCATTACCAGCGCTGTTAGCTGTAACACACAAATACACAGTACGCGCACAGAAGATCACAAGAACTGTTGACCGGCAGTTTGCCTTATTCTTGATCAAATAAGAAGCATTTAAGTCTTCTGAGCATAAGGGGACAGGGAGTGATCCCTGCATACTCACTCTTCTCAGGAGCAGGTAGACTGCCATAACGGTGTCCCGCCTGGTCTTGAGATTGTGGGTGTCCATCAACCTGTCGTTATAGCGACCAGCCTCATGCTGCTCAGTTTTGAAGCTTCGTACGGTCCGGATTCCGCCAACTGTTTCCCCCGCTGTCTCGTTCGCCCTGGCTATAGAGTCCTGAACCTCCTTAGAGAGCCTCTGAGAAACAGTCAATCCTCAATAACATTTACTAGACTCTATTTTATACAGTTACCCAGTACATTTAGCAGTCACCATCTCATGTACTTTACCAAAAATGGCAGGGTCTTCTGAATTAGATAATTTCAGCAAATCATTGCAGGGACCAGTATATCATTTCAGGACCTTCTGATTTGGACACAAACAACTCTTAGAGAAAAGGATTCCTAAATGGTTCTTCTGCTGTCCCCGTAGAATAACCCTTTTTGGTTCCAGGTAGAACCCTTTTCAGTTCCAGGTAGAACCTCCGTAGAAAAGGTTCTACCTGGAACCAAAGGTGTTCTAAAAGGAACTAAAAAGGGTTCTTCAAATGGTTCTCCTATGGCAACAGCCGAATAACCCTTTTAGGTTCTAGATACAGTGTACCATACCAGGTAATAGTTGTCATGGACACTTTGCAACAGGCCGGTGACAGGCGTCTCCATCAGCATGAGCAGAGTGAGCTTCCAGGACAGGCTCATCATGAGCGACAGCATACCCACGGTCTTAATGAGGGTCCTCAGTAGGACATTGACATTTAGGGCTACCGCCCGGGCCATCAGAGTTGTGTCTGTGGACAGCCTGGACGTGATGTCACCTACGAGAGTTCAGATATGAAAGTTGCAACTCTATTGAATAACCAAGGCACATAGAATAACAAACAGGTGGGGTCTTCAAGAGACATACAGCCACGCATCAGAGTACAGTCCATTGGACGACAAAAGAAGTTAAATAGAAAGTGCATTTCAATTACAGTAATTTCATGAATAAACAAGGGTGCCACACATTCAAGCAAGACATCAGATTGCATACTAATCATTAGTTACTGTTTGGGATAATAATACACATGTTTCTACCTGTCTTGATGGTCTCAAAAAAGCCAATGTCCTGCTTCACCAGGGCCCCAAACAGTTCTACTTTCATTCGAGAGGTGAAGCTGTTGATGGCACACATGAAGAGGCCTCCTCGACAACCAGCACTGAAAGAGCTGACACAAACATACACCGTAAGCTACAGCAGTGTTTAAATAATGTTAACTTGCAGCAGCGAAATCAGTGTATTCAATAACCTTTACATACATGCATTATACATACTACAATATGCAATGTGCAAAATTGATAAAGACCTTGGCGTAGTGGTGAAAAACAGAAGCTCTCTGTTGTGTCTGCTTACCTTCCCAAAGAGTAAAGCCCCATGAGGATGATAGCTGTGAGAAAGTTATTCCACTTGTACTGGGTACCCAAGATGTCAATCACCTTTCCAGTGTAGAATGGGATGAACATCTCACCTGAAAACACACACCACCACCACCATCATTATCATTGAAATCTTCATAATCACCATCATCATCTTCTTCATACTCACCATCATCATATAATACTCAGTAATTTTCTCAAAACAACAATGAAATACTTACAAAGGACTGCCAGTGACAGGAATATAAATGCCCCAACCAAAAGGAGGATGTCAGGTCTGTAGAAGTGGAGGACTCTCATGAACAGCACTCGTGCCTTCTGCGTCTTCTGTTTCCCGTTACTTTCTCCATTGCTGTCAGGGAAGGTTGTCTCCCAAAATAAGGCTGCTGCAGCTGCTGCCACGGTACACAATGGCCACAAACTTGGACCCCCCAACGATCCACACGCGCTCTCCGGTGAACCTCCATACAGTATCAGTCGCCCTGTCTCATAGACCGGGGCAAGGAAACAGTGCACCGCTAACCAGCGCTTGAATACGAGTTTTATCGATCCTAGTGTGAGTAGCGATAAACCGAGTAGTAGAACTAATCGAATCCCCGATAAAACCCATAGACGCACCACATTTCCGAAAGTATCAAATGTTGTTGGTCCAGTTTTGGAAATAGATTCGCCAAAACCCGGTGCGCAAAATGTGGTTATGTCAATGCATAGACCTACAGCCATAGCGAACGCGCACGTTCGAAGCATCATTTTTATAGTCTAAAATGTGTTTTAACCTATGAATTAAAAAGTTAGAGATGGCAAGTCCCCGAATTCGTGAAGATCCTTTCCGTTTTAGTTTCAGTTTCCGATATGCCCTTTTTTTTAACCTTTATTTAACCAGGAAGTCAGTTAAGAACAAAATCTTATTTTCAATGACGGCCTAGGAACAGTGGGTTAACTGCCTGTTCAGGGGCAGAACAAAAGATTTGTACCTTGTCAGCTCGGGGGTTTGAACTTGCAACCTTCCGGTCACTAGTCCAACGCTCTAACACCTAGGCTACCCTGCCGCCCTAACCATGCTATTCCACGATATTATGCACTTTTCCATTTAGCTTGTATTCTGTGCCATAATAAATGCCAGACAATAATGCTCACACACTTAGCTTTATCCTACACTCTTAAAAAAAAGTGTGATCTATAATCTAAAAGGACTCTCCCCATAGGTGAACCCTTCTAAGAAACTTTTTTGGTTCCAGGTGAAAACATTTTGGGTAGATTGTAGATTCCTTTCCACAGAGGATTTTTCCTGGGACCAAAAAAGGTTATACCTGGAACCAAAAAGGGTTATCCTATGGGAACAACCGAAGAACCCATTTGGAATTAAAAAAATTCTAAGAGTGTATACATGTGGTCTCCTGACAGCTCCCCATTTTGGCGCAATTTGGTGTTCAGGTGAGGTAACAGTTCCCACAGTCCACAGATATATTTGGCCATGTCTGTGACCTGATTAACACCGTAGTTTTGGCTGATATATTGTCTATTATTTGATCTTGACCACTAACTAGGAGACCCTAAGTAGGTTAATGTAGGTCTGTCATAGACGAGACCCTAAATGTCCAATTTTAATGAACACAAAAGTCAACAATGAGTTGATAAATGAATGCTTCTGGCTTCATATCCACTTGGTAACTGATGACTCATGATCACCTAAACTGAATACAATTTGCTACAAATATTTCCATGGCCTTACCTGTGCATGGCTTATATACGGGTAATAACAAATATTACCATAACTTTTGATGATGGCAGAAAACTTCTTGAATAGTTGTTTTGGGATTGAAAAAAACATACGGAGAAATATCCAAGGAAAGTTGAATTGAGAGATGGTTTATTGACTTGTGAATCACCCAAAGACACAGTCCAGCATGAGGTCCCCAGCTACCCAAAATAAAACCAGTGTCTTCAACATAGGGCTTAACTATTATGAATAATTTTGAAATTGTATGTGTAGTGATGTGGGGATGAAAATATTTAACATTGTGCCAGCATGATTCATACCCCTATCCAAACTTTCTATTTCCTGTGTAGATTGAATAGTACTGTTTGTTCGTACGGTGGCCATATGTTCATTCACTGTTTCATAACTACAACAACTTGAGTGTTACTGTTTTCACAACCCAGTTTTCACTGATCATAAAAAGTAGGCAACTCATTGCCCAGAATGCATTTCTCCTCTGCACCCTTTTCATCGATAGTGACAAGGTAGGCCACACCTCCACTGGAACCATCTCGACTCATAGCCAATGAAAGTGCTAAGCGAGAGGAGATATGAAGAAAGAGGGAGAGTATATTATTGACAAATGACACAACATCTTAATAGCGTCTAATTCATGCTGTTTAGGTCATACAGGTATATCAATACATATAAGTATTTTAAAAGTGCAACGTCACTCACTGTTGAGAACAAACTGTTGGCAGTCCTCTTTGCTCATGGCCTTCCGGTACTCTGCATCAACAAACCCATAGACGTAGGAGCTTCCAGAGCCGCCGACCGCAAAGGGTTGTCTGGACAAAAGGCCATTCAGGGTCACATACACCTGGGAGGGGACAATGAGTGGGGAATGCTTGAGCACAGTAACCTTGCCAACTCTGAAGTAGGAAAAATACTATGCAAATTAGTGAACAACTGTGAGTTTGATTATGTACTAATTGTACTAAAAAATAATTTGAGCATACACTCAAAACTATTACAAAATGGTCCATTTAATTCAAAATGACCTCTTCTGAGCTTCAGGGATCAGTTAAAATGTTCCAGATACAAGAGCATTTTCTGAAATAAACACAATACAGAAAGAAATACAGATTTCTTTAAATTGAACCTTTATTTAACTAGGCAAGTAAGAGCAAATTCTTATTTACAATTGACGGCCTACACCCAGACGACGTTGGGCCAATTGTGCACCACCCTACTGGACTCCCAATCACAGCCGGATGTGATTCAGCCTGGATTTGACCCACAGACTCCATTGACACCTCTTGCATACGAGATGCAGTGGCTTAGATCACTGCGCCACTAGTGTTTATAGATGTGGCATTTCTATGTAATGACTGACCTGTCCACCTCCTCTCTTGTCCCACCCGGCAACAATGAGATGCGCTGACAGCTCTTCTTTGTACTTGTATGAGATGTTTTTCACCAGAGTGGCAGCTGAACGAACTTGAGGATCCTCTCCAACCTCAATGCTGAGTTAAAGAGGTCACAAGTCACATAAGCCAAAGCTTAATAGCAGAATTCTTTAACTGCATCTACTGTATAAAGGTAAACCCCCATGAGAACATGAGAAAATGCACAGTGAAGGCCTATTAACCTTTTCCATACATTTAACTCAACTTAATGTGTTATACATAGGACTAGAGCTATTGTCGACCACAATAAATAGCCATGCAGCAGGTAACACGGGTAATACCTGTGCACATCCAGCTGGTAGTTAACCATCTCAGCGATGGTCTGGGCGTCCGCAGCCGAGCCTGACAGGGCGCAGTAGATCTTGTCATGAAGGAGAGAGAGCTTGTTCATCACCCGGTTCACCACAGTCTCCCTGTGAGGGATGGAGAGAAGAGGGAGGATGGAGGAAAAACGGAGGGTTGAGGGAGGACCATCACTTTTTGAATGTTCATCGTAAATGATTGGCTTTCAAAGACTTGGTACAGCGACTTACCCAGCAGACACTCGAGAGTCAGAGCCCAGCACCACCCCTCCATCAAACTCAATGGCAATGATGGTGGTCTGATAGGAAAACAGACACAATTTTGATTAAGCCTTTCCAAACTGTCTTGAGGGCATAATTAAATGACTCAATTGAATGACTTAACACAGCTAAATTCACGTTGAGACTGACTCACGTTTGGAAAAGGCAATAGATTTATATTTATACATTCATAAAAATAAATAAGCAAAAACAGAATGAACACCCCAACATTATAGACTGATATGATTTCCACCTCCATACATGTCATCAAATGATACTCACCCCGGTTTTTACTTGTTCAGATAGCCACCCTGGCTCTGATGATTCATCTAACATCTTGAAGCACTTTATTTTTGCGCTAGATAGATAATAAGTGGCTGGTCGCGTTGATACCTGTTCAGTGCGCACGGTGTTTGAGAAGCCTATTGACTCAACGCGAAATGGAAAGAGAAAGAAAACATGCAATTTAAAACCAAACGACGCCTCATTTAGGACATACGCAAACGAATGCTATTAAACTACAATGTTGTATTAAGAATGAACTACTAAAGATATTTGAGAAAGGAGCCGCCATACCTTTCTGTCTGGTCCACCATTTTCCAGAAGAAAATGAAAATGAAAGTTAGATTGTCAGTGAGAGGCTGAAATCATTTCCCAAGAAACATACAGAGCTCCAAAAGTACAGGGTCAGAGACAATATTTTGTTGTTGTTTTGGCTCTGTACTCCAACACTTTGAAATTGAAATTATACTATGACTATGAGGTTGAAATGTAGACTTTCCGCTTTAATTTAAGGGTATTTTCATCCATATCATGTGAACCATTTAGAAATTACAGCACTTTGTGTACATAGTCCCCCCCACCCATTTTAGGGGACCAGAAGTATTGGGACAGATTTGTAGTAGAGAAGTCTAAAATTAAGTAGTGTGGTCCCATATTCCTAGCACGCAATAACTGCATCAACCTTGTGATTCTACAAACTTGTTGGATGTATTTTGTGTTTGTTTTGGTTGTGTTTCAGATTATTTTGTTCCCAATAGAAATGAATGGTAAATAATGTATTGTGTCATTTTGGAGTCACTTTTATTTTAAATAAGAATAGAATATGTTTCTAAACACTTCTACATTAAATGTGGATTCTACCATGATTACTGATAGTCTTGAATGAATCGTGAATAATGACGAGTGAGAAAGTTACAGAGGCATAAATATAAAACCATAATCTCCCGTTGTTGTAATGGTGAGAGGTTAGCAAATCTTGGGGGTATCATGTTGAGTTATGCGCCTGTAACTTTCTCACTCATATAACAGTTTTAAATTGTACCAATATTTACTAATTGTAATGATATGTATGTTGCTGTCAGGTAAACACAGGTTTAAGTACGCATTAGTTATAACAGGCTCACTTTACCCCTACCTACGTGTACATATTACCTCAATTACCTCGACTAACCTGTAGCTCTGTACATTGACTCGGTACTGGCACCCCCTCGCTATTGTTATTGTATTGTTGCTCTTTTATTTACATTTTTTACACATGTTTATTTAGTAAATATTTTCTTAACTCTTATTTTTCTTAAAACTGCAATGTTGGTTAAAGGCTTGTAAGCATTTCACTGTAAGGTCTACTACACCTGTTGTATTCGGCGCATGTGACAAATAAAATTTGATTTTAACATATTTACTAATCTATTGCCAATGATGCCTCTAAGTAAATGGGGCGTATTCCCTCAGAAATAGCCTAATCAATTATAGTGGGGACTGTCAGATTGGCACATTTCTAATCAAACACACTTACCCACAGTGTAAAGATATTTTTCACTTTGATTTTATTGATTCCATACAAAGGTCATTAGATAAACAGATATATAAAGCACAGAAACAAAAATTAACACAGTGTGGATTAGAAAACACATAGGCAGGAGCAGAGAAGATTCTCACATTGGACTCTTGGAAATCATGAGTGTTTATTTCTAACCACAGTCCTAAAACTGATGTGCATATTTAGGCCTATGAACACCAAATGCTGCATGTACAGTATGAACAACAGTGATTGGTTGGGTGAAGGTTCCAAATTCCTCTCACAGAGTGTTACAGCTGATTGGCTGATTGAAGTGTCACTACTCGTCGTGGAACTTGGGCAGCTTGTCTCCAGGGATGACAATATGCTCCACCCCCTCCTCCGTGATCACTACCAGGTGTGCCACACCCCCGCTGACATTGTCTCTGCCCATAGCCAGGGCAAGAGCTAGGTGGGGTGAAAAGAAAAAGAAGGGGGAGGGAGGGAGGGAAGAGAGGAAAATAGGTCAGATGGCAGCCAGAGATGGGTATGGAACCATATCCTTCCACATTTTCAGGAAACAGGTCTGTTGTGTTCCAGTGCCAATAATCCCATCGCAAACCCATCCTACAATCACTCTCCTGTCCCACTCCACTGGAAGATTTAAAAAAAAATTTAAATAGAAAAATAATTCAATATCTGACGTCTTTTATCCTGTATAAAAACAGTGCCATCCGGATAAAACAAGGAAGCCTAAAGGGAAAATCAACTTTTACCATTTGTAGCAAACTGCAGGCACTCCTCTTTGCTCATGTCAGGTTTGTATTTGGCGTCGGCGTAACCGTAGATGTATGTGCTGCCTGATCCTCCGATGGTGAACGGCTGACTGAGTAACATACCGCCCAGGGCCACTGTGTAAACCTATAGGTGAGATAACAGTCAGAAATGGTGTGTGTGTTCTATTCTTTTGTGTTCCATTCTATTTGTCTGTTTGACTGTTTGTTATGCCCCAGTGCTTCACCTGTGGCCCTTTCTTCCTGTCCCAGCCTGCAGTGATGAACCCGGCCTGCAGCTCCTCCTTGTTGTTGTAGCACAGCTCCTTCAACACGGACGCTGCTGCCTTCACCAGAGGAGGGGACTCCATCTGAATACTTACCACACAGGGCAGACACAGAGAAGACATGGGTGTCATCATTTAGTATCAGGATTATTCCACAGTTTATTTCTATGTCTATTGTAGTTCAAGAGGCAGTAGGCTGCACATTACTACTAGAACCACGTCTAAAATGGAGGTCTCCCTATTGGTAATAATAATTCAAATCAATCAAGCCCAATTAGTTTGATTTAAACCATCATGAGATATGTTGAGCCAGCCAGGACCAGAGGGAAAGGGTGGTCCATACCTGTGGAAGGAGATCTGGAACTTGGCAGCCTTGGTGACGGCCTGAGCGTCTGCCAGGGAGCCGGCGATGCAGCAGAATATCCTGTCATGAACCTGGATCAGCTTGTTGATGGTCTTAGAGGACACGTAGTACCTGTGGGGGAAGTGGAGATAGAGACACATTAGACAGACTCCTGGTGACACGTTCCAATGTACAGTTGAAGTCGGAGGTTTACATGCACCATAGGCAAATACATTTAAACTCAGTTTTTCACAACTCCTGACATTTAATCTTAGTAAAATTCCCTGTCAGGTCAGTTAGCATCACCACTTTATTTTAAGAATGTGAAATGTCAGAATAATAGTAGAGAGAATGATTAATTTCAGCTTTTATTTCTTTCATCACATTCCCAGTGGGTCAGAAGTTTACATACACTCAATTAGTATTTGATAGCATTGCCTTTAAATTGTTTAACTTGGGTCAAACGTTTTGGGTAGCCTTCCACAAGCTTCCCTCAATAAATTGGGTGAATTTTGGCCCATTCCTCCTGACAGAGCTGGTGTAACTGAGTCAGGTTTGTAGGCCTCCTTGCTTGCACAGTTCTGCCCACAACTGTTCTATAGGATTGAGGTAAGGGCTTTGTGATGGTCACTCCAGTACCTTGAATTTGCTGTCCTTAAGCCATTTTTCTACAACTTTAGAAGTATGCTTGGGGTCATTGTCCATTTGGAAGACGCATTTGCGACCAAGCTTTAACTTCCTGACTGGTGTCTTGAGATGTTGCTTCAATATATCCACATAATTCTCCATCCTCATGATGCCATCTATTTTGTGAAGAGCACCAGTTCCTCCTGCAGCAAAGCACCCCCACAACATGATGCTGCCACCCCCATGCTTCACGGTTGGGATGGTGTCTTTGGCTTGCAAGCCTGCCCCTTTTTGCTCCAAACATAATGATGGTCATTATGGCCAAACAGTTCTCTTTTTATTTCATCAGACCAGAGGACATTTCTCCAAAAAGTATGATCTTTGTCCCCGTGTACAGTTGCAAACCGTAGTCTGGCATTTTTTATGGCTTTTTTGGAGCAGTGGCTTCTTCCTTGCTGTGCGGCCTTTCAGGTTATGTCGATATAGGACTCGTTTTACTGTGGATATAGATACTCTTGTCCCTCTTTACTCCAGCATCTTCACAAGGTCTTTTGCTGTTCATCTATAGGAGACAGAACACGTCTCCTTCCTGCGTGGTCCCATGATGTTTATACTTGCATACTATTGTTTGTACAGATCAACGTAGTACCTTCAGGCGTTTGGAAATTGCTCCCAAGGATGAACCAGAGTTGTGGAGGTCTACAAAACATTTTCTGAGGTCTTGGCTGATTTCTTTTGTTTTCCCACGATGTCAAGTAAAGAGGCACTGAGTTTGAAGGTAGGCCTTGAAATAAATCCACAGGTTTTATTGAATTTTTATATCACCTTTATTTAACCAGGTAGGCCAGTTGAGAACAAGTTCTAATTTGCAACTGCGACCTGGCCAAGATAAAGCATAGCAATTCGACACATACAACAACACAGAGTTACACATGGAGTAAACAAAACATACAGTCAATAATACAGTAGAAAAAAATATAACAAAAAGTGCAAATGAGGTAAGATAAGGGAGTTAAGGCAATAAATAGGCCATGGTGGCGAAGTAATTACAATATAGCAATTATACACTGGAATGGTAGATGTGCAGAAGATGAATGTGCAAGTAGAGACACTGGGGTGCAAAGGAGCAAGATAAACAAATAAATACAGCATGGGGATGAGGTAGATAGATGGGCTGTTTACAGATGGGCTATGTATAGGTGCAGTGATCTGTGAGCTGCTCTGACAGATGGTGCTTAAAGCTAGTGAGTCTCCAACTTCAGTGATTTTTGCAGTTCGTTCCAGTCATTGGCAGCAGAGAACTGGAAGGAAAGGCGACCAAAGTAGGAATTGGCTTTGGGGGTGACAAGTGAGATATACCTGCTGGAGCACGTGCTACGAGTGGGTGCAGCTATGGTGACCAGTGAGCTGAGATAAGGCGGGCTTTACCTAGCAGAGACTTGTAGATAACCTGTAGCCGGTGGGTTTGGTGACGAGTATGAAGCGAGGGCCAACCAATGAGAGCGTACAGGTCGCAGTGGTGGGTAGTATATGGGGCTTTGGTGACAAAATGGATGGCATTGTGATAGACTGCATACAATTTGTTGAGTAGAGTGTTGGAGGCTATTTTATAGGTGACATCGCCGAAGTCGAGGATCGGTAGAATGGTCAGTTTAACGAGAGTATGTTTGGCAGCATGAGTGAAGGATACTTTGTTGCGACATAGGAAACCGATTCTAGATTTAATTTTGGATTGGAGATGCTTAATGTGAGTCTGGAAGCAGAGCTTACAGTCTAACCAGACACCTAGGTATTTGTAGTGGTTCATATATTCTAAGTCAGAGCCGTCCAGAGTAGTGATGCTGGACGGGCGGGCAGGTGCGTGCAGTGATTGATTGAATAGCATGCATTTAGTTTTACTTGCATTTAAGAGCAGTTGGAGGCCACGGAAGGAGAGTTGTAATGGCATTGAAGCTCATCTGGAGGTTAGTTAACACAGTGTCCAAAGAGGAGCCAGAAGTATACAGAATGGTGTCGTAGAGGTGGATCAGAGAATCACCAGCAGCCAGAGCGACATCATTAATGTATACAGAGAAGAGAGTCGGTCTGAGAATTGAACTCTGTGGCATCCCCATAGAGACTGCCAGAGGTACGGACAACAGGTCCTCCGATTTGACACACTGAACTCTATCAGAGAAGTAGTTGGTAAACCAGGCGAGGCAATCATTTGAGAAACCAAGGCTGTCGAGTCTGCCAATAAGAATGTGGTGATTGACAGAGTCAAAAGCCTTGGCAAGGTCGATGAATACGGATGCACAGTAATGTCTCTTATCGATGGCAGTTATGATGTCGTTTAGGACCTTGTGCATGGCTGAGGTGCACCCACAACCAGCTCTAAAAACAGATTGCATAGCGGAGAAGGTAAGGTGGGATTCGAAATGGTCGGTAATCTGTTTGTTAACTTGGCTTTTGAAGACCGTATAAAGACAGGGTAGGATAGATATGGGTCTGTAGCAGTTTGGGGCTAGAGTGTCACCCCCTTTGAAGAGGGGGATGACCGCAGCAGCTTTCCAATCTTTGGGAATCTCAGACGATACGAAAGAGAGATGGAACAGGCTAGTAATAGGGGTTGCAACAATTTCGGCAGATCATTTTAGAAAGAGAGGGTCCAAATTGTCTAGCCCGGCTGATTTGTAGGGGTCCAGATTGTGCACCTCTTTCAGAACATCAGCTATCTGGATTTGGGTGAAGGAGAAATGGTGGGGGCTTTGGAGGGTGCCACGGGTTGCTGTGGAGGGTGCCAGGCTGTTGACCGGGGTAGGGGTAGCCAGGTGAAAAACATGGCCAGCCGTAGATAAATGCTTATTGAAATTCTCAATTATAGTGGATTTATCGGTGGTAAGTGTTTCATAGCCTCCCAGCAGTGGGCAGCTGGGAGGAGGTGCTCTTATTCTCCATGGACTTTATAGTGTCCCAGAACTTTTTAGAGTTTGGTACACCTCCAATTGACTCAAATTATGTCAATTAGCCTATCAGAAGCTTCTAAAGCCATGACATAATTTTCTGGAATTTTCCAAGCTGTTTAAAGGCACAGTCAACTTAGTGTATGTAAACTTCTGACCCACTGGAATTGTGATACAGTGAATTATAAGTGAAATAATCTGTCTGTAAACAATTGTTGTAATGACTCCAACCTAAGTGTATGTAAACTTCTGAATTCAACTGTATATATTGCAATAATATTATTTATATATATATATATATTTACCTTTATTTACTATGCAAGTCAGTTAAGAAGAAATTCTTCTACACCTGTATTGTTTGCTGTTTGGGGTTTTAGGCTGGGTTTCTGTACAGCACTTTGAGATATCAGCTGATGTACGAAGGGCTATATAAATACATTTGATTTTAATTGTTTACAATGACGGCCATATATATTGCTATATTGCTGATTTATTTCATATGCTGCGTGTCACAGACTTGTATTTGACAGTAGAACTATCATAAAGACATGTCTAGAGGAAAGAACGGGTAATATGATTAACTTGATTCCAGGTGTTGAAGCTACTCACCCTCCAATGGACGCCCTGGAATCTGAGCCGATGATAACCCCTCCATTGAATGTCACCGCCAAGATGGTGGTCTGTAGGTGATAACATGCAGAGCATCAAAACCTATCAATAAATGTATCATCATTTAAGATAGGGATAGAACAAACAATATAATATATAGCTAATATAATATATTTATATTATAATGCACTTATTACTTTTTTATTATATATTATCTGAGGTCAGTGTTTCCTCCTTATGAATATGGTTGGGATTTGGGGAGGCTAAACTGATTTTGGATCAGTGGCAAAGTGTCTTCTACCCTGAGCTTGAGGTCCACATGAATGACTCGAAAACGAAAGTAAATTCAGCCCTTTGTTCGTAGGAAATGTACGAAGTAAAGTTCTCATTATTAATATCAACTTAAATGTCTAAACGTTTCCCTTAATTTCAGCTCTAGGCTTTAATTCATTAACATCAAGACAGGCTAACGTTATAATTAAAATCAATCACACATTAAATGCAGGTAAATTGGTCGTAAAATGCATTGTCTATCACAGCTTCAATTTAGAAATAAAGTTGTAACAATATCGGGTACAAAATATGAAAAACAAATTACTTACGCCTGTACTAACTCCTTTGATTTGAGAGTCCATAAAACGTTTTTCCATTATTGGAAAACACAGATGACAAAATGAGAGATAAAACTGCGTCCCTCAGTTACAAACATAAGATCAAGAAAATAGCGACCTCAAGCGATTTGAAAGACAGAATCGATGGGAAGTCAAAATCTCACGAGTCCTAAGTAACCGTCTCCAGATATGGCGCTATCAAATGTTGTAGAAACACCTGCATCGGGATTTAATTTTGAGAACGTCTGCAGGTATGATTTTCCTTGAATCTTTTAGCAGAATAATAATGTTGTTATTTCTTGTAAATAGTGAAACTTCGCAATAATTTATCAGTTCTACCAAGCCTATATCGAAAGTGAAAGTAATTCTCTCTCGGAAAGTCTAAATATATAAACTTTTGTCAATGCAGCTATATTGTTTTAAATAGGCTACCTTCATTCAAATGAAAGTATATGTGTTTTTCAGCTGATTGCATTTTTTATTTATCTGTTCTAGTGATGCTGTTAGTACTGACATTGTATTTCAGTGTGTATGATAAATCAATTTAATATGGGCTTTATCACTTAGAAATGTTGCTCTAGGGGGTCTGCTTCAGGGAGGACAGACCAAGGCACCTAAACCGATGAAGACTGGGACCACCATAGCTGGAGTTTTGTGTAAGGTAAAAATTATTCACATTGACGATGGGATAATGGTCTCATTTAATGTATTCTGCTTAAATTTTTATTCAATTGTTATAATTAATATCCGTATTGTGTCTGCAATAATGGGTGAAGTGTATTCTAATTACACTGAACCAAAATATAAATGCAACATGTAAAGTGTTGGTTCCATGTTTTCTTGAACTGAAATAAAAGATCCCATAAATGTCCATATGTGCAAAAAGCTTATTCCTCTCAAATTTTGTGCACAAATTTGTTTGCATCCCTGTTAGTGAGCATTTCTCCTTTGCAAAGATAATCCATACACCTGACAGGTGTGACTTATCAAGAAGCTGATGAAACAGCATGATCATTACACAGGTGCACCTTGTGCTGGAGACAATAGAAGGGCCACTCTAAAAGGTGCAGTTTTGTCACACAACACAATGCCACAGGTGTCTTAAGTTTAATTTCTCTACCATAAGCTGCCTCCAACGTCATTTAGAGAATTTTACAGTACGTCCAACCGGCCTCACAACAACAGACCATGTATGTGTATGGCGGCATGTGGGCAAATGGTTTGCTGATGTCAACGTTGTGAACAGACTGCCTCACGGTGGCGGTGGGGTTATGGTATAGCCAGGCATAAGCTACGGACAATGTACACAATTGCATTTTATTTATGGCAATTTAAATGCACAGAGATACCGTGAACCGATCCTGATAATGCACGGCCCCATGTCGCAAGGATCTGTACACAATTTCTGGAAGCTGAAAATGTTCCAGTTCTTCCACGGCCTGCATACTCACCAGACATGTTATCCATTGAGCATGTTTGGTATGCTCTGGATCAACATGTACGACAGCATGTTCCAGTTCTCGCCAATATCCAGCAACTTCGCACAGCCATTGAAGAGGAGTGGGACAACATTCCACAGGCCACAATTAACAGCCTGATCAACTCTATACTGCATGAGGCAAATGGTCACACCAGATACTGACTGTTTTTGTTATCCATGCCTCGACAGTTTTTTAAAAGTATCTGCGACCAACAGATGCAAATCTGTATTCCCAGTCATGTGAAATCTATAGATTAGGGCCTAATTAATTAATTAAAATTGACTGATTTCCTTATATGAACTGTAACTCAGTAAAATCTTTAAATTGTTGCATGTTGCGTTTATATTATTGTTCAGTATATTTATGTGTATGCTGTTCATTTGTGCAGAATGGAGTGGTACTGGGAGCAGACACACGAGCCACCTCTGGTGAAGTAGTGGCTGATAAGATGTGTGCCAAGATCCACTACATCTCCCCCAATATATAGTGAGTAGGCCTACACCTGTAATGGGTAGTGTGGTGTGGCTTAGTTGTGGAACACAATTGGTTGTAAGAAACAAGTGAATGATAAGTACAAAATTGGGGGCTTTTCCTACAACACAAACTGTCACTTCTATTTGAGATATTCATAGCTGGATCAATTTTCCGTCCTCTCTCCTGCCTACTCCCTCTGTCAGCTGCTGTGGTGCAGGAACTGCAGCGGATACAGAGAAGACAACCGACCTGCTCTCCTCCAACCTCACCATCTTTTCTATGAACAGCGGCAGGAACCCACGTGTCGTGATGGCAGTAAACATACTGCAGGACATGCTTTTCAGGTGTGTGTGGTGACAGAGGATGAATGCATTTTCACTAGCTACATTCTATGGGGAAAATTCATTTGATTCAAAATATGTGGTTATAATGTCTCATATGTCTCTCATAGGTACCGGGGTCAGATAGGGGCCAGTCTAATCCTAGGAGGGGTGGACTGCACTGGTAATCACCTCTACAAAGTGGGGCCCTATGGGAGCATAGACAATGTGCCATACCTTGCAATGGGTGAGTGACTGCTACTGTGTCAAGCATACATAAGCATTCACCATATACTGTTATAGTTTGGACCATTTTAGTCAATAACTCAAATAATTACATAATTACATTTAGTTGATTCCTATTTGTTTTTGACATTGAATTGTGTTTTGTGTAGGGTCTGGTGACTTGGCTGCTTTGGGGATTCTGGAGGACAGGTTCAAACCTAATATGGAGGTAAGAGACTTCCTTAGGCAGGCTATGGGTTGTCATACATTTAGTTTATATGCCTTCGCATCAATAAAGTTCAAGTCTAAAGAGTTAAGTCATTGGACTCCTCATAAAGAAGGCATCATATTTGTTTACATTAAGCTGTATGTGTTGTAGACCTACCTCCCCATCCCAGTCCCTTCACTCACTCCCCATTCCTGTGACCTACTAGATGGAGGAGGCTAAGGAGCTGGTCCGGGATGCCATCCACTCTGGCATCATGAGTGACCTGGGCTCAGGAAACAACATAGATATATGTGTCATCACTAAACAGGGGGTGGACTACATCAGGCCGTACCAGGAGTCAGAGTACAAAGATAAGAGGTAAATTATGTCACCATCTTCAGCTTCTGCTAGTATTAGTCTAGACAGCATATTTTCAAAAATGATTGTTCTTTGACAGAACAGTGATTCATTTATCTTCTCTCTCTCTCTTGTTGTTATTGTCTCTCTCGTTTCTCTTTCTTTCGCTCAGGCAGAGGAGATACAAGTATCGCCCAGGTACAACGTCTATTTTGACAGAGAAAATAGTCCCCCTGGAGCTGGAGGTAGTTCAGGAGACAGTCCAGCGGATGGATACGGCCTGAACCTGACCACTCCCAAACGACAAAGAAACAGTCACACAGAGGCTTATCACAATATTCAGACATAAAATCAATTAATACAATACACTTAATCATGTAAAGACTTGACTACAAGGTGACACTACAATGCAAAGCCATAAAAACCTTGTGACATAAAGATTTTAGTTGAATGAACTGTAGTCAGTGATACATTTTGAACGGGTATAGAAGGCCTAGGCTAGTGGGTGAAATATTGGAAATATGTGATTGATTGAATAAAAAGTCTAATTCTTTTTCATGAACAATGTTTTGAGTTTTCCCTCCTCACTTTCAGCTTTCTCTTTTAACACAGTTTCAGCTCACAGCATCTTCATTTTTAAATATGTTTTTATGTTCTTTCCATGGTTCACCGTGCCTGCTATTACATTCCAGGGGATTTAGATATTTAAAATGTAATCGAGCATAACATTTAGTACTCTCCCTGTGACTCCTTGTGAGTGATTGATCATTGATCATGTGGAACCTCAGCAGGTTAATATCTTCATATTTACTGATGACATAACAAATTATGCTCTGTGATTGGACAAGCGTGTGATAGCTTTTCAGTCAATTTACTGTATATTGTTGTGATAAACTATGTAAAACCTTAATGACTATTAACAATTGTTTATCCATATGATTACGCGTGGCTATGCTATTGTCAAATAGTATTCTGAATGCGTATTTACGCATATAAGAAACAGATGGTTACTTTATCGATCGCAAATGAAAAGTTAGCTTTCCTTATCCAAAGCGATTTACAGTCATGCTGTGCATACATTTTACATATGGGTGGTGCCGGGAATGAAACTTACTACCCTGGCATTACAAGCACCATGCTCTACCATCTAAGCTATAAAGGATCTCTAACATAATACTGTTACTTCTATAACTGCCTACTGTATTGTGAGTACTAAAACAACTCTACAAGTGGTGTTTGTAAGAACATCCATTTTGATGTGATTTACCTTGGAAGGTTGATGTGATCAGCTTTGAGTTGGTCCATTAGAGTTCTGTTCCAGAAGCAGTCGTAGACACTTCTGACACCACCAGATGTAGAATTAATGTCAGTCCCCCAGAGATCTATTGGTATTTATATTTATTAAGGATCCCCCATTAGCTGCCAAGGCAGCAGCTACTCTTCCTGGGGTCCAGCAACATTAAGGCAGTTAATATACAATTTAAAATATTACATGACATTACATTTCATAACACTTTACACAACACATGAAGTGTGTTCCCTCAGGACACTACTCCACTATCACATATTTACAATACAACATCCATGTGTACGTGTGTGTAGAGTGCGTGTCTTATCATGTGTATGTGTGTCTGTGCCTGTGTCTCTTCACAGTCTCGCCGTTCCATAAAGCGTATATCTGTTTTTTAAAATCTGACTCTACTGCTTGCATCAGTTACCTGATGTGGAATAGAGTTCCATGTAGTCATGGCTCTATGTAGTACTGTGCGCCTCCCATAGTCTGTTCTGGACTTGGGGATTGTGAAGAGACGTCTGGTGGCATGTCTTGTGGGGTATGCATGGGTGTCCGAGCTGTGTGCCAGTAGTTTAAAACAGATGCCTCGGTGCATTCAGCATGTCAACACTTCTTACAAAAACAAGTAGCGATGTAGTCAATCTCTCCTCCACTTTGAGCCATGAGAGATTGACATGCCTATAACCAAACATAAAGCAATCATTCTCTAACCCCTTTGCCATGCATTTATCTTTCCATGTAGTGTCAAAGGAGGCTAACAAGGTGATAGAAATCAACCCTTACCTGCTGGGGACCATGTCCAGATGTCTCTGTGGGATTGAGTCCCGCTATACAGTTACATGGTGTTAATATCAAAGTCATCAATGCCTGTCTGTGTAAGTCAGGTTTATGGGAATGGGTTGGATGAAATGAAAATGTACAAATGAGTTTCCTTACACACTAAACAAATGCATGGGACATAAAGTTGTCACCTTAAAACCATATCGGTATCAACCATTGACTTTGTGGTTACCCTCTCCCTATCTTAGTCTTCTTGGTCTGCTTCTAAGCCATATTAATGCCTTGGCCCTTTACGTATCTGGGGTGTTAAAATGTATCTGGAAGTAAACCAGTGTGTTAACAAACGGACTGTCTTGTCTCATACAGTGACTGACCCTCCATCTCTTTGTGTCTCAGGCTGTACAAACTGAGGAACAAGTAAAGGATCTCAGTGTCTGCAGCCTCTAAGCTGCTGTGTAACATGATGCTGGGCTACAGGGGCATGGGCCTCTCCATGGGCAGCATGATCGTTGGCTGGGACAATAAGGTACAGGGTGGGTGGAAGTGAAGAGTGGAATGTGCGTGTATGTGTGGTATGTGCGCGTGTGTGGTATGTGCGTGTGTGTGGTATGTGCGTGTGTGTGTGTGGTACGTGCGTGTGTGCGAGAGCCTGCATGTGTATTAGAAGGCCTCCGTTTTCATCCTTATGGTACCCAACATGTTTGAGTGCCTCCAATTGTCACGTCTGTTGATGAGTTTCAATTTAGTTGTGTCTTGCTGTCCAGGGCCCTGGTTTGTACTATGTGGATGACAAAGCCACACGTCTCTCTGGTCGCATGTTCTCTACTGGTTGTGGTAGCAGCTATGCGTACGGAGTGATTGACAGCGGCTACCGTGAGGACATGACGGAAGAGGAGGCGTACGAGCTGGGCCGCCGCGGTATCACCCACACCACACACAGAGACGCCTACTCCGGAGGAGTGGTCAACCGTGAGTGACCTTGTTCTAAACCTAACCTATACTATGTGACTATTTTGATTTGATTTGACTTGACTTAGTAATTTCTTGTGTGACCATGTGAATCATAAGATAGGTGTTTGTTGTGTAAATTCCAGGTGTGAATTCCATGTAAGAGGGTAGAACTAAATGTTCAATTATAATCTTATCTCATAACCATTTATTATATGCTGAAGCCAAAGGAAAATAAAATGTAAACAATAGCTTTAAATTAATTTATGTATTTTTAAATGCGTGTATATATAAACTGTCTGTGTGTTTGTCCAGTGTACCACATGCAGGAGGACGGCTGGATAAAGGTGTGTAAAGAAGACGTTTCAGAGCTGATCCACCGCTACAGGAAAGGCATGTTCTGATCCCAGATCAGTTTCCACACCCACACAGACACACTGTGTTCTCTCTCAACTGATCCCAACACTGCTCCAAATAAAGACGGTTTTCAAACTGTATACTCTGGCCTCTATTGTTTAACCTGGAGATCTTACATGCCTAACAATGTTTATGTCAAGTAAATTGTCACAGGCCTCTCGAGTGGTGCAGTGGTCTAAGGTACTGCATCTACATCGCAGTGCTGGCTGTGCCACTAGAGATCCTGGTTCAAGTTTTGGCTCTGTCGCAGCTGGCCGTGACCGGGAAACCCATCAGGCGGTGCACAATTGGCCCAGCGTCATCTGGGTTAGGGGAGGGTTTGGCCGGACAGGATGTCCTTGTCCCATCGCGCTCTAGCGAGTCCTGTCGCGGGCTGGGTGCTGACAGAGTTGCCAGATGTAGTGTTTTCTCTGATACATTGGTGTGGCTGGCATCTGGGTTAAGCAGGCAATGTGGCTTGGTTGTGTTTTGGAGGACGCACAGCTCTCGATCTTCGCCTCTCCTGAGTCCGTACGAGAGTTGCAGTGATGGGACAAGACTGTAACTACCAATTGGATATCATGAGATTGGGTAGAAAAAGGTTTTAAAAAAACATTTGGCACAACTTGTTGCATCTGTTACCAGTCTGAGTTGAATGTACAGTATATGACTAGATTTTTTCTGAAGGGGGCTGCAAATTGACCGGACATACTGTATATTTGACTATAACATAATCATTTCAGACCACATACACTGAGTTCAGAAAACATGGCCAGGTGAAAGCTATGATCACTTATTGATGCCATGTGTTGAATCCACTTCAGTGTGGATCAGTGTAGATCCAGTGTAGATGAAGGGGAGGAGACAGGTTAAAGAATCATTTTTAAGCCTTAATACAATTGAGACATGGATTGTGTATGTGCCATTCATAGGGTGAATGGGCAAGACAAAATATTTAGTTGCCTTTGAATGGGGTATGATAGTAGGTGCAAGGCACACCTGTTTGTGTCAACTGCAATGCCGCTGGGATGTTCTTGTTTCCCGTTTGTATCAAGTAGTTCCACCACCCAAAGGACATCCAGGCAACTTGACACAACTGTGGGAAGCATTGGAGTCAACATGGGCCAGCATCCCTGTGGAATTGCTTTCGACACCTTGTAGAGTCCATTCCCCGATGAATAGATTTCTTTTTTTCTTGCAACTCAATATTAGGAAGGTGTTCCTAGATTTTTGTACACTCAGTGTATCTATATTTATGCGTGGGAATACGTTGGAACAAATTTCCCAAATTAGAATCACTTGGAGCTGATTTGCTGGTGTTTTTCAAGTATTTTATGTCCAAAAATCACCCTCGGGCCACCAGTTGGGGAACCCTGGTATATGAGAATCGACCAGTTGTTTCCCAGTGCCAGTCATACAAAGCTGGATTTGTATTTTCTCAGTAGTCTGTTGAGACTTGTGAAATACACGTTAAATAAATTGTGACTTGACAACTTTGTGACTTGAAGAGGTTGAATCAAGTATTTTAGCATGCAAAAGGGTCAAATAACATAACCTCATAACCAACCATTGAAGGAGTCGGATGTGTTCACGCAGTTGCTTTTGGTTGGCACCATTCTGTAAATGTCCACCTTAGTGTAGGAGTACACTGTACAAATCAAACATTACAAACACAATGTGCTATCAAAGGACGCTTTTAATTAATGGAATGAATTTGCCATAACATCTGAAGTAGGCTATTTCTCCCATATTATGTTAATTTTCTCAGCTTGATAAACGAGTCACTGTGGATATGAATAGTGGAATAGTGTGTGCAGTCATTACATGGGGAGTATACTGTAGGTCCCAACATGTTATGATAAAAAGTGAATTACATCCCTTATAGCAACTACATTCCATAAAAGTCTACCAACATGGATGTCATCTGTTGCCAGGCAGGATTCTGTGCAACAGGTCTTGGTGAATACCCTATGATAGGCTACTCAATTTCAGCATGGAAGAGTACAGAAGTACTGCTACAGCTGATATGTTCTCCTTGGCAGTTTATTGATCAATAAATATCATTCATTCATTGGCCAGAGTTCACTTACAGTTGAGGTCGGAAGTTTACATACACCTTAGGCAAATGCATTTAAACTCAGTTTTTCACAATTCCTGACATTTTAATCAGGGTAAAAAGTCCCTGTTTTAGGTCAGTTAGGATCACCACTTTAAGAAGGCTAAATGTCAGAATAATAGTAGAGAGAATGATTTATTTCAGCTTTTATTTATTTCATCACATTCCCAGTGGGTCAGAAGTTTACATACACTCAATTAGTATTTGGTAGCATTGCATTTAAATTTTTTAACTTGGGACGAATGTTTTGGGTAGCCTTTCACAAGCTTCCCACAATAAGTTGGGTGAATTTTGGCCCATTCCTCCTGACAGAGCTGGTGTAATTGAGTTTCGATTGTAGGCCTCCTTGCTTGCACACATTTTTTCAGTTCTGCCCACAAATTTTCTGTGGGATTGTCACGTTCTGACCTTAGTTCCTTTTTTATGTCTTTATTTTAGTTGTCAGGGCGTGAGTTGGGTTGGGCATTCTATGTTGTTTTTCTATGTTTTGTTCTGTTGTTATATTTCTATGTGTTTGGCCTAGTATGGTTCTCAATCAGAGGCAGGTGTCAGTCGTTGTCTCTGATTGGGAGCCATATTTAGGTAGCCTGCTTTCTATTGTGTTTTGTGGGTGGTTGTATCCTGTGTTAGTGTTTTCACCATACGGGACTGTTTTGGTTGTTTGTAATTTTGTTCCGTTTTTTGTTGATTTTTAAATATATCATTATGGACACTATACCACGCTGCACATTGGTCTGATCCTTGCTACTCTTCCTCTGAAGAAGAGGAATTCCGTTACAAGGATTGAGGTCAGGGCTTTGTGATGGCCACTCCGATACCTTGACGTCACAAGAAATTCGATCTCAATGTTCTAAATGAACAATTATATATCTCTTTCTAATTCCTGAAGGTTGTAAATCTCCAGTTCAAAGAAATAGACACCCTCAGCCTGCAATAGATCAATACTTTATTCAGAGAGCGCTCTGCCCCTCAAATGCAGAGCCAGTCTTTTATAGCACACACACACAAATTAACTCACATCAGTAGAAACTCCACCTCTCTTTAGGTGGGCTGTATTTTTCCAAAGTTCACACACATTGTTTATCACACTTCTGCAACATGTATCATCATCTTCACAAGCCTAGCCGTTCTAACAGTTTTTTTCCTCCCGAGGGTGGAGAGTTCTCTTTCCAGTTATTAGTTTCACCGTTATCACAAGTCGACAGTTCAGATGTCCTTGAATGTCTCAACTATACCCTGCTCATATTGTGAAATAGTAACACAATGGTCTAGTCACACACATTATTGGATTATGACTAACACATTTCATACAATTATATGGTTTGAGGGTGGAATACTTTAGTCATTATCTTAAACATACAAAATCTTCTATCACTTGACTTTGTTGTCCGACACAACTTTGTTGACTTTTGACACAACATTGGAAGTATGCTTGGGGTCATTGTCCATTTTGAAGTCCCATTTGCGACCAAGCTTTAACTTCCTGACTGCTGTCTTGAGATGTTGCTTCAATATATCCACATAATTTTCATACCTCATGATGCCATCTATTCTGTGAAGTGCACCAGT
This sequence comes from Oncorhynchus masou masou, assembly GCF_036934945.1. NCBI lineage: Eukaryota > Metazoa > Chordata > Actinopteri > Salmoniformes > Salmonidae > Oncorhynchus > Oncorhynchus masou. Next base: position 37,073,339 of record NC_088224.1, read on the forward strand.
CCCTGCTGCAGCAAAGCACCCCCACAAAATGATGCTGCCACCCCCGTGCTTCACAGTTGGGATGGTGTGCTTCGGTTTGCAAGCCTCCCCCTTTTTCCTCCGAACATAACGATGGCCATTATGGCCAAACAGTTCTATTTTTGCTTCATCATACCAGAGGACAAAGATCGTACTATTTTGGAGAAATGTCCTCTGGTCTAATGAAGCAAAAATAGATACCAGGCCAAACACAGAAATCCCAAATTATAGAAAAAAGAACATAGACTGCCCACCCAACTCACGCCCTGACCATACTAAAACAAAGATGAAACAAAGGAACTAAGGTCAGAACGTGACAGTTTGTGCTATCAGAGGATGTCTTCGAATAAGGCACTTTAATTATTGGAATGAATTTGCCTTAAAACCTGAAGTAGCCTGGTTCTCCCATATTATGTGCATTTTCTCAGGTTGATAAATGAGTCACTGTGGATATGAATATTGTGTGCAGTAGTTACATGGGGAGTATAGTATAGGTCCCAGTGTGTTATACAGTAGTTACATGGGGAGTATAGTACAGTATAGGTCCCAGTGTGTTATATAGTAGTGACATGGGGAGTATAGTATAGTATAGTATAGTATAGGTTCCAGTGTGTTATACAGTAGTTACATGGGGAGTATAGTATAGGTCCCAGTGTGTTATACAGTAGTTACATGGGGAGTATAGTATAGTATAGGTCCCAGTGCATTATACAGTAGTTACTTGGGGAGTATAGTACAGTATATGTCCCAGTGTGGTATACAGTAGTTACATGGGGAGTATAGTATAGGTCCCAGTGTGTTATATAGTAGTTGCATGGGGAGTATAGTATAGGTCCCAGTGTGTTATACAGTAGTTACATGGGGAGTATAGAATAGGTCCCAGTGTGTTATACAGTAGTTCCATGGGGAGTATAGTATAGTATAGGTCCCAGTGTGTTATACAGTAGTTACATGGAGAGTATAGTATAGGTCCCAGTGTGTTATACAGTAGTTCCATGGGGAGTATAGTATAGGTCCCAGTGTGTTATACAGTAGTTACATGGGGAGTATAGTATAGCATAGGTCCCAGTGTGTTATACAGTAGTTACATGGAGAGTATAGTATAGGTCCCAGTGTGTTATACAGTAGTTACACGGAGAGTATAGTATAGGTCCCAGTGTGTTATACAGTCGTTACATGGGGAGTATAGGATAGGTCCCAGTGTGTTATATAGTAGTTACATGGGGAGTATAGTATAGGTCCCAGTGTGTTATACAGTAGTTACATGGGGAGTATAGTATAGGTCCCAGTGTGTTATACAGTCGTTACATGGGGAGTATAGTATAGGTCCCAGTGTGTTATACCGTCGTTACATGGGGAGTATAGTATAGTATAGGTCCCAGTGTATTATACAGTAGTTACATGGAGAGTATAGTATAGGTCCCAGTGTATTATACAGTAGTTACATGGAGAGTATAGTATAGGTCCCAGTGTGTTATACCGTCGTTACATGGGGAGTATAGTATAGTATAGGTCCCAGTGTATTATACAGTAGTTACATGGAGAGTATAATATAGGTCCCAGTGTGTTATACAGTAGTTACATGGGGAGTATAGTATAGGTCCCAGTGTGTTATACAGTAGTTACATGGGGAGTATAGTATAGGTCCCAGTGTGTTATACAGTAGTTACATGGGGAGTATAGTATAGTATAGGTCCCAGTGTATTATACAGTAGTTACATGGGGAGTATAGTACAGTATATGTCCCAGTGTGGTATACAGTAGTTACATGGGGAGTATAGTATAGTATAGGTCCCAGTGTGTTATACAGTAGTTACATGGGGAGTATAGTATAGGTCCCAGTGTGTTATACAGTAGTTACATGGAGAGTATAGTATAGGTCCCAGTGTATTATACAGTAGTTACATGGAGAGTATAGTATAGGTCCCAGTGTGTTATACCGTCGTTACATGGGGAGTATAGTATAGTATAGGTCCCAGTGTATTATACAGTAGTTACATGGAGAGTATAATATAGGTCCCAGTGTGTTATACAGTAGTTACATGGGGAGTATAGTATAGGTCCCAGTGTGTTATACAGTAGTTACATGGGGAGTATAGTACAGGTCCCAGTGTGTTATACAGTACTTACATGGGGAGTATAGTATAGTATAGGTCCCAGTGTGTTATACAGTAGTTACATGGGGAGTATAGTATAGGACGCAGTGTGTTATACAGTAGTTACATGGGGAGTATAGTACAGTATAGGTCCCAGTGTGTTATATAGTAGTGACATGGGGAGTATAGTATAGTATAGTATAGGTTCCAGTGTGTTATACAGTAGTTACATGGGGAGTATAGTATAGGTCCCAGTGTGTTATACAGTAGTTACATGGGGAGTATAGTATAGTATAGGTCCCAGTGCATTATACAGTAGTTACTTGGGGAGTATAGTACAGTATATGTCCCAGTGTGGTATACAGTAGTTACATGGGGAGTATAGTATAGGTCCCAGTGTGTTATATAGTAGTTACATGGGGAGTATAGTATAGGTCCCAGTGTGTTATACAGTAGTTACATGGGGAGTATAGTATAGGTCCCAGTGTGTTATACAGTAGTTCCATGGGGAGTATAGTATAGTATAGGTCCCAGTGTGTTATACAGTAGTTACATGGAGAGTATAGTATAGGTCCCAGTGTGTTATACAGTAGTTCCATGGGGAGTATAGTATAGGTCCCAGTGTGTTATACAGTAGTTACATGGGGAGTATAGTATAGCATAGGTCCCAGTGTGTTATACAGTAGTTACATGGAGAGTATAGTATAGGTCCCAGTGTGTTATACAGTAGTTCCATGGTGAGTATAGTATAGGTCCCAGTGTGTTATACAGTAGTTACATGGGGAGTATAGTATAGTATAGGTCCCAGTGTGTTATACAGTAGTTACATGGAGAGTATAGTATAGGTCCCAGTGTGTTATACAGTAGTTACATGGAGAGTATAGTATAGGTCCCAGTGTGTTATACAGTCGTTACATGGGGAGTATAGTATAGGTCCCAGTGTGTTATATAGTAGTTACATGGGGAGTATAGTATAGGTCCCAGTGTGTTATACAGTAGTTACATGGGGAGTATAGTATAGGTCCCAGTGTGTTATACAGTCGTTACATGGGGAGTATAGTATAGGTCCCAGTGTGTTATACCGTCGTTACATGGGGAGTATAGTATAGTATAGGTCCCAGTGTATTATACAGTAGTTACATGGAGAGTATAGTATAGGTCCCAGTGTATTATACAGTAGTTACATGGAGAGTATAGTATAGGTCCCAGTGTGTTATACCGTCGTTACATGGGGAGTATAGTATAGTATAGGTCCCAGTGTATTATACAGTAGTTACATGGAGAGTATAATATAGGTCCCAGTGTGTTATACAGTAGTTACATGGGGAGTATAGTATAGGTCCCAGTGTGTTATACAGTAGTTACATGGGGAGTATAGTATAGGTCCCAGTGTGTTATACAGTAGTTACATGGGGAGTATAGTATAGTATAGGTCCCAGTGTATTATACAGTAGTTACATGGGGAGTATAGTACAGTATATGTCCCAGTGTGGTATACAGTAGTTACATGGGGAGTATAGTATAGTATAGGTCCCAGTGTGTTATACAGTAGTTACATGGGGAGTATAGTATAGGTCCCAGTGTGTTATACAGTAGTTACATGGAGAGTATAGTAGAGGTCCCAGTGTATTATACAGTAGTTACATGGAGAGTATAGTATAGGTCCCAGTGTGTTATACCGTCGTTACATGGGGAGTATAGTATAGTATAGGTCCCAGTGTATTATACAGTAGTTACATGGAGAGTATAATATAGGTCCCAGTGTGTTATACAGTAGTTACATGGGGAGTATAGTATAGGTCCCAGTGTGTTATACAGTAGTTACATGGGGAGTATAGTATAGGTCCCAGTGTGTTATACAGTAGTTACATGGGGAGTATAGTATAGTATACTATAGGTCCCAGTGTATTATACAGTAGTTACATGGGGAGTATAGTACAGTATATGTCCCAGTGTGGTATACAGTAGTTACATGGGGAGTATAGTATAGTATAGGTCCCAGTGTGTTATACAGTAGTTACATGGGGAGTATAGTATAGGTCCCAGTGTGTTATACAGTAGTTACATGGGGAGTATAGTACAGGTCCCAGTGTGTTATACAGTACTTACATGGGGAGTATAGTATAGTATAGGTCCCAGTGTGTTATACAGTAGTTACATGGGGAGTATAGTATAGGACGCAGTGTGTTATACAGTAGTTACATGGGGAGTATAGTATAGGTCCCAGTGTGTTATACAGTAGTTACATGGGGAGTATAGTACAGGTCCCAGTGTGTTATACAGTACTTACATGGGGAGTATAGTATAGGTCCCAGTGTGTTATACAGTAGTTACATGGGGAGTATAGTATAGGTCCCAGTGTGTTATACAGTAGTTACATGGGGAGTATAGTATAGTATAGTATAGGTCCCAGTGTATTATACAGTAGTTACATGGGGAGTATAGTACAGTATATGTCCCAGTGTGGTATACAGTAGTTACATGGGGAGTATAGTATAGTATAGGTCCCAGTGTGTTATACAGTAGTTACATGGGGAGTATAGTATAGGTCCCAGTGTGTTATACAGTAGTTACATGGGGAGTATAGTACAGGTCCCAGTGTGTTATACAGTACTTACATGGGGAGTATAGTATAGTATAGGTCCCAGTGTGTTATACAGTAGTTACATGGGGAGTATAGTATAGGTCCCAGTGTGTTATACAGTAGTTACATGGGGAGTATAGTATAGTATAGGTCCCGGTGTGTTATACAGTAGTTACATGGGGAGTATAGTGTAGGTACCAGTGTGTTATATAGTAGTTACATGGGGAGTATAGTATAGGTCCCAGTGTGTTATACAGTAGTTACATGGGGAGTATAGTATAGGTCCCAGTGTGTTATACAGTAGTTACATGGGGAGTATAGTATAGGTCCCAGTGTGTTATACAGTACTTATATGGGGAGTATAGTATAGTGTAGGTCCCAGTGTGTTATACAGTAGTTACATGGGGAGTATAGTATAGGTCCCAGTGTGTTATACAGTAGTTACACGGGGAGTATAGTATAGTATAGGTCCCGGTGTGTTATACAGTAGTTACATGGGGAGTATAGTATAGGTCCCAGTGTGTTATATAGTAGTTACATGGGGAGTATAGTATAGGTCCCAGTGTGTTATACAGTAGTTACATGGGGAGTATATTATAGGTCCCAGTGTGTTATACAGTAGTTACATGGAGAGTATAGTATAGGTCCCAGTGTGTTATACAGTAGTTACATGGGGAGTATAGTATAGTATAGGTCCCAGTGTGTTATACAGTAGTTCCATGGGGAGTATAGTATAGGTCCCAGTGTGTTATACAGTAGTTACATGGGGAGTATAGTATAGTATAGGTCCCGGTGTGTTATACAGTAGTTACATGGGGAGTATAGTATAGGTCCCAGTGTGTTATATAGTAGTTACATGGGGAGTATAGTATAGGTCCCAGTGTGTTATACAGTAGTTACATGGGGAGTATAGTACAGGTCCCAGTGTGTTATACAGTACTTACATGGGGAGTATAGTATAGTGTAGGTCCCAGTGTGTTATACAGTAGTTACATGGGGAGTATAGTATAGGTCCCAGTGTGTTATACAGTAGTTACATGGGGAGTATAGTACAGGTCCCAGTGTGTTATACAGTAGTTACATGGGGAGTATAGTATAGGTCCCAGTGTGTTATATAGTAGTTACATGGGGAGTATAGTATAGTATAGGTCCCGGTGTGTTATACAGTAGTTACATGGGGAGTATAGTATAGGTCCCAGTGTGTTATACAGTAGTTACATGGGGAGTATAGTATAGGTCCCAGTGTGTTATACAGTACTTACATGGGGAGTATAGTATAGTGTAGGTCCCAGTGTGTTATACAGTAGTTACATGGGGAGTATAGTATAGGTCCCAGTGTGTTATACAGTAGTTACACGGGGAGTATAGTATAGTATAGGTCCCAGTGTGTTATACAGTAGTTACATGGGGAGTATAGTATAGGTCCCAGTGTGTTATATAGTAGTTACATGGGGAGTATAGTATAGGTCCCAGTGTGTTATACAGTAGTTACATGGGGAGTATAGTATAGGTCCCAGTGTGTTATACAGTAGTTACATGGAGAGTATAGTATAGGTCCCAGTGTGTTATACAGTAGTTACATGGGGAGTATAGTATAGTATAGGTCCCAGTGTGTTATACAGTAGTTCCATGGGGAGTATAGTATAGGTCCCAGTGTGTTATACAGTAGTTACATGGGGAGTATAGTATAGTATAGGTCCCGGTGTGTTATACAGTAGTTACATGGGGAGTATAGTATAGGTCCCAGTGTGTTATATAGTTGTTACATGGGGAGTATAGTATAGGTCCCAGTGTGTTATACAGTAGTTACATGGGGAGTATAGTATAGGTCCCAGTGTGTTATACAGTACTTACATGGGGAGTATAGTATAGTGTAGGCCCCAGTGTGTTATACATTAGTTACATGGGGAGTATAGTATAGGTCCCAGTGTGTTATACAGTAGTTACATGGAGAGTATAGTATAGGTCCCAGTGTGTTATACAGTTGTTACATGGGGAGTATAGTATAGGTCCCAGTGTGTTATATAGTAGTTACATGGGGAGTATAGTATAGGTCCCAGTGTGTTATACAGTAGTTACATGGGGAGTATAGTATAGGTCCCAGTGTGTTATACAGTCGTTACATGGGGAGTATAGTATAGGTCCCAGTGTGTTATACCGTCGTTACATGGGGAGTATAGTATAGTATAGGTCCCAGTGTATTATACAGTAGTTACATGGGGAGTATAGTATAGGTCCCAGTGTGTTATACAGTAGTTACATGGAGAGTATAGTATAGGTCCCAGTGTGTTATACAGTAGTTACATGGAGAGTATAGTATAGGTCCCAGTGTGTTATACAGTAGTTACATGGGGAGTATAGTATAGTATAGGTCCCAGTGTATTATACAGTAGTTACATGGGGAGTATAGTACAGTATATGTCCCAGTGTGGTATACAGTAGTTACATGGGGAGTATAGTATAGTATAGGTCCCAGTGTGTTATACAGTAGTTACATGGGGAGTATAGTATAGGTCCCAGTGTGTTATACAGTAGTTACATGGAGAGTATAGTATAGGTCCCAGTGTATTATACAGTAGTTACATGGAGAGTATAGTATAGGTCCCAGTGTGTTATACCGTCGTTACATGGGGAGTATAGTATAGTATAGGTCCCAGTGTATTATACAGTAGTTACATGGAGAGTATAATATAGGTCCCAGTGTGTTATACAGTAGTTACATGGGGAGTATAGTATAGGTCCCAGTGTGTTATACAGTAGTTACATGGGGAGTATAGTATAGGTCCCAGTGTGTTATACAGTAGTTACATGGGGAGTATAGTATAGTATAGGTCCCAGTGTGTTATACAGTAGTTACATGGGGAGTATAGTATAGGTCCCAGTGTGTTATACAGTAGTTACATGGGGAGTATAGTATAGGTCCCAGTGTGTTATACAGTAGTTACATGGGGAGTATAGTATAGGTCCCAGTGTGTTATACAGTAGTTACATGGGGAGTATAGTATAGGTCCCAGTGTGTTATACAGTAGTTACATAGGGAGTATAGTATAGTATAGTATAGGTCCCAGTGTATTATACAGTAGTTACATGGGGAGTATAGTATAGTATAGGTCCCAGTGTGTTATACAGTAGTTACATGGGGAGTATAGTATAGGTCCCAGTGTGTTATACAGTAGTTACATGGGGAGTATAGTACAGGTCCCAGTGTGTTATACAGTACTTACATGGGGAGTATAGTATAGTATAGGTCCCAGTGTGTTATACAGTAGTTACATGGGGAGTATAGTATAGGTCCCAGTGTGTTATACAGTAGTTACATGGGGAGTATAGTATAGGTCCCAGTGTGTTATACAGTAGTTACATGGGGAGTATAGTATAGGTCCCAGTGTGTTATACAGTAGTTACATGGGGAGTATAGTATAGGTCCCAGTGTGTTATACAGTAGTTACATAGGGAGTATAGTATAGTATAGTATAGGTCCCAGTGTATTATACAGTAGTTACATGGGGAGTATAGTACAGTATATGTCCCAGTGTGGTATACAGTAGTTACATGGGGAGTATAGTACAGGTCCCAGTGTGTTATACAGTACTTACATGGGGAGTATGGTATAGTATAGGTCCCAGTGTGTTATACAGTAGTTACATGGGGAGTATAGTATAGGAGATGTCCTGCTTCTCTGTCTGGCTGTTTATTGATCAATACATATCACTGATTCAATGGCCAAAGTTCACTCACCTGGTTTTCCAGGTCTGACCCAGTCCCTGATCAGAAGATAATGAAGAGAATGAAAACCAGCAGTGATTTATCCTAATCTGTACCATATGGTAATGTTCAGGACAAAATAAACAGTGTTGATTATCCCCCTTTTTTAAGAAGTATTTTATTCAAACATTTATATTTGACATTTTAGTCATCAGATGCTGTTACCCAGAGCAATTTACAGGAGCAATAGGGGTTAAGTGTCTTGCTCAAGGGCAGACAGATTTTTACCTAGTCGGCTAGTGGCCCAACACTCTTCACCACTAGCCTACCTGCCACCCCATCATCTTTCATACAGATCATCAAAATATATATTACTTCTTCTTAAACCCATATACAAAATGATATTTGTTTCACTTCAAATCCTTTGCTGTTTAGAACATATCTTACTCCAAACATTATTAAAAGGCAGAGTATGACACTTTGATTAAAATTTTGTAGACTTTATTGAAAAGTGTAAGAGCATTATGACAGAACGCATGAATTTGGTCTCTAATTTGTGGTTTCACTGCTTCATTATCTATCTCTTAAATGGATCAAATTTGCCATGCTGTTTTCTGGACTTGCATTAGATTTGGTCGATCATTGCTTTGTGTGGAGCATCCATCATGTACAAAGCACAAACATTTGCAATAAAATAATTGTTCAACTTGCCCCATCACCAACTTATTTCTACAGAACTAACTACACCCCCCCCCAAAAAAATATCAGAAATCAAACGTATCATAAAAACTACAGCAATAAAGCCACTTTCGTTAAAAGAGAAACATTTACAAATGGAACATGTTGATGATAAGCCTTGTCTGATTTATGGCCATACAATTAAACAAGACAGGGAGCAAAGTTCGAATATGTCGCACAATTACTCTGTTATCCCACTAAAACCTACACATGTGCAGCTACACACACAAAGTCATTTATTTTTTTCCGGTTTACAGCAATGTCTTTTAAATGTGGTTGTTTTGATGGCTTCGGTTAAAAGAAAATCAAACAAATGTGTGTTTTATCTGTAGAACAATTTAAGTTCAAATCTTAATTTAACACCTCACAACAATGATTCTAGTATACCTGTAAGAATGAGATCACAGTGGCAATATAACATTTAACAATGAAAAACACATAACAATACATAACAAAGCCAAACCATAGATTAAATGAAAGTAGAACTGTTCAAATGAAAATCACCAAATAATATTTTTGACAGCAGATTTTTGTCGTTGATGTATGGATCTGTGTTTACAGTGTGTGTGTCACAGGAGGCTTCTGAAGGGGAGGACAGCTCATAACAATGGCTGGAACGGAGTAGATCAAACCATGTGTTTGATGTATTTGGTACCATTCCACTCTAGCAATTACCACAAGCCCGCTCTACCCAATTAAGGTGACACCAACCTCCTGTGTTGTGTGTGCGTGTGTGTGCGTGCAAGTATAAGTGTGTTATGTTCTTGAGAAGTTCCTCTTCAGCACCTTCCTGAAACACATAAGAAGAGAGAAGTCACACAAACACAGTATACACAGTCAGACTGTACCAGTGTGGTAATGGTGGTATCAGTTTGCTCATTAATACGAGGGGACCTTAAGTGACTTACTCTGGTGTTACAGAAGTGCAGAGGTCTCTCAAATCTGCGGGGCAGCTCTCCCAGAGTTTTCAGAGTCCGTTTCGGAAGCTAAAACAGAAATTAAACCCCAATATTAGAAAAAAAGACTGATTGAAAGATCATCCATGAGTTCAGGTTCATTCACAAGATCCTAACAGATCCTAACTTATTTCTATTGCTTTTTAATCTTTTTAATGAATTTATCTTATTAACACTTTGTTCCAGCTAGCTATTTGTGTAGGTAGCTATCAAGTAAACACAATGCTAGTATAGTATAGTAAATGCAGCCATATTAACTAGGTAGCTACATCAATTGACATCTAAGTTTGAACCAGCATTAGAATCTACATGGAAAAAACAGCCATACTCTAAAATGGATATCATACAGTCCAACACAACACAAATCAGTGATCTTTTCAAAATAGAAAACAACATGAAGGAAGGCACTTACTGCTGGCCGGAACAAAGCCTGAAACACAGAGATGAACGTGACGTTATTATTGACTCTGACAGCTTAGTTTGGTGGAATAAGAGAGCATCAGTTTGAGAATATTCTGAATCCTGTATTTCTACTGCATATCCTACCTGCAGACACCACATACAACATTCCTCTTTATTTACATGAATCCAATTCAATCAAACATTCCTCTACCATCACTAACTACAACACTTGACTGTAAACTACTTCTAAGCTAACTAAAACACTGCTGATAATATCTAAGATGACAATGTCGCCTACATAGGAAAATAGAAAGGGTCGTTCTCTCCTCACTCACCTTTCTTGCTCCTCTTCTTCCAAACGACGACCCCAACGACAACAGCAACGACGACCAGGAGGAGAGCTACCATCCCTCCAATGATGGGGACAACGTTGGCGGCATCTGTAATCATCAGAACAGAGCATTCAGACTATAGTACTAGATGGTACATTTGTCAAAAATGAACTGTAAGCAGCATCCTTGTCAATGTCAATAAAAGGTCAGGAGGTCAAGGAGAACATGCAGTCAGAAAGGCAGCGCCCCTAAACATATGAGTGAACTTAGAAATTAAGAATATTGGGCACATTCCGTAGGAAGGTTGGGTATAGCGTATATTTGAATCTCTCCCTCTTACCCAGGTCAGGCAGAACCTCGATGAAGTCCTCCTGGATACCCTTGACTTGAACCACACACTGATACTTGTTGTTCTTCCTGTCCTCAGGTGTCACTGTCAGGTGGGAGCTTTTCTGGAAGGTTCCATCATCGTTTTGGAGGATCTCTCCGTACTCCACATCCTCATGGTGATCTTGTCCGTCTTTCTGCCAGGACACCATGACATCCCTGGGGTAGAAACCTGTCGCGTGGCAGGTCACTGGAGAGGAGGAGGTCTTCTGGAACAGAGACATTGACGGAGGGACTGGAGAGAAGGGGATGGGGAGGGAATAAATAGAGGGAATAGTCAGACACATGGAGATGGAGAGAGAAAATGACAGAGCGGGTGGCAGAAAAAAAGAGGGAATATGAGTTAAAAAGAAGAGGGTGGAAGAGAAAGAGAGAGAGCGTAGTGTTAGAAATGGAGAGGGGAATAGACAGACGGGAGAGAAAAGAGATGGGAGAGAAAATAACAGAGATCATTGTGGACGCAAGGTTAATGACAAAAAAACGATTAAATTACAAAATGATTAAGATAATAATTTTGTTCTTCAAAAGTACAATTTGATATGACTTAAATACAAAACATTATGATATTATATCCTGCAACATCACAGAGTTACATCATGTCATGTGTCTCTGTACCTGTCCTCATCAGAGTGCTCTTCCCATAGTCCACATACTTCTTCAGCCAATCAATGCACTCCTGGGTGTAGTAGTTTTTCATCTGCTCATTTCGAGCTGTGTTACTGTCCCACTTGTGTTTGGTGATGACTGCCTGTGGCGTTGGAGCGATCCATTTCGTTGTTTTCAGGTCAAATGCTATGAAATCCTCTCCATCATATCCATACTGTTCAAACCCCTCTGTGGCTCCATTCTCATCATCCCACTCACAACCGTACATCACCTGGAAAACGTGCACACCTGAGAAAGAGTGGAAGAGAGAGAGACAGAGAATGATCAACTCTGTGCATTCTTCTGGCTGCTCTCCAGATTCAGTCTGACGGTGAGACCTCCGTTATCATTTATTATTAGTTCTTTAAACAGAAAACAAAACGATTTAACCAGACCTTAATAAAAACAGAAAGAGAACCAGCTCAGAACCCTACTGTGTGATGATGTCACACCTTCACCACCGAGACAGAGGAAGTTACAGTAATGGGCGGCAGATCGCCTACAGTGCGGCAGGTTAAGAGTGTTGGGCCAGGAACCGAAAGATTGCTAGTTCAAAACCCTGAGCTGACCGGGTGAAAAATCTGTCTATCTGCTCTTGAGCAAGACACTTAACCCTAATTGCTCCAGGATAGCTGTCAATGGCTGATCCCTGGCTCTAACTCAGGGGGAGTGTAAAAAACATACTTCCAGTTCACAAATATAAGCACCACATTTGACTATTTAATGTGGAGACTTGGTGTGTGTATATTTTTTATTTTACCTTTATTTAACTAGGCAAGTCAGTTAAGAAAAAATTCTTATTTTCAATGATGGCCAAGGAACAGTGGGTTAACTGCCTGTTCAGGGGCAGAACGACAGATTTTGTACCTTGTCAGCTTGGGGGTTTGAACTTGCAACCTTCCGGTTACTAGTCCAACGCTCTAACCACTAGGCTACCCTGCCACCCCAAGTATCTAGTCTACACCAGCTTATGTTGGGTAGTGTAACACTAGATAAAATATATATTTCTTTAGTTTACGGCACCTGGTATTCCCAGGTGGTCTCCCGTCCCAGTAATAACCAGGCCTGACCCTCAACAGTGGGCTTGGAAGAGGCAAAGGCTGAGTCATGCACCCTCAGAAAACATGGCACGCCTACGTCTTACCCCGGACGTCAGCCGCACCAATGTGTCGGAGGAAACACTGTTCGACTGACACACGACGTCAGCTTGCACTGGGCCAATTGTGCGCTGTCCTATGGGGCTCCCGGTCACGGCCGGTTGTGACACAGCCTGGGATCGAACCCAAGGCTGTAGTGGCGCCTCAGACTGTCCTCTAGTGATGATGCCAGAGATAGAGGAAGTGAGAGAGGATCCTCTGTTCAGTCAGGAACAGAAGAGAGATGGAGAGACTCACATGAGGAAGATTATCTCAATAATGTCAGCCTATTGGAGCTATATGTGTGTGTGATCCCAGATCCTGAGGGTGACAGGTGAGTGTATAGAGTTCCCCATAGAGGCCTGATCAGCTCCAGCAGCAGAGTCCACAGGGAGTCACTGGGAGCTTTGGTCCATTAGAGCAGAGAAGACCATACCCACATCACCATCGTCATCACTATCACCATCATCATCACTATCCTCATCATGTTCTGCTCCTCTGCTTCTCTCTACTGTCCCATCAGATCAGAGAGTCACTCAGGGAGGCTGAGGAGACTACAGCTCTACTGTGGGGGACAGAGGGGGAGCACATAGCTGGGCAGTGTGGATAACACACACACACACACACACACACACACACACACACACACACACACACACACACACACACACACACACACACACACACACACACACACACACACACACACAGTAAATCAATGGCTCCATCTGTCCTCCAGATTCAGTCTGCCAGTGGGATCTATATCATCATGTGTTACTTGTTCAACCAGACTGGAATAAAACAGATCAGCTCAGACCTCTACAGTGTGATGATGATGTCACACATTCACCACGGAGACTGAGAGAGTTGATGAGGAGACTCAGAGAGTGTGGATCTATTCTACACCAGCTGATGTTGGCTTGGTTCTATCTACTGTGTTGAAGATGCACGTCGTGTTCAGTACAGTAGTGTTATTCTAACTAATGGATGTTGTTGTATAAGACTGTAGATTTCAGTGAGGTGTGTCAATGAATAAAACCCTGTTGATAAATGAAGACTGTCCTCTAGTGATGATGTCAGAGATAAATAGAGGAAGTGAGAGAGGATCCTCTGTTCAGTCAGGAACAACAGGAGAGAGAGATGGAGAGACTCACATGAGGAAGATTAACGGTTACTAATTCCCTGCTGGTGACTGTTATCAGCACCTCACAACCTGGAGCTGCACACTCCTCTACCCATCCCCCCAGGACTGGAGCCTGACAGTCTAGAGCAGTGGTCCTGAACTGGGGGGTCGTGACCCCCATGGGAAGATTAAGGGGTCGTGAGACTTATTATGCAAGAGTATAATAAAATAAGAAAACATTATTTTGAAAGGTAACCGCCGCACCAAAAGCTTTATTTTGAAAGGTAACCGCTGCACCAAAAGCTTTATTTTGAAAGGTAACCGCTGCACCAAAAGCTTTATTTTGAAAGGTAACCGCTGCACCAAAAGCTTTATTTTGACAGGATACCGCTGCACCGCTTATTGTTGCTGACTTAACAGACGCAGTGCGTCCACAGTGGTGAAACTGTGACTCAGAGGGTTTTCGCGCTGCACTCACTCACTGACCAATACAATAACGTTCTCGCCCCACACACACTGATCCAATGAAATTACAGATTTCTCAACGCACACACGCACAAGCATTTCGCTACACGCCCAATAACATCTGCTAAATACGTGTATGTGACCAATAAACATTTGACTTGACACACTGATCCAATAAAAATGTCATTCTGCAACATTGTTTAGTTTTAAATGTGACCCGTCCAATCAGATAATACTGATCTGTGTTCTGCAGGCATTGCACATGTGGATAGTCAGCTGTCATTCAACTCATGTCGGCTTGCTGTCAGAGTAACATTTTAAAAACGCGCAGCTCTCCTCTTCATCTACTGCTGCTTCCAACGTCAACCAACAAGGCAGACAACACCGGTCCCCGTCAGAAGAGAGAACGCCGCCCCCGACTTCATCAAATATGGTTTTACATATATAGAAGACAGTCAGGGTGAGTGTAGACCGCAGATGATCCTATGCAAACAGCTGTTAGCTAATGAGAGCATGAAACCCTCCAAAATGAAAAGGCATCTGCGCACCAAGATAAAAGCCACAAAGATAAGACAGCTGACTTTTTTTTTTTTAAAGGAAATGTCAGTATCCGGAGCCTTGAACACGATTCATTGAACAACGTCTGAACGGTAGAAGAAAAGCCACTTTGCACCTTCATACCTTGTCGTCCAGCGTATTGCTAAGTGCAACAAAAAACCCACACCAGCGCAGAGGATCTCATTCTCCCTGCTGCGATTGATATGTGCACTGAACCCTTAGGAGTGTCAGCCGCCAACACACTTCAAACCACACCCCCTATCCAATGACACCGCGAGGAGGAGAATCCTGGACGTGTATGAGGACAAAACACGCCAGACATCAGAGAGCATCAGTGCAAATGGCCATTACGCACTGCAGACGGATGAATCCACAGATGTGGCTAACCGTGCCATTCTAATGGTCTATGTCAGACCAGTTCCTTTTTAGTGCTGATTTGCCCACCACCACCACCACTGCAGAGGCTGTCTTTAGCACAGTGGACATGTACCTGGGCTCCGTGGGACTGGCCAGAGGCTGTCTTTAACACAGTGGACATGTACCTGGGCTCCGTGGGACTGGCCAGAGGCTGTCTTTAGCACAGTGGACATGTACCTGGGCTCCGTGGGACTGGCCAGAGGCTGTCTTTAGCACAGTGGACATGTACCTGGGCTCCGTGGGACTGGCCAGAGGCTGTCTTTAACACAGTGGACATGTACCTGGGCTCCGTGGGACTGGCCAGAGGCTGTCTTTAACACAGTGGACATGTACCTGGGCTCCGTGGGACTGGCCAGAGGCTGTCTTTAACACAGTGGACATGTACCTGGGCTCCGTGGGACTGGCCAGAGGCTGTCTTTAACACAGTGGATATGTACCTGGGCTCCGTGGGACTGGCCAGAGGCTGTCTTTAGCACAGTGGACATGTACTTGGGCTCCGTGGGACTGGGCTGGGATGGGTGCGTAGTTGTAACCACTGATGGGGCAGCTGCCATGACGGGACAGCACTCCGGGGTAGTAAAGCGGATCCTGGACAGAGCACCGAGTGAGATGTTTAACCACTGCTTCCTACACAGGGAGGCTTTGGCAGCGAAGGACATGGTGCCTGAGCTCCACACCACCCTCCACAATGTGATCAAGTGTGTCAACTATATCAAAAAGAGTTCCAGGTTAAGAAGGTGTTTCCAGGCCTTCTGCAGGGATATGAGGAGCGAGCACCAGCAGGTGCTTTATCATGCAGGGGTCCGCTGGCCCTCCAGGGGTAAACTGTTGAGTTGCTTTTATGAGCTTCGGACATTTCCATTGTGAGGAACATTTCCATTGTGAGGAACGGCTCGCGCAGGTCGCCTGCCTGGCGGATATTTCTGATCATCTGAATTCTCTCAACGTGTCAATGCAAGGGAGGGGGCGCAATCGATTTGAACAGAGGAACAAAGTGGATGCCTTCAAGATGAAGCTTACCGTTTGGGCAAATCATGTTTCCCAATGCTGATGTAGAGATTCAGAATCCGATCAACATAGCGCACCGCGTCACACTGAAGAAAAACCCTTAAACATCATCTTGATCAAGCTGCTGGGAAAGTTTTGCGACCACTTCCCGGAGGAGAGTGACCACTTCCCGTAGGAGAACAGGGGACTAGATGACTGGACAGGTAACCCCTTTCGAGTGGAGATGGGAAGCGTCACGTTGCCAGGCAACGAAAATGATCTGCTGATGGTGCTGTCATTTGATGGAGGACCGAGCATGCGCTTCCCGGGAAATGACACCGCCACAGTTCTGCTGCAGCGTAATGGGAGAGTATCCTGCTCTCGCCTGTCATGAGTCATGCTACCGTTCAGCACTACCTGTCTGTGTGAAAGTGGCTCCTCTGCTATGGCCGTGCTGAAAACTAAAAGCAGAAACAAACTGGGCAGCAGGCATGACCTCCAAGTTGGCCAGTCAACCATCTCCTCAGACTTCAGTGAACTTATCAAACTGCAGAACCCCCCCCCCCCCCCGATAGGTCTCGGACACACAATAAACAAACAGATGAATTAGTTGTTGTTCACTATGTTAATTATTATGGTTAATAAGCTCTGACATTCATATGACATTTTATTGAACGGGTTAAAAACTTACACCTTTAAAAAGACATTTCACGCTTGTGAAACTATTCCCATGGTAATTGAGGATTAGGAATTCCTAATGATTGTTGTTTTCTCTACTTTAAACACTGGTATGTGTTACTGTTCATTGACATTATTGAACTGGTTTTGATGTTCTGAGTCTGATCATGTATTACACCCCACTCCTGAACTGGCCTCCTAATTAAATGACTGTCTCTTAACTGATAATAAATGTCTTCCTTAACATGGCTGTGTAATGACTTTCTTTACCACCATAACTGAGACAGAGTCTATTTTGCAAGTAAAGCTTTCCCAGGAAGGCAGCTGCAACACAACATTACAAAAGGTAATCATCGACAGTCCATAATTGTCATGTCTTGTTATGTCTGTTCCTGTCCTTTCTCTTCATTCTCTCTCTCTGCTGGTCTTTTTAGGTTACCTTCTCTGTCTCTCATTCTTCAGCTGTTCTACATCTCCTCTAACTAGCTCATTCACTCTTTCACACCTGTTCTCTCTTCCCCCTCTGATTAGGTCTCTATTTCTTTCTCTGTTCCTGCTACTTTCAGTGTCTGATTCTTGTTTGTGTTTTTTGATGCCAGAAGCAAGCTGTCGTCTCGTTTGCTTCCACCTTGTCCTGTCCTGTCGGAGTCTGCCTGGCAGGAGCATCCTGCACTATACTAACGTTCTTTTTGTTCCGCTGACAACGTTGGAAGAGGATTTATGCCATTCCTGTATTTTCATTAAAGAACTCTGTTTTCTGTTAAGACCGCTTTTGGGTCTTCACTCAAGTTCATAACAGAAGAATCAGACCAAGAATGGACCCAGCGGCTCCGGACCCTTTTCACTCCGCCGTCGAGATCCAGGGAGCGATGCTAGGCAGACACGAGGAGGAATTGTCTGCTGCTCAACATGCCGTTGAGACCCTGGCCGTCCAAGTCTCCGACCTCACAAGACAGGTTCACCAACTCCACCTCGATCCACCGCCCACTTCCAGGGTTTCCGAGTCTCCGGAGCCCAGGATCAACAACCCGCCGTGTTACTCTGGGGAGCCCACTGAGTGCCGCTCATTCCTCACTCAGTGTGATGTGGTGTTCTCTCTCCAGCCCAACACTTACTCCAGGAGCGCAGCCCGCATCGCCTACGTCATTTCTCTCCTTACCGGACGGGCGCGTGAGTGGGGCACGGCAGTCTGGGAGGCGAGGGCTGAGTGTATTAACCAGTATCAGGACTTTAAGGAGGAGATGATACGGGTTTTTGACCGTTCTGTTTTTGGCGAGGAGGCTTCCAGGGCCCTGTCTTCCCTATGTCAGGGGAATAGATCCATAACGGATTATTCTATTGAGTTTCGCACTCTCGCTGCCTCTAGTGACTGGAACGAGCCGGCTTTGCTCGCTCGTTTTCTGGAGGGTCTCCACGTCGAGGTTAAGGATGAGATCCTCTCCCGGGAGGTTCCTTCCAGTCTGGACTCCTTAATAGCTCTCGCTATTCGCATAGAGCGACGGTTTGATCTTCGTCGCCGAGCTCGTGGAAAGGAGCTCACGTTCTCCGTTGCTCCCCTCTCCACATCACTGCCGCCACCTGCCGCATCACTGCCACCCTCCTCCGCCGGCTCGGATGCTGAGCCTATGCAGCTGGGGGTATTCGCATCTCGGCCAAGGAGAGGGAACGGAGAATCACCAATCGCCTCTGTCTCTACTGCGGCTCCGCTGGTCATTTTGTCACCTCATGTCCAGTAAAAGCCAGAGCTCATCAGTAAGAGGAGGGCTACTGGTGAGCGCAACTACTCAGGCCTCTCCTTCTGGATCACGCACTACCTTTCCGGTCCATCTCCGCTGGCCCGGTTCATCTGCTTCCTGCAGTGCCTTGATAGACTCTGGGGCGGAGGGCTGTTTTATGGACGAGACCTGGGCTCGGGAACATGACATTCCTCTCAGACAGTTAGGGGAGCCCAGGGCCTTGTTCGCTTTAGATGGTAGTTCTCTCCCCAAGATTCAGCGTGAGACGCTGCCTTTAACCCTCACTGTCTCTGGTAATCATAGCGAAACCATTTCTTTTTTAATTTTTCGTTCACCTTTTACACCTGTTGTTTTGGGTCATCCCTGGCTAGTGCGCCATAACCCTTCTATTAATTGGTCTAGTAATACTATCCTATCCTGGAATGTTTCTTGTCATGTAACCTGTTTAATGTCTGCTATCCCTCCTGTTTCCTCTGTCTCTTCTTCACAGGAGGAGCCTGGCGATTTGACAGGGGTGCCGGAGGAGTATCACGATCTGCGCACGGTGTTCAGTCGTTCCAAGGCCACTTCTCTCCCTCCACACCGGTCGTATGACTGTAGTATTGATCTCCTTCCGGGAACTACTCCCCCCGGGGTAGATTATACTCTCTGTCGGCTCCCGAACGTAAGGCTCTCGAGGATTATTTGTCGGTTTCGCTCGACGCCGGTACCATAGTCTCCTCCTCCTCCCCCGCCGGAGCGGGGGTTTTTTTGTTCAGAAGAAGGACGGGTCCCTGCGCCCATGCGTGGATTATCGAGGGCTGAATGACATAACAGTTAAGAATCGTTATCCGCTTCCTCTTATGTCTTCAGCCTTCGAGATCCTGCAGGGAGCCAGGTTTTTCACCAAATTGGACCTTCGTAACGCCTACCATCTCGTGCGCATCAGGGAGGGGGACGAGTGGAAGACGGCGTTTAACACTCCGTTAGGGCACTTTGAATACCGGGTTCTTCCTTTCGGCCTCGTTAACGCTCCAGCTGTTTTTCAGGCACTAGTTAACGACGTCCTGAGAGACATGCTGAACATTTTTGTTTTCGTTTACATGGACGATATCCTGATTTTTTCACCGTCTCTCTCGATTCATGTTCAGCACGTGCGACGCGTCCTCCAGCGCCTTTTGGAGAACTGTCTTTATGTGAAGGCTGAGAAGTGCACTTTTCATGCCGCCTCTGTCCCTTTTCTCGGTTCCGTTATTTCCGCTGAGGGCATTAAGATGGATCCCGCTAAGGTCCAGGCTGTCATTGATTGGCCCGTTCCTAAGTCACGCGTCGAGCTGCAGCGCTTTCTGGGCTTCGCTAATTTCTACCGTCGTTTCATCCGTAATTTCGGTCAGGTGGCAGCTCCTCTCACAGCCCTTACTTCTGTTAAGACGTGCTTTAAGTGGTCCGTTTCCGCCCAGGGAGCTTTTGATCTTCTTAAGAATCGTTTTACATCCGCACCTATTCTTGTTACACCTGACATCTCTAGACAGTTTGTTGTTGAGGTTGACGCGTCAGAGGTGGGCGTGGGAGCCATTCTTTCTCAGCGCTCTCTCTCTGACGGCAAGGTCCATCCTTGCGCGTTTTTCTCTCATCGCTTATCGCCGTCAGAACGTAACTATGATGTTGGTAATCGCGAACTGCTCGCCATCCGCTTAGCCCTAGGCGAATGGCGACAGTGGTTGGAGGGGGCGACCGTTCCTTTTGTCGTTTGGACTGACCATAGGAACCTTGAGTACATCCGTTCAGCCAAACGACTTAATGCGCGTCAGGCTCGTTGGGCTCTGTTTTTCGCTCGTTTCGAGTTTGTTATTTCTTATCGTCCGGGCTCAAAGAACACCAAACCTGATGCTTTATCTCGTCTCTTCAGTTCTTCTGAGGTCTCCACCAACCCCGATGGGATTCTCCCTGAGGGGCGTGTTGTCGGGTTGACTGTCTGGGGAATTGAGAGGCAGGTAAAGCAAGCACTCGCTCACACTCCGTCGCCGCGAGCTTGTCCTAGGAACCTTCTGTTCGTTCCCGTTCCTACTCGTCCGGCCGTTCTTCAGTGGGCCCACTCTGCCAAGTTAGCCGGCCACCCCGGCGTTCGGGTACGCTCGCTTCCATTCGCCAGCGTTTCTGGTGGCCCACTCGGGAACGTGACGCGCGTCGATTTGTCGCCGCTTGTTCGGTCTGCGCGCAGACTAAATCTGGGAACTCTCCTCCTGCCGGCCGTCTCAGACCGCTTCCCATTCCCTCTCGACCGTGGTCTCACATCGCTTTAGATTTTATCACCGGACTGCCTTCATCAGCGGGGAAGACAGTTATTCTTACGGTTGTCGATAGATTCTCTAAGGCGGCTCATTTCATTCCTCTCGATAAGCTCCCTTCTGCTAAGGAGACGGCTCAGATCATTATCGAGAATGTTTTCCGAATTCATGGCCTTCCGTCTGACGTCGTTTCCGACAGAGGCCCGCAGTTCACGTCTCAATTTTGGAGGGAGTTTTGCCGTTTGATTGGGGCTTCCGTCAGTCTCTCGTCCGGCTTTCATCCCCAGTCTAACGGTCAAGCCGAACGGGCCAATCAGACTGTTGGTCGCATTTTACGCAGTCTTTCTTTTCGTAACCCTGCGTCTTGGTCAGAACAGCTCCCCTGGGCAGAGTACGCCCACAACTCGCTTCCCTCGTCTGCTACCGGTCTATCCCCTTTTCAGTGTAGCCTCGGGTACCAGCCTCCGCTGTTCTCATCTCAGCTCGCGGAGTCCTGCGTCCCCTCCGCTCAGGCTTTTGTCCAGCGTTGCGAGCGCACCTGGAAGGGGGTCAGGTCGGCACTTTGCCGTAATAGGGCGCAGACTGTGAGGGCCGCTAATAAGCGTAGGACCAAGAGTCCTAGATATTGTTGCGGTCAGAGAGTATGGCTCTCCACTCAGAACCTTCCCCTTAAGACAGCTTCTCGCAAGTTGGCCCCGCGGTTCATTGGTCCGTTCCGTATTTCCCAGGTCATTAATCCTGTCGCAGTGCGACTTCTTCTCCCGCGCTATCTTCGTCGCGTTCACCCGGTCTTCCATGTCTCCTGTGTTAAGCCCGTTCTTCGCGCCCCCGCTCGTCCCTCCCCCCCCCATCCTTGTCGAGGGCGCACCCATCTACAGGGTTCGTAAGATTTTGGACATGCGCCCTCGGGGCCGTGGTCATCAGTACCTAGTGGATTGGGAGGGGTACGGTCCTGAGGAGAGGAGTTGGGTTCCCTCTCGGGACGTGCTGGACCGTTCGCTGATCGATGATTTCCTCCGTTGCCGCCAGGTTTCCTCCTCGAGTGCGCCAGGAGGCGCTCGGTGAGTGGGGGGGTACTGTCATGTCTTGTTATGTCTGTTCCTGTCCTTTCTCTTCATTCTCTCTCTCTGCTGGTCTTTTTAGGTTACCTTCTCTGTCTCTCATTCTTCAGCTGTTCTACATCTCCTCTAACTAGCTCATTCACTCTTTCACACCTGTTCTCTCTTCCCCCTCTGATTAGGTCTCTATTTCTTTCTCTGTTCCTGCTACTTTCAGTGTCTGATTCTTGTTTGTGTTTTTTGATGCCAGAAGCAAGCTGTCGTCTCGTTTGCTTCCACCTTGTCCTGTCCTGTCGGAGTCTGCCTGGCAGGAGCATCCTGCACTATACTAACGTTCTTTTTGTTCCGCTGACAACGTTGGAAGAGGATTTATGCCATTCCTGTATTTTCATTAAAGAACTCTGTTTTCTGTTAAGACCGCTTTTGGGTCTTCACTCAAGTTCATAACACATAATATTGGGTCGCGACTCAATTGCCATTGTCAACTTTGGGTCCGCAGGCAAAACCAGCTGAGAAACACTGATCGAGAGGGTACCATAAACCTGCCTCTCAAACTCTCTCCGACCTGAATGACCTGTTCCCTGACAGGTTGCTAGGGAGGTTACTAGGGGGCTGGACATCTCCCCGTCCTCTTGACTCTGCAGGTCACACAATACTGTCAGTCTCCCTCAAGCAGTGGCAGAGCGCAACATCTCTGTTTCTGCCCGTCAACAACTGGACTCACTCATATCTCTGGATGGGTTGGAGTGCTGCCCGAAGTGAGTTGTGACGTGTGTATATTGTTCTTCATGGTTAGTTACTACTGTTGTCTATTTATTGCATGTTGCCCCTCGTGAGTTTACTGTGTGGTGTAATACTCTGCAGGTGGCATACGCAATCTATACAGTCATTACTGCTGTATTCTGTAACATTCTGTATCTCTGCCTTTGTGCCCTGCTGCAGTCATTGGGTATGTGTGTATTCATTCCCTCTGTTTCTGTCCATTACAGAACCACTACCGTTCCCACATTTCACCCCCGTGTTCATGTTCTCTTGTGTGTGAATGAAGTTCCCATGTGGTAACTCTTGGGACTGCTCCCAGTGACTCCCTGTGGGATCGGCTGCTGGAGCTGATCAGGCCTCTCAGGGAAACTCTCTACAACACTCCCCCCCCCCGTCGTCACCCTCGGCTATCCCCTATTCCCCTCGAACCGTGGGGCAGAGTCGGTGAGTCACAAACTAGTCAAATACATAGAGCCGGGTCGCTTTTTTTCATTCTCTCTCATGGGAATAGGCTCTAGTGTCAGCCTACTGGAGCTGTACGTGTGTGTGACCCCCAGGTCCTGAGGGTGACAGGTGAGTGTGTAGAGGGTTGATTATTTCATCAACCTATAGCATGTTATGTCAAAGTTATCCCTGTGAAGCACATGCAGAAGCGATTTGGAGTTGTTGAACGGGAGAGACAAAATTATTACAATTGAATTACAATATTACAATTGAATTTGAGTGAACTGAATGATGAGGACGAAGAAGAAGAGTGATTGAATTTAAAAACAACAGCGTAAGAATTCCTCTTCCTCTGTCCCACGCGAGCACACTAAAAAAAAATACACTTTTCTTTGTTTCTACTTTGTCAGAAGAAGCTGTAACTGGACGATGTAACACAGGAGTCTGACGATAGAGTTTGCTAGAATAGCACTGTCCGTGACCGTAATCCCCCCAAGTCTAATAGTATTTTGGAAACGTTTCCATTCCTCCTGAAAGCCCAAAATCGGCTGACTTCACTGAATAGAGATCCTGGTCTTGATGCTACATTATGTGTTACAGCATCATCCCAGTGAGGACAGTGGGAGGTCTGCTGTAGACTGATGGCCTATCGTAACCTAGAGTCACACCTTTCCAGTACTCCTCACCCCGCCCCAAACTCCACCCTTAACACAGTTACCATTCAAAAACCATCTGTTTACCTCAGAATTGTTTCATTGCGACCAAAGAGAACAGACCGAATGGACAGTTTTCAGCGAGCCAGCTTCTTTCTGTGGTGCTACCCGTTCCAGGGTTTAGGACCGTAACCACCAGAGGACTTGAAAATGAGCCGGAGCTGAGAGGATCACTGAAACTAAAAAGGTATTTTGATTTCAGTGCATTTTCTATACAAGAAAATAACCTATCAATGTGTAGGCATAATGTGTAATAAAATCGATAATTGTGCACTTACAAACGTGAAACGTGTGTTTGCAGAGCATACAAACATGCCGACAACCGTCCCGTGGAGATCAGTGGACAAAGGGCTGAACAACGGGGCGCACCCCAAAAACACATGGTTGCCAAGAAAGAGGTGCGTTTTACTAGATTCTTAAAATGTGTTTCTGTACACAGCATTTGTGTGTCGGAGTAGAAATCAGCGAGTGTTTATCGCCACTTGTAATTCATCATTGCCCTGCTGTTTCTACCATAGCCCACTGTAATGACGGGGGCTCAGGGCGGTACCACTCCGCTCCTCTGATGAAGGTGCACACGGATTAGACTCAAACTTTGAAGACGGAGAACGAGTCATCGAAGGCAGACCAGCAGAGAAGAGAAACATACTTGGAGGGCAGAGACACGGGCCACAGCTGACGCATTGGTCCAGAGCCAGGCGGCATTGACAGAGAATGAGGCGTTGAAGAGGGCGAGGAACGAGATGGGAGTCACAATGCCAGGCACACCAGTGAGCTCTGGAAGACCACCTCAGACAGGCAGAGGCAACAATCCATCCACCCACGATGGGCTATTAGCAGGACGTCTCTTGCCAAGTTGATTTCTATTTTTAGGGACTTGAGTTGTATTAATGGATGTTTATCTACTAATGATAATGACGTGAAGACGGAGATCAAGGACGGTAGGAGGAGCAAGCTCTGCCTGCTCATTACAGAACACATGATTCATCTGTTCTCCGAGCATTTCTAACTGTGGAAACGCAACAAACACAAGAATAACTGACTAACAAATTAGAATCAATCCCATATGGTCTATTCGAACAGAAAAGGTTTTAAAGTCTTTAGCACAGCCAAGATTATTAACAGTTGAATTTGTTCCTGGTTTAGCCGATATGTTGCCGGTTGATTTACCGTGTCATTATCCACGGCTCCTTTTCTCTTCTCGGTGCTGGAGTTCTTTTAACAACTTGATGGTGTAGCAATATCCTCATAAACGAGACATTAACATGAATCTTCTCTCTTCATTTCACCTCCATTAAGATAAATATCAATAAAGACTGAACATGATACTAAGAATATTTATTTAAAAAAGAACAGAATAGCGTAGATGTATTTCTGTGCTGTAGTAGCTGAGGCTATGGGTTGCTTCATGTCAAGGAAATTCATTACGTTATTATGCTCTTTCAGATAGGGTATAGGAATCAAACTGTCTGACCTGCATGGACCTCTGATAGGGTATAGGAATCAAACTGTCTGGCCTGCATGGACCTCTGATAGGGTATAGGAATCAAAACGTCTGGCCTGCATGGACCTCTGATAGGGTATAGGAATCAAAACGTCTGACCTGCATGGACCTCTGATAGGGTATAGGAATCAAACTGTCTGGCCTGCATGGACCTCTGATAGGGTATAGGAATCAAACTGTCTGGCCTGCATGGACCTCTGATAGGGTATAGGAATCAAAACGTCTGGCCTGCATGGACCTCTGATAGGGTATAGGAATCAAAACGTCTGGCCTGCATGGACCTCTGATTGGGTATAGGAATCAAACTGTCTGGCCTGCATGGACCTCTGATAGGGTATAGGAATCAAAACGTCTGGCCTGCATGGACCTCTGATAGGGTATAGGAATCAAACTGTCTGGCCTGCATGGACCTCTGATAGGGTATAGGAATCAAACTGTCTGGCCTGCATGGACCTCTGATAGGGTATAGGAATCAAACTGTCTGGCCTGCATGGACCTCTGATAGGGTATAGGAATCAAAACGTCTGGCCTGCATGGACCTCTGATTGGGTATAGGAATCAAACTGTCTGGCCTGCATGGACCTCTGATAGGGTATAGGAATCAAAACGTCTGGCCTGCATGGACCTCTGATTGGGTATAGGAATCAAACTGTCTGGCCTGCATGGACCTCTGATAGGGTATAGGAATCAAAACGTCTGGCCTGCATGGACCTCTGATAGGGTATAGGAATCAAAACATCTGGCCTGCATGGACCTCTGATAGGGTATAGGAATCAAACTGTCTGACCTGCATGGACCTCTGATAGGGTATAGGAATCAAAACGTCTGGCCTGCATGGACCTCTGATAGGGTATAGGAATCAAACTGTCTGGCCTGCATGGACCTCTGATAGGGTATAGGAATCAAAACGTCTGGCCTGCATGGACCTCTGATAGGGTATAGGAATCAAACTGTCTGGCCTGCATGGACCTCTGATAGGGTATAGGAATCAAAACGTCTGGCCTGCATGGACCTCTGATAGGGTATAGGAATCAAACTGTCTGGCCTGCATGGACCTCTGATAGGGTATAGGAATCAAAACATCTGGCCTGCATGGACCTCTGATAGGGTATAGGAATCAAACTGTCTGACCTGCATGGACCTCTGATAGGGTATAGGAATCAAAACGTCTGGCCTGCATGGACCTCTGATAGGGTATAGGAATCAAACTGTCTGGCCTGCATGGACCTCTGATAGGGTATAGGAATCAAAACGTCTGGCCTGCATGGACCTCTGATAGGGTATAGGAATCAAACTGTCTGGCCTGCATGGACCTCTGATAGGGTATAGGAATCAAAACGTCTGGCCTGCATGGACCTTTGTAGGATTACTTGGGGAAGTAAGCAAAGCTTTATGAAGACGCCCGCTGGAGGTTTCAAAGACGCCCGCTGGAGGTTTCAAAGACGCCCGCTGGAGGTTTCAACGAGCATTAACGGCAACAACGGCTGACAGCAGAATACTCTGACGTCAAGCACTGTGACATGCTGTACCGTACCCCAGCACCCTGCAAGCTGTGCTGCAGTATGACACTACTTTTAAACGAGGAACCACTGTAGGGGGCGCACACAGCTGGGCCGTGTGGATAACACACACACACAAACACCAACACAGTAAATCAATGGCTCCATCTGTCCTCCAGATTCAGTCTGCCAGTGGGATCTATATCATCATGTGTTAGTTGTTCGACCAGACTGGAATAAAACAGATCAGCTCAGACCTCTACAGTGTGATGATGATGTCACACCTTCACCACGGAGACAGAGAGAGTTAATGAGGAGACTCAGGAGAGTGTGGATCTATTCTACACCAGCTGATGTTGGCTTGGTTCTATCTACTGTGTTGAAGATGCACGTCGTGTTCAGTACAGTAGTGTTATTCTAACTAATGGATGTTATATAAGACTGTAGTTTTCAGTGAGGTGTGTCAATGAATAAAACCCTGTTGATAAATGGAGACTGTCCTCTAGTGATGATGTCAGAGATAAATAGAGGAAGTGAGAGAGGATCCTCTGTTCAGTCAGGAACAACAGGAGAGAGAGATGGAGAGACTCACATGAGGAAGATGATCTGTCAATTATGTGAGTCTACTGGACCAATACAGTGTGTGTGTGTGTGTGTGTGATCCCCAGATCCTGAGTGTGTGTGTGTGTGTGTGTGTGTGTAGAGTAGGACTGCCCCCTGACAAAACAAAATCTTGGTCGACCGAGAGTCGTCTGTTCTTTGTCAAAACGTGTATATTTTTCTATATATAGACTGTTTGATGAAATACTGAAGACAAACAAATGACTCAGGAGGACTACGCTGGCTGTGTTAAAAATGACAGCGAGTGCCTGTGACTGGCGCACGTTGTCGCTCTCTCCTCCCTGCTGCAGCGAACAGGCACCACCGCACAGCAAGTGTTTATCGCCGCTGTCCGCGCTGAAGCTTCACAATTACAGCCGTGTAGTTTCTAACTTGTTTCTCAGACGGGGAGAAGTTGAAACCGAAATCCCTTAATTTGTTTAGGAAAAACATTCCCTGTTCCCTCAACCCTCGCTCTCTTAACGTGACGCGTGTACGCATCGCATGCACGTGACCAATAGAGCCGGATCTATAGCCTTTCATAATCACACACTGGTTAGAACAAACACCCAACACCGCAACACAACTAAAAGGACGCGGAGGACGGAAAAAAATAAACTGGAAACGGGGGAATGTTTACCGGTTGCTCAGGAGGGAAACGGGAAGTCAGATGGGTGGAAACTACTGGAGATCACATAAAAGGAGGGTCTAGGAGAAAGCACTGTGTGAGAATGATGGGTGACAAACAGGTGCTGTTACATTACAATATCATGTTTTCTGATCATGTGGAACAGTGTAAACAACACTAAATAACTGATAAGTGTACCAGAGAGTCTGTTCTAATGAATAAAACAGAAAATATATATAAAGCCTTTATTACAGCTGTAGGAGCTGTTTTGTCCTGTTTATGTGTTGTGTGTAGGTTGTCTGTCAAGGGCTATTTTAACCTGTTTTGTTCAATAGAGGGGACTATATGTTGGGGTCATGGGTCACTGGTCACATGTGTATAGCTAGGACAGGTGACCAGGAAGGGTTAGTACAGGAGAGAGTAGACAACATACAGTTGTTACCGTATCACAGACACAGCTGATAGAAGCATCTCTCTGCACCTTTTCTACAGGAACATGTGTATTCAAACTACTTATATTAGATATGAACAATAAATAGGAACTTCACCCTAGAAGAGTAACGTTTGGGAAAGCTGATTCTCGTGGACGCGTGGTGTACAGCTCTCTCCTGTGTCAGAGGCTGATCATAGGGAATCGCCACTACAACAGTAAGAACTTAACTCTCGTTGTAAACTGGACTAATGGATCTTTGCATGCAGCATGTCAGATTATTGGAATCACTCCTGCTGTGCCTACGACAATCAACAAGGGTCGTGGCAAACATTTCCCGGAGAAACGAGAAGAATCCAGGAGCCAAATCCTCTGCGCCGTCGTTCACCAAAAGGATATTGGTACTTGCGCTTCACTCTTGTGCTGCGCGGTGCGAGTTGAACACTGTTTTGTCAATTGTAGCGTTGTGGAATAGGAAGTGGGGCCAGTGTTTCATAGGGAAATGCTATCCGATATGTCGACGCTTCATTTCTGAACATTAGAACAGAGTATTGGGCTCTGTATTATCTTAACACTGGTGAACCAAAGGCAAAGAGTGGCGTCATGTCATTGAATAAACATTCTGCTGAATGGGCTGCGTGAGATGAAGATGGATAGGAAAGGACGTGGAGAACAACGTTCTCTCCCAGAACAACTGCTCTGAGAAGATGTTTACTGAAGATATCCGCAGAACATTTAAGATATTGACAGATGTATAATGAAAAACAAATTGTGGACTGTGTGAAACAGGGGCTGTCTGACTATGTACAGCAGGTTCGTATTTGGGCCAGCGTGGAGATGCTGATTGGCAGCGATGCTTCCCAGGTCATGGCCCCTGCTGATGACGACAGTGTTGGAGATGGACCCCACACACCGCTGGGACCCGATTGGTGTGGGTCTCCGGCGGTCCCTTAGGATAAGGTGGTGACAACCCGGGACAGATTGGTTGCCCTGCTGTTACTGCCCACCCCATCTACATGAAACACGCAGGAAAGACACGCTCCGTGCTACAGGATGCTGCCTTGGACAACTTCAGAGCTGACCTTGTTATAGGCTGAGATGGGGCTAAGCGACTACAGAGCTGTACTTGTTATAGGCTGAGATGGGGCTAAGCGACTACAGAGCTGTACTTGTTATAGGCTGAGATGGGGCTAAGCGACTAGAGCTGTACTTGTTATAGGCTGAGATGGGGCTAAGTACTAGAGCTGTACTTGTTATAGGCTGAGATGGGGCTAAGCGACTACAGAGCTGTACTTGTTATAGGCTGAGATGGGGCTAAGTGACTACAGAGCTGTACTTGTTATAGGCTGAGATGGGGCTAAGTGACTACAGAGCTGTACTTGTTATAGGCTGAGATGGGGCTAAGTGACTATAGAGCTGTACTTGTTATAGGCTGAGATGGGGCTACGTGACTACAGAGCTGTACTTGTTATAGGCTGAGATTGTCAGGATTTGGCCAGGGTTGTTCCGGGTTTTTGTCAGTAGATGTCCCCATTGTGCTTTTTGTCCCTGTGTTTTTCCCTTGATCCCCATTATTGTTTGCACCTGTGTCTCGTTTCCCCTGATTGTATTTAAACCCTTTGTTTCCCTCAGTTCTGTGCTCTGTGTTTGTATGTTAGCACCCTGCCCTAGTGTTCTGTGTGCTCTTGTCGATTCCGGGTGAAGTTCTTGTGGTATTCTGTTTTTTGTTTTTGTTTATTTTTTGGTGAGTTTCTTTTGAGGTCTTTTTGTGTTTTTCCTACCACCTTTTGGATTTGCCATTTTTTGTATTTTAGGATTTTTTCTTTATTAAATACACCGTCTTAAGTACTGCTGTGTCTGCCTCATCTTCTGGGTTCTGCTGACTATTCGTGGCTCAGTTGGTTAAGTGACTGTTTCTCACTCCGGAGACCCAGGTTCGAAACCGGGTCCTGACAGAAACACAGAGCCAAAGATGAACCCAGAGGCAGCCAGTTCCCAGGACCTTTTTGCCACGCTGTCCCACCACCAGGAGACTGTCCAACGCCACGAAGCCGCCCTGGTTCAGCAAGAGGCCTTAATGGCTAGACATTCTCATCTTCTGTCGGAGATGCTGACTTCCATAAAGCAGATATCTGATCGACTTACCCCGGCAACGGTTCCCGTCCCAGTACCTCAGGTTCACGTACCCATGGCAGTTAACCCCCTGGCTGAACCTCGTCTTCCACCTCCCCAACGGTTCTCAGGTGATCCAAGTGCTTGTAAAGGCTTTCTCACTCAATGTTCTCTCTCCTTTGAGCTGCAACCTTCGTCGTTTCCCACCGACCGGTCTAAGATCGCATATATCATTACCCTGCTGTCGGAAAAAGCCCTGGCCTGGGCTACTGCTGTGTGGGATGCCCATAGTTCCTGCTGTGCCAGCTACTCTGCCTTTGCTGAGGAATTCAAACGAGTGTTTCAAGGCCCAAGCAGTGGTTCTGACTCAGCCAAACAGCTCCTGACTCTCCATCAAGGTTGGCGCAGCGTGACGGACTATGCCATCCAGTTCCGCACGGTGGCAGCAGCGAGTGGCTGGAACAACGAGGCGCTCACGGTGTGCTTTCTGAAAGGCCTTTCCGACACTATCCAAGATGAACTGGCCACTCGGGAACCACCGGACAATCTCGAGTCCCTGATCAAGTTGGCCTCACGCATTGACCAGCGTCTGAGAGAGAGAGAACTCAACCGTAGACCTCTAGCCCCTATCAGTCCCAGCTCCGAGTCCCCACCTTTATCATCGCTGGCTCCACCGGAACCCATGCAGATTGGACGCATCTCCCAGGCTGAGAGAGACCGCCGGATGAGGGAGCGACGCTGTCTATATTGCGGCAAACCGGGCCATTTCCGTTCCACGTGTCCCGGGCTCCAGGGAAACGCCCTGTCCCGTACAGACCGGGGGAACTGTAACGGGAAACATAACCTCCTCCCATCCGTCCAACTCCCGTCTGCTCATTCCAGTCACCCTCTCCTGGGACAACCACAAGCTTCACCTTCAAGCCTTGGTAGACTCTGGAGCCGCAGGTAACTTCATGGATGGTGTCTGGGCGAAGGAGAATGGCGTTCCCTCTGAACCTCTAAGTGACCCCATGAGGGTTACTACATTGGATGGAAGCCCTTTGGGATCTGGACTTGTCACTCATGTCACTACCTCCTTGAGACTTTCAGTTTCACAACACCAGGAATTGATGAACTTTCATTTGATCTCCTGTTCCGAGTTCCCTCTCGTCCTTGGATACCCCTGGCTTCACAGCCATACCCCTCACATCGACTGGTCTGTGGGCACTATCAAGCAGTGGGGTCCTACGTGCCAAGCTACTTGTATTTTCCAGAATTCCCGAGTTCTACTCCCGAGTCTTTAGAATCCATCGACCTGACCCGAGTTCCCGAGTGTTACCATGACCTCAAACTGGTGTTTAGCAAACAGAGGGCCACCATGCTACCACCCCATAGATCTTACGATTGCCCCATCGACCTGTTTCCGGGCACTTGCCCCCCCAGGGGTCGGATCTTTTCCCTATCTCCACCCGAACGAGCTGCTATGGATACCTACATCAAGGACTCTCTGGAAGCAGGCCTCATGCGTCCATCAACCTCCCCGGCGGGAGCAGGTTTTTTCTTTGTGGCCAAGAAAGATGGTGGATTACGTCCTTGCATCGACTACCGGGGACTCAATGACATAACCGTCCGTAACCGTTACCCGCTACCCCTTATGGCCACAGCCTTCGAGCTGCTCCAGGAAGCAGTTGTTTTCACTAAGCTTGACCTGCGGAACGCATACCATCTTGTGCGGATCAGACCTGGTGACGAGTGGAAGACCGCTTTCAACACGCCTACTGGTCACTATGAATACTTGGTGATGCCCTTCGGCCTGACCAACGCCCCAGCGGTGTTCCAAGCGCTCATAAACGATGTGCTTAGGGATATGCTTAACATATTTGTGTTCGTTTACTTGGATGACATCCTCATCTTTTCGAGCTCCCTTCAAGAACACACTAAGCATGTCAGACAAGTACTCAAACGCCTCCTGGACAGCCATCTGTACGTTAAGCCGGAAAAATGTGAATTCCATTCATCCCGAGTACAATTCCTGGGATTTGTAGTGGAACCCGGTCGAGTCCAAATGGACCCTAGGAAGGTAGGGGCGGTAGCGGATTGGCCCACCCCCAAATCCGCTAAGGATGTTCAGCGTTTCCTGGGCTTCGCAAACTTTTACCGCAAGTTCATCAAGAACTTCAGTTTGGTGGCAGCTCCTCTCTCAGCTTTAACCAAAGGTGGCAATGCAAGGTTTGTGTGGGGAAGAGAAGCTGAGACGGCCTTCCAAGGACTCAAGCAGCACGTCCTCTCTGCTCCCATCCTGATACTACCGACTACGGATGAACCATTTGTGGTGGAGGTAGACGCATCAGAGGTTGGTGTTGGAGCTGTCCTGTCTCAGAGGGGTGAAGACAAGAAGCTTCATCCGTGCGCTTTCTTCTCACACCGGCTTACCCCGACTGAGAGGAACTACGATGTGGGGGATCGTGAACTCCTAGCGGTTAAGATGGCATTGAAGGAATGGAGACACTGGCTCGAGGGGGCTTCTCACCCGTTTCAAGTGCTTACGGACCACAAAAATCTGGAGTATATCCAGCAGGCGAAGCGATTGAACTCTAGACAAGCTAGATGGTCTCTTTTCTTCAATCGATTCCAGTTTATCCTCACCTATCGGCCCGGGTCGAAGAATCTCAAACCGGATGCCCTGTCCCGAGTCTACGCTCCTGCCATTCGAGATGACACGGACATGCCTGTCCTTCCTGCTGCTAAGATTGTGGCTCCGATCTCGTGGCAAGTTGAGGATACTGTGAGACGTGCTCAAGCTAGCGAACCGGACCCTAAAGGAGGCCCTGCCAATCGGTTGTTTGTCCCCAAGGCAGTGAGGACTCAGGTCCTTCTGTGGGGGCACTCCTCTCGCCTCACCTGTCATCCGGGCGTAGGTCGCACCTTGGAGTTCATCCAGCGTAAGTTCTGGTGGCCTACCATAAGAGAAGACGTTGCCACTTTCGTCAATGCCTGCCCCGTGTGCTGCCAGGGCAAATCTTCTCACCTCCGCCCTCAAGGACTCCTTCACCCTTTACCTGTTCCCCACAGACCCTGGTCCCATATCTCATTGGACTTTATTACTGGACTTCCTCCATCCCATGGCAATACTACTATCCTAGTCATAATCGACAGGTTTTCAAAGGCGGCCAGGTTCGTCCCTCTGACTAAGTTACCTTCTGCCAAGGAAACGGCTGAGTTGGTAATTAATCATGTGTTCCGAGTCTTCGGCATTCCTCAAGATGTGGTTTCTGACAGAGGTCCCCAGTTCGCCTCAAGGTTTTGGAAGGCCTTCTGCCAACTCATGGGGGCTTCTGCCAGTCTATCTTCAGGGTACCATCCGGAGTCCAACGGCCAAACAGAGAGGATGAATCAAGAGCTGGAAACCACCCTCCGATGTATGACTCGTGACAACCCGTCCACATGGTCATCCTTTATTGTTTGGGCCGAATACGCGCACAACACCTTGCGCTCCTCCTCCACTGGTATGTCCCCGCACGAGTGTCAGTTTGGCTATGCTCCTCCATTGTTCCCGGACCAGGAGGCAGAAGTCAGAGTGCCTTCAGCCTTGAGGTTCGTCAGACGCTGTCGGCTTATGTGGAGGAAGACCCGTCTTAATCTGATGCGTTCCTCACAGAGGTATCAACAACAAGCCAACAGACGTCGCCGTCCCGGGCCTACCCTGCGCCCGGCCAGAGAGTCTGGCTT
The DNA here is from genome assembly GCF_036934945.1 of Oncorhynchus masou masou. Lineage (NCBI taxonomy): Eukaryota > Metazoa > Chordata > Actinopteri > Salmoniformes > Salmonidae > Oncorhynchus > Oncorhynchus masou. Next base: position 37,108,027 of record NC_088224.1, read on the forward strand.
TCCACAAGAGACTTACCTCTACGGGTGGAGTCTCGCAAGCTGTCCCAAAAATACATCGGTCCCTTCAAGGTTGCCAGGAGAGTTAACCCAGTTTCTTATCGCCTACACTTACCCAGATCCCTTAAGATTAATCCCACATTTCATGTGTCATTGTTAAAACCTGTTGTTTTTTCTCCCCTTGTCCCGGCAGACAGACCTCCCCTCCGCCTCGTGTCATTGGAGGCCAGCCGGCTTATACCGTCCACCGGATACTGGATTCCCGCCGGGTGCAGCGGTCCTGGCAGTATCTGGTGGACTGGGAAGGCTACGGTCCTGAGGAGCGCTCCTGGGTTCCTGCCAAAGACATCCTGGACCCTGACCTCATTCGTCAGTTCAGGGTCCTCCACCCTGAGAGAGCTGGTAGGAACGTCAGGAGCCGTTCCTAGGGGGGATTCTGTCAGGATTTGGCCAGGGTTGTTCCGGGTTTTTGTCAGTAGATGTCCCCATTGTGCTTTTTGTCCCTGTGTTTTTCCCTTGATCCCCATTATTGTTTGCACCTGTGTCTCGTTTCCCCTGATTGTATTTAAACCCTTTGTTTCCCTCAGTTCTGTGCTCTGTGTTTGTATGTTAGCACCCTGCCCTAGTGTTCTGTGTGCTCTTGTCGATTCCGGGTGAAGTTCTTGTGGTATTCTGTTTTTTGTTTTTGTTTATTTTTTGGTGAGTTTCTTTTGAGGTCTTTTTGTGTTTTTCCTACCACCTTTTGGATTTGCCATTTTTTGTATTTTAGGATTTTTTCTTTATTAAATACACCGTCTTAAGTACTGCTGTGTCTGCCTCATCTTCTGGGTTCTGCTGACTATTCGTGGCTCAGTTGGTTAAGTGACTGTTTCTCACTCCGGAGACCCAGGTTCGAAACCGGGTCCTGACAGAGATGGGGCTAAGCGACTACAGAGCTGTACTTGTTATAGGCTGAGATGGGGCTAAGTGACTACAGAGCTGTACTTGTTATAGGCTGAGATGGGGCTAAGTGACTACAGAGCTGTACTTGTTATAGGCTGAGATGGGGCTAAGCGACTACAGAGCTGTACTTGTTATAGGCTGAGATGGGGCTAAGCGACTACAGAGCTGTACTTGTTATAGGCTGAGATGGGGCTAAGCGACTAGAGCTGTACTTGTTATAGGCTGAGATGGGGCTAAGCGACTACAGAGCTGTACTTGTTATAGGCTGAGATGGGGCTAAGTGACTACAGAGATGTACTTGTTATAGGCTGAGATGGGGCTAAGCGACTACAGAGCTGTACTTGTTATAGGCTGAGATGGGGCTAAGTGACTACAGAGCTGTACTTGTTATAGGCTGAGATGGGGCTAAGTGACTACAGAGCTGTACTTGTTATAGGCTGAGATGGGGCTAAGTGACTACAGAGCTGTACTTGTTATAGGCTGAGATGGGGCTAAGCGACTAGAGCTGTACTTGTTATAGGCTGAGATGGGGCTAAGCGACTACAGAGCTGTACTTGTTATAGGCTGAGATGGGGCTAAGCGACTAGAGCTGTACTTGTTATAGGCTGAGATGGGGCTAAGTGACTACAGAGCTGTACTTGTTATAGGCTGAGATGGGGCTAAGCGACTAGAGCTGTACTTGTTATAGGCTGAGATGGGGCTAAGTACTAGAGCTGTACTTGTTATAGGCTGAGATGGGGCTAAGCGACTACAGAGCTGTACTTGTTATAGGCTGAGATGGGGCTAAGCGACTACAGAGCTGTACTTGTTATAGGCTGAGATGGGGCTAAGCGACTACAGAGCTGTACTTGTTATAGGCTGAGTTGGGGCTAAGCGACTACAGAGCTGTACTTGTTATAGGCTGAGATGGGGCTAAGTACTAGAGCTGTACTTGTTATAGGCTGAGATGGGGCTAAGTACTAGAGCTGTACTTGTTATAGGCTGAGATGGGGCTAAGTACTAGAGCTGTACTTGTTATAGGCTGAGTTGGGGCTAAGCAACTACAGAGCTGTACTTGTTATAGGCTGAGATGGGGCTAAGCGACTACAGAGCTGTACTTGTTATAGGCTGAGATGGGGCTAAGCGACTACAGAGCTGTACTTGTTATAGGCTGAGATGGGGCTAAGCGACTACAGAGCTGTACTTGTTATAGGCTGAGATGGGGCTAAGCGACTACAGAGCTGTACTTGTTATAGGCTGAGATGGGGCTAAGTGACTACAGAGCTGTACTTGTTATAGGCTGAGTTGGGGCTAAGCGACTACAGAGCTGTACTTGTTATAGGCTGAGATGGGGCTAAGTACTAGAGCTGTACTTGTTATAGGCTGAGATGGGGCTAAGTACTAGAGCTGTACTTGTTATAGGCTGAGATGGGGCTAAGTACTAGAGCTGTACTTGTTATAGGCTGAGATGGGGCTAAGCGACTACAGAGCTGTACTTGTTATAGGCTGAGATGGGGCTAAGTACTAGAGCTGTACTTGTTATAGGCTGAGATGGGGCTAAGTACTAGAGCTGTACTTGTTATAGGCTGAGATGGGGCTAAGTACTAGAGCTGTACTTGTTATAGGCTGAGTTGGGGCTAAGCAACTACAGAGCTGTACTTGTTATAGGCTGAGATGGGGCTAAGCGACTACAGAGCTGTACTTGTTATAGGCTGAGATGGGGCTAAGCGACTACAGAGCTGTACTTGTTATAGGCTGAGATGGGGCTAAGTGACTACAGAGCTGTACTTGTTATAGGCTGAGATGGGGCTAAGTACTAGAGCTGTACTTGTTATAGGCTGAGATGGGGCTAAGTGACTACAGAGCTGTACTTGTTATAGGCTGAGTTGGGGCTAAGCGACTACAGAGCTGTACTTGTTATAGGCTGAGATGGGGCTAAGTACTAGAGCTGTACTTGTTATAGGCTGAGATGGGGCTAAGTACTAGCATCCTCTGGTCCTGCAGATCATCCCTCCATGAACACACAAACATTGTTGGCTCCTTTTTTTGCATTTGTATCATTGTTTCTTGCTTAAGTCAGAGAACAATTGGGGGCCTGTGTGTAGGAGCCGTTTATGTCGTGTGCATGTTGTCTGTCAAGGGTTATTTTAACCTTGTTTTGTACACTAGAGTTGGGGTCATGGGTCACTGGTCACGTGTGTGTGTGTGTGTGTGTGTGTGTGTGTGTGTGTGTGTGTGTGTGTGTGTGTAGCGAGCACAGGTGAGCAGGAAGGGTTAGTACAGGAGAGAGGAGACTACATACAGTTGTTACCGTATCACAGATACAGCTGATAGAAGCATCTCTGCACCTTTTCTACAGAAACATGTTTTAGAGCTACTTATATTAGATAAGCGCAATAAATAGGAACTTCACCCTAAAAGAGTAACATTTGGGAAAGCTGATTTTAGTGGAAGCGTTGTGGACAGCTCTCTCCTCTACCAGGGCCTGTTCATAGGGAATTGCCACAATAGCACAGACTAAAACCAGCTGCATGCATTCGTGGATTGTGGTTCATTCATTGTTTAGGCTAATTATTCAAGGCTCCCTTCGTTATTTAGTTTTAAAACTAAAATGCTTGATTGCATTTCAATGCATGAATGACTGGTCTGTGTGATGACATGAACGAATGATTGATCGATTGATACAGTAGTCTGTCTATATTGAAATACTGGCCAGTAAGTAAGTTACGGTACTAAGAATAAACAAGAGGCGCTCAGCCTTCAGCTCAATGCCGGTTATACAAGACTCTACGAAGCCTACGAATGATAACAACATGACTTATTATTATAATGATCATAATAACAGTAAGGAGATGATCAAGATAAAGGAGGGTATAGGCGTGAGAGCTGCGTGCATATTGTGTGACAAAAACAGATGCTGTTAGATTACAATAGAATTTTTCTGCCCGTTTGGAACAGAGTAAACAACACTAAATCAAGTATAAGTAATACCATAGTCTTTTCTAACGGAAAAAATAGTAATGCCTTTATTACAGCTTAGCAAATATTAAAAACATCCGCATTTGTGAAACCGTTTTATCCGACATGTTGCAGTTGCACGACGCTTGGAATCAGTAGGCTATTAAACACTCAACCAGGCAACACAAGCAGGATCTGTCTTATTTTTGGAGATATATATGGATGATTTACAAAGCCAGGAACGTTTAACAGTTGGGCTGTTGATTACGGACCTTATTAAATTAGGGTTTCCTCTCTCCTCACCTTTCTTTCACAATAAGTCAAGGGCTGTTTCCTCGTCACCTCACTTCTATGCTGCCTCCGCCACATTGTTCTCAACACCAATACGCTGGTTAACTTTTATTATGCACATAGCAACAAATAGGGAAAGGCGCCAATTCAATGGCGCATTGTAGATCATCTTTCAGGACCGCGGACAGCGACAACTACCAACGTGGGTGAAAGCGCATTTGAAAAAAATAATATAACTTTTATTAGTGTTGCACCGTTATTCTTATATAATAGAAACATATCCAATTTCAGTAGCATGTCTTTGAAGGACTGTGCCATCATCACCTTAATGGATTAGTCTACTGAGACAGGAGCCAATCAGATAGGTGGCATGTGCACGTGCAAAAAAACTGATCAGAGCGACACTCAGGGAGGCTGAGGAGACAACAGCTCTACAGTCCCATCAGATCAGAGACACTCAGGGAGGCTGAGGAGACTACAGCTCTACAGTCCCATCAGATCAGAAACTCAGGGAGGCTGAGGAGACTACAGCTCTACAGTCCCATCAGATCAGACACTCAGGGAGGCTGAGGAGACTACAGCTCTACAGTCCCATCAGATCAGAGACACTCAGGGAGGCTGAGGAGACTACAGCTCTACAGTCCCATCAGATCAGACACTCAGGGAGGCTGAGGAGACTACAGCTCTACAGTCCCATCAGATCAGACACTCAGGGAGGCTGAGGAGACTACAGCTCTACAGTCCCATCAGATCAGAGCGACACATTCAGGGAGGCTGATGAGACTACAGCTCTACAGTCCCATCAGATCAGAGCGACACTCAGGGAGGCTGAGGAGACTACAGCTCTACAGTCCCATCAGATCAGAGACACTCAGGGAGGCTGAGGAGACTACAGCTCTACAGTCCCATCAGATCAGAGACACTCAGGGAGGCTGAGGAGACTACAGCTCTACAGTCCCATCAGATCAGAGACACTCAGGGAGGCTGAGGAGACTACAGCTCTACAGTCCCAACAGATCAGAGCGACACTCAGGGAGGCTGAGGAGACTACAGCTCTACAGTCCCATCAGATCAGAGACACTCAGGGAGGCTGAGGAGACTACAGCTCTACAGTCCCATCAGATCAGAGACACTCAGGGAGGCTGAGGAGACTACAGCTCTACAGTCCCATCAGATCAGAGACACTCAGGGAGGCTGAGGAGACTACAGCTCTACAGTCCCATCAGATCAGAGAGACACTCAGGGAGGCTGAGGAGACTACAGCTCTACAGTCCCATCAGATCAGATACACTCAGGGAGGCTGAGGAGAATACAGCTCTTCAGTCCCATCAGATCAGAGACACTCAGGGAGGCTGAGGAGACTACAGCTCTACAGTCCCATCAGATCAGAGAGACTCAGGGAGGCTGAGGAGACTACAGCTCTACAGTCCCATCAGATCAGAGAGACTCAGGGAGGCTGAGGAGACTACAGCTCTACAGTCCCATCAGATCAGAGACACTCAGGGAGGCTGAGGAGACTACAGCTCTACAGTCCCATCAGATCAGAGAGACACTCAGGGAGGCTGAGGAGACTACAGCTCTACAGTCCCATCAGATCAGAGAGACACTCAGGGAGGCTGAGGAGACTACAGCTCTACAGTCCCATCAGATCAGAGACACTCAGGGAGGCTGAGGAGACTACAGCTCTACAGTCCCATCAGATCAGAGACACTCAGGGAGGCTGAGGAGACTACAGGTCTACAGTCCCATCAGATCAGAGACACTCAGGGAGGCTGAGGAGACTACAGCTCTACAGTCCCATCAGATCAGAGAGACACTCAGGGAGGCTGAGGAGACTACAGCTCTACAGTCCCATCAGATCAGAGACACTCAGGGAGGCTGAGGAGACTACAGCTCTACAGTCCCATCAGATCAGAGAGACTCAGGGAGGCTGAGGAGACTACAGCTCTACAGTCCCATCAGATCAGAGACACTCAGGGAGGCTGAGGAGACTACAGCTATACTGTGGGGGACACAGACTGGGAGCGCACAGCTGGGTACACACACACACACGCACACACACACACACACACACACACACACACACACACACACACACACACACACACACACACACACACAGTACATACACTGCATTAAGCCCCACAGATCAGTCATTACTTCAGCGAGTCTGACAAATTATCAAAGTATCTCAAAGAGAAATCACATTGAGATCTGACATTCACCAACCTGCCACTCAGGTGATTGGAGAGTGACCTTACCAATGCCATACAAGCATAAAGATGGCATGCTTATAGTTCGATGCCATTTACAGTAGTGGTATGGTCATTGTCCTCTGTACCTCACGCACTTAAAACAGTACACAGTAGCAATAAAATGAATGCTGTGCTGGTGTCCAGGAGAAAGAATTGGGACCATACATACAGTAAACATAAGCAGAGAAACAAAGGAGACCATGTTAGATGCTTTGAAATACTGATATCAGCAAATGATGCTGTGTGGTAAGTGTGTGGAGAAAACAGAAACAGGACGGGAGGAGCAGATCTGTACATCCCTGATATTCTAGAGCTGTAACTTTAGCGATCACTTCTCTAATCCTGTGTAATTCTTGTCTCCTAGAATAAGGAAGTGCCCGTTTTGATAGTTTAGAAGTACAAACACAAGTGTAACTGATCAGATGAAGTAAAGATGAAAGATTTACCTCCACTTTGGTTAAAACGCTGCTTTGCAATATCGATGTTGGCTTTGAAATTCTGCTGGGCACCCTTGGAAATCCCTGTCTCCGTCTCCCAGTACTGTGGCCGTGTTTCTGTTGCCTTGTTCATCCAGTCCTGTTTGGGCACCGCTCTCTGGCTGTTGCTGTCATAGTGCACCATCTGAACACCATCCACCATCGCCACAACCACGAACTCTGGGAAGTTGGGAACTTCAGATGATCCGGTGTAGAAATACTTCAGGGAGTGAGTCACTAGAGGAAAAAAAAAAGACAATGTTAATGTTGAGTTCTGAACAGACAATCATTTTTCAAAGCCATATACGCAAAACTGAGGTTTACATTTTCTCTATATTCACGATTTTAGTTTCCTCCACACTACTGTTAAATAAACTGGTTGTTTATTACATATGACTTTGAACACTTACTTTTTTACCAAAACAGGTGTTTTTGTTATACTGCAGGATGACATTTTTAAAAGGAAAGTTGCTAAGACACCATGTAACACCAAGATATTACACGTGCTGTGTATCAGACAATAACGTTTTATCAAGATAATTATCTGGAATCAGTGTCTGATATATAGATGGAGACACTGAACATTAAGAGAAGTACTCTGAAATGGAACAATGTGACATTCACAGCAGATATTTCTGTGGATTCATTACCTGTGATATACTCAAGTGAAAGCACGGTATCCCTTCCAAATGTACAGTATGTGTGTTCATGTTCGGAACGAATGTGTCAGACTTACACTGATAATAACTCAGGCCCAAGACCACTATCACTGTAAGACTAATAGATAAGATGGCACTACTTTTTAGCACATTTACATTCAACCTTATACTGTATTCATCCCCTGATAGGAACTACCAAGTGATCTATACTATTTGATTCAGTGCAGACTCAGCTAAATGTAATACGGCATCAAAATAGACTTCTATGATAGACTATTAGCGGATTATATTTAATTAAAGGGAGAAAACCGCAAAAACACATGAACATTTTCTTGATTTTTGTAGTCCAGGGGAAATACCTGTCAATGGTCACAGTACTGTGGGGTGACACTGACATCATATTCAGAGAGAAAGGTAAATGGTCAATTCTGTTTCTCAAAGCTGGCAGAATTGACTGTTTAGCCTCTTTCTGATTATGTCAGTAGCACCCCACTGTTGTCACTGAGCAAGCTATAGGCCGATGTGATTAAGACTTTTAAACAGGTTAACACTCACAAGGTGTCCTGTGTGATTTTAAGTATGAGCTCTCTCTAATTCTCTCTTTCTTTCTTTCTCTCTCTCTCTCTCTCTCTCTCGGAGGACCATGCCTCAGGACTACCTGGCCTGATGACTCCTTGCTGTCCCCAGTCCACCTGGCCGTGCTGCTGCTCCAGTTTCAACTGTTTTGTCTTTGGCTATGGAACCCTGACCTGTTCACCGGACGTGCTACCTGTCCCAGACCTGCTGTTTTCAACTCTCTAGAGACAGCAGGAGCGGTAGAGATGACTCTCAATGATCGGCTATGAAAAGCCAACTGACATTTACTCCTGTTGCACCCTCGACAACCACTGTGATTATTATTATTTGACCCTGCTGGTCATCTATGAACATTTGAACATCTTGGCCATGTTCTGTTATTATCTTCACCCGGAAGAGGACTGGCCACCCCTCATAGCCTGGTTCCTCTCTAGGTTTCTTCCTAGGTTCTGGCCTTTCTAGGGAGTTTTTTCAATCACCACCTTCCGGAGACACCTGAAACCCCACCTCTTTAAGGAATAACTAGGATAGGATAAAGTAATCCTTCTCACCCCCCCCCCCCCTTAAATAATTTAGATGCACTATTGTAAAGTGGCTGTTCCACTGGATGTCATAAGGTGAATTCACCAATTTGTAAGTCGCTCTGGATAAGAGCGTCTGCCAAATGACTTAAATGTAAATGTAAATGTTTTTCCTAGCCATCGTAGTTCTACACCTGCATTGCTTGATGTTTGGGGTTTTAGGCTGGGTTTCTGTACAGCACTTTGTGGCATCAGCTGATGTAAGAAGGGCTTTATAAATACATTTGATTGTTTGATTGAAGGCTGCTGGGCCAGACGGAATACCAGGGCACATTCTCAGAGCATGCGCAGACTAACTGGCAAGGGTCTTCGCAGACATTTTCAACTTCTCCTTGTCCCAGTCTGTAATCCCAACATGTTTCAAGCTGACAACCATTATCCCTGTTCTCCAGAAACTCCAAGGAACCTTAAATTACTATCGTCCCGTGTCTCAGTACATCACAGGGGCCAAACTCCCTGCCATCCAGGACCTCTATATCAGGCGATGTCAGTGGAAGGCCCAAAAAGACTTCAGCCACCTAAGCCATAGAATGTTCTCTCTGCTACAGACCAGCAAGCAGTACAGGATCATCGGTTCTCTGACCAACAGGCTCCAAGAGAGCTTCAAATCTTTACCTGGTCTATCTGCATTGACCCTATCTTGCACGGACTCTATGCACACTCACAAGTCTCTACCCACCCACACATGCTGTACTAACACTTCCTGGTCACCTGTGCTCGCTATACACACACACACACACACACACACACACACACACACACACACACACACACACACACACACACACCAAATAAATATATATATATTTCTTTCAAATAACTTGCATATATTCAAATAGTTTGCTGAGAGGTATTGAAAATACTATCAGATATTAGTTTTTTTTCCTGAGACATGTATTTGAATATCTATGAAAATAGTTGCCTTTTAGTTGAAACTATATAAAGTATAGTTGACAACCTTGAGTATTTTAGAAGTTTTCAAATAAACTACCAAATAAAACAATTTTCTGCCCAGGTCTGACCAATTACATTTTACTAGGCAAGTCAGTTAAGAACAAATTCTTATTTACAACGATGTCCTAGGAACAGTGGGTTAACTGTCTTGTTCAAGAAAATAATGAAATATTTGTACCTTCTCAGCTCAGGGATTTGAGCCACCAAACTTTAGGGCTCATGGCCCATAGCTCTAACCACTTGTCTACCTGCCAACACACAACCACCCACCTTCATGTTCACTTTCATGTTGGTGTGGTTAGAGCATTGGACAAGTAACAGTAAAGGTTGCAAGTTCAAATCCCCAAGCTGCCAAGGTACAAAATCTGTCATTCTACCCCTGAACAGGCAGTTAACCCACTGTTCCTAGGCCGTCATTGAAAATAAGATTTTGTTCTTAACTGACTTGCCTAGTAAAATAAAGGTTAAAAAAAAATAAAAAAATATGCCAACGCTACTATTTAAATATATATATACTAATATATAATCTATAATCTATCCTGATGTCACGTTACCCTGCCTATAATCGCGGTAGAGCATGGCGCTTGCAACGCCAAGCGTCGTGGGTTCGTTTCCCACTGGGGCCACCCATATGCAAAAGTAGTGGCCCCAGCCGACTTGTAAGTCGCTTTGGACAAAAGCGTCTGCTAAATGGGATATATTATTATTATTATTATTATATGTCACGTTACCCTGCCTACTTCGTACCTCTCTCTGTACATCGACATGGTACTGGTACTCCCTGTATATAGACTTATTCTTGTGTATTTCATTCCTCTTGTGTTTTATTTAAAATGTTCATATCTAACTTGTATTATTATTCTAATCTAACTCTGCATCGTTGGGAAAGGGCTCTTTAATAAGCATTTCACGCTAAAGTCTACAACTGTTGAATTCGGCGCATGTGACAAATTTGATTTGAGAGGCAAAGGGATGCTTGCTTCTATAAGAGACAGCAGAGTAACTTTATTTCTGGTATTATACTGCCACCTTGAGGATGTTACTGCAAAATAACATGCCAAACTTATTTTCCTTGCAAGCCAAATTGATGTACTTTCACATTATCCTACATCTTCACCTTCATCACAAAAATATTGGAACTGAAACTGAACATACTGTAACTTAAAAATATAAAAAATACAGTACACATTCCCGGGCCGTGATTGCACCCTCATACGCTTATTACATTCAGGTGAACACTTTATCTAGTACCAACCCCACTATCATCTGGTCAGTTAGGTGAGGGAACAGTCATATCAAGGTATTACTTGGCAGGACAGGGGGAGTCACGTAACTTAAAGGGACATCAAATCTTCAGGGTTTCCATTCCCCTAAATTCAACACTATTCAACAAAGAAGCTCGAGTGGCGCAGCGGCATAAGGCACTTCATCTCAGTGCAAGTAGTGGTCACTACAGAGCATGGTTCGAATCCCGCTTGTATCGCAATTGGCCGGGATTCCCACAGGCCGGAGAACAATTATCCCAGCTTCCATAGGGGAGGATTTTGCCGGGGTATGTCGTCATTTTAAATATGAGTTTTGTTCTTAACTAACTTGCCAAGTTAAATAAAAGGTTCAAAAAAAATAATCAATTTTGGTGGCAGCCCCAAAAGTGATTTTGAATATCCAAAACTCCTACAGATCTACATTTAATTTAATTTATAATTACCATATTGCATAAATCCATCAATCATATTTTTTTGTATCGAAATAAAGAACGTAGACCTAGGCTATAGTATGTCTCTGCATCCAGTACGAATGAAGTTAGAATGAAGGTAGTTTTGCGAGCTAACAAGCGTTAGTTAGCGCAATGCTATCTGGAGCCATTGACTTCCACTCATTGCGCTAACTAACGCTAGTTAGCAACGTCCTTCAAACTGCATGCAGACATAAAAATGATATCTACGAGTTCATCTGGCTCTGAGGAAGTATATACAAGACTTCATTGCTAAAATCCAGTATAATTAATGTCCGCATAACGATAGGCCTTAAATAAATTACCTACATAAACGAAATATATTTATGTAAAATCTAAAATAACTTTATACTGACCAGCAGATGCTGTATGAAGAAGGCCTATTCCGAGCACCAGCCTGATAATACCATTCATGTTGACGAAGTATGTGTTATCTCCAATAGATATTATATTCAGATTCTCTCTAACTGCGTTACCCACTTCAGTAGTATGGAACGACTGTGGTGACGTTTTTTTTCTTATCAATTTATATTGCGCTTGTATGTCGTTTTTTGAGCCAATGATAATTTAGCCAGCTCAAGCATCAATAGAATCCGGTCGGAACAGAGCAGCAAAGGTTCACTTACGAAACTGAAAGTAAGTTGTGTGTTGTCAGTAAACCATTCAGCCAATAATAGTGCTCTCATTGGGCCTGGGGCTGGGGGGTCTATATATTTTTACGATTAACTTTGATGGTTTACTGCAACTCAAGATAATGTACACTACCGGTCAAAAGTTTAGAACGCCTACTCATTCAAGGCTTTTTCTTTATTTTTACTAGTTTTTACATTGTAGAATAATAGTGAAGACATCAACACTATGAAATAATACATGGAATCATGTAGTAACCAAAAAAGTGTTAAACAAATCAAAAATATATTTTATAATTGAGGTTCTTCAAAGTAGCCACCCTTTGCATTGATGACAGCTTTGCACATTCTTGGCATTCCCTCAGCCATCTTCATGAGGTTGGTGTGCCTTGTTAAAAGTTAATTTGTGGAATTTCTTACCTTCTTAATGTGTGTGTGGGGGGGGTTCTTCAAGTGCAGTCGCAACAACCATCAAGTGCTATGGTGAAACTGTCTCTCATGAGGACCGCCACAGGAAAGGAAGATCCAGAGTTACCTCTGCTGCAGAGGATAAGTTCATTAGAGTTACCAGCCTCAGAAATTGCAGCCCAAATAAATGCTTCACAGAATTCAAGTAACAGGCACATTTCAACATCAACTGTTCAGAGGAGACCGTGTGAATCAGGCCTTCATGGTCGAATTGCTGCAAGGAAACCACTACTAAGGAACACCAATAAGAAGAAGAGACTTGCTTCGGCCAAGAAACACAAGCAAAAAAGATCACAAAAGATATAAATAAGCTCTCCACAATGAATTTCTATCGAACAAGCATTTCAGAGCTGGCGACAATTTAAATGTCATCCCCCTGAAAAAAATAGACCAAATATTACAACAAATATTATGGCTGAACTCAAATGTGTTGGTTGATAAAACACCTGTATTTATGGGAAAGATGTTTGAAAAGGGTATTTTGTTCTTAAATGACATTGTAAATTGGAATGGTAGAGTTATGTCCTTCATGGAGTTATCAGAATTGTACGGAAAGGTCTGCTCAATCCAAGAGTACAACCAATTGATTACAGCATTGGGGGGTTCTTTGGGGTGGGGAATGGAAATAATTGTATTTTTTATTATTATTTTTTCTTCCTGGGGGGGACTGTGGAAGGGGTCTCGAATGGTTGAGGGACAGCTTTGAGGAACTGTGAGGGGATCTTGGAGGGTTCGGGTTCAAGTTTTTTGGCCTGGTGGTAGAGCGGTCAATGTACCCTTGAGCAGGGCATTCACTGCAAGTCTATTGTATCTTTCCAATATTCAATTAAAAAAGTAAAAAAATTAAATAAAAGAAACACAAACAATGGACATTAGACTGGTGGAAATGTGTTCTTTGGTCTGGAGTCCAAATTGGAGATTTTTGGTTCCAACCACACTTAACCGACATGGCTACCACAGCATTCTGCAGTGATACACCATCCCATCTGGTTTGGACTTAGTGGGACTATCATTTGTTTTTCAACAGAACATTGATCCAACACACCTCCAGCCTGTGTAAGGGCTATTTGACCAAGAAGGAGGGTGATGGAGTGCTGCATCAGATGACCTAACCTCCACAATCTCCCAACCTTAACCCAATTGAGATGGTTTGGGATGAGTCGGACCGTAGAGTGAAGGAAAAGCAGCCAACAAGTGCTCAACATGTGTGGGAACTCCTTCAAGACTGTTGAAAAAGCATTCCAGCTGAAGCTGAGAGAATGCCAAGACTGTGCAAAGCTGCCATCAAGGCAAAGGGTGGCTAGTTGAAGAATTTCAAATATAAAATATATTTTGATTTGTTTCACACTTTTCTGGTTACTACATGATTCCATATGTGTTATTTCATAGTTTTTGGTGTCTTCACTATTATTCTACAATGTAGAAAATAGTAAAAATAAAGTAAAACCCTTGAATGAGTAGGTGTTCTAAAACTTTTGACCGGTAGTGTATGAATCCAGAGAGTGTGTTCAGGTTCAAATACAGTGAGAAACAAAAGGTCTATGAATGAAAAACATACACATTTTTTCTTTCATCTTTCTCATTGACTATATATAAAAAAAATACATTTGTCATCGCAGATGTTTTTGATTACACAGTATACTTTCAATGTAATTTTACTGAAATTATGCAATCATCGATATTCCAGTGCATAAAGGACATCAAAGATTTTTGTCAACTTTTAACTTGACCTCCCTTGCCTCTTGAAATGGAGTCTCTAGAGAGTGATGCAGATCAGTTTTCATGGTTAGTTAGTCAAAGCACTAGAGCTTGAGGCTCTTCTTCATCTCTGTTCTGTTCGTGCTGTATCTCTCTGTTACACTGAGATCATGTAAAAACAGAACATGGTCCTAACCAGCATCACTGCTAACACACCTAATCGACTCAGTAAGAAGTCCTAGCCCTTTGCTAGAATGACCCTGTATTATTTATGACTAGACTTATAAATGCAAAGACAGCTTGATCGTTGACAGGTTATTGTAGATGTACAGTTGAAGTCAGACATACACTTAGGTTGGAGTCATTAAAACTAATTTTTCAACCACTCCACAAATTTCTTGTTAACAAACTATAGTTTTGGCAAGTCGGTCAGGACATCTACTTTGTGCATGACACAAGTCATTTTTCCAACAATTGTTTACAGACAGATTATTTCACTTATAATTCACTGTATCACAATTCCAGTTGGTCAGAAGTTTACATACACTAAGTTGACTGTGCCTTTAAATAGCATGGAAAATTCCAGAAAATTATGTCATTGTTTTAGAAGCTTCTGAGGCTAATTGACATAATTTGAGTCAAGTGGAAGTGTATCTGTGGATGTATTTCAAGGCCGACCTTCAAACTCAGTGCCTCTTTGCTTGACATCATGGAAAAATCTAAAGAAATCAGCCAAGACCTCAGAAGAAAATGTGTAGACCTCCACAAGTATGGTTCATCCTTGGGAGCAATTTCCAAATACCTGAGGGTACCACGTTCATCTGTACAAACAATAGTACGCAAGTATAAACACCATGGGACTACGCAGCCGTCATACCGCTGGAAGGAGACATGTTCTGTCTCTTAGAGATGAACGTACTTTGGTGAGAAAAGTGCAAATCAATCCCAGAACAACAGCAAAGGACCTTGTGAAGATGCTGGAGGAACCAGGTACAAATGTATCTATATCCACAGTAAAACAAGTCCTATATTGACATAACCTGAAAGGCCGCACAGCAAGGAAGAAGGCACTGCTACAAAACTGCCATAAAAAAGCCAGAGTACGGTTTGCAACTGCACATGGGGACAAAGATCGTACTTTTTGGAGAAATGTCCTCTGGTCTGATGAAACACAAATGGAACTGTTTGGCCATAATGACCATCGTTATGTTTGGAGGAAAAAGGGGGAGGCTTGCAAGTCGAAGAACAGCATCCCACTCGTGAAACACGGGGGTGGCAGCATCATGTTGTGGTGGTGCTTTGCTGCAGGAGGGACTGGTGCACTTCACAAAATAGATGGCATCATGAGGGAGGAAAATTGTGGATATATTGAAGCAACATCTCAAGACTTCAGTCAGGAAGTTAAAGCTTGGTTGCAAATGGGTCTTCCAAATGGACAATGACGCCAAGCATACTTCCAAAGTTGTGGCAAAATGGCTAAAGGACAACAAAGTCAAGGTATTGGAGTGGCCATCACAAAGCCCTGACCTCAATCCTATAGAAACTTTGTAGGGAGAACTGAAAAAGCGTGTGCGAGCAAGGAGGCCTACAAACCCGACTCAGTTACACCGGCTCAAAATTCACCCAATTTATTGTGGGAAGCTTGTGGAAGGCTACCTGAAACGTTTAACCCAAGTTAAACAATTTAAAGACAATGCTACCAAATACTTCTGACCCACTGGGAATGTGATGAAATAAATAAAAGCTGAAATAAATCATTCTCTCTACTATTATTCTGACATTTCATATTCTTAAAATGAAGTGGTGATCCTAACTGACCTAAGACAGGTATTTTTACTAGGATTAAATGTCAGGATTTGTGAAAAACTGAGTTTAAATGTATTTGGCTAAGGTGTGTGTAAATTTCCGACTTCAGCTGTAATTCCCCACCTCTGAAATTTGACATGTCCTTCTTTAGCAAACAGTATGTCAGGTGTATTTGGATAATAGAAAAATAAAATCTCAGTGTCTCTGACAATTGACACCAAACTGACAATAAATAATTTTAAGACAAGCCAGTCTAGATACTGCAAGCATATTGTGGTAGGCCGACATACAGGGAGGTCTGGCAGCAACCTACTGCTGTAGGCCTAGTTCTTACAATGGTCTTGAGTCAAATCAATAACATGCTTTGATGCTAAAGAGGAAAAACCTATGCCTATAGCCTGTGTAAAGTATTCTCAATGGGCTGTGTGTGGTTTGGAAGGATGACACAATAGAGCTATCTCAGGGTAAGGTCTATGGAGGTTTATTTGGCATACTTTATGTGACCCATTGAAGGATGTACATTGTGTTAGATCTAGTTCCATTTGATAGGAAATGGTTTTATATCATCACATTGAAAAACACAGCAATAAAATAATACAGCATTGAATTGCAATGGTAAGTACCTTTTATATACAATGGAAAGTGGAGTCAAACAGTGTTGAGGTAAGTCCCACACCCTTTCCCGTAAGTACGTCAGTATGCAGCCATCTTGTGTCTGTCTATCCTCAATCCTGAGATGGCCGACACACTGAAGCATCATGGTTTAACATAATCAAACTGCTGAGTGAGATGCTTTACTTTGAAACATTCTTTGCTTGTTAGCTTACATTATTTTCATTTAAAAAGTGCTTTTGTCTCACAATGGGCTGCTGATTTTCTTTTAAACAGAGCCAGTGTATACTAGCTGAAAACTCATTGATCATAACTACAGTAACTACAGGTCCAACCAAGTCATCTTTGATCATATTTTCACATTTTCTCTCCCCAATGAAAATATGTTCTGGAATTGTTTAACACTACCACAGTGTGTTCTGGTATGTATGTGGAGGGGATAACCAAATCAAGTTCAGTTAGTTAATAAGTCTGTGAATGGAAAGTCCCTGATAAGATTCATAAAAGGGATCAAACCACATGCCACAGTGAAGGATAAACAATGCCACAGTGAAGGATAAACAATGCCACAGTGAAGGATAAACAATGCCACAGTGAAGGATAAACAATGCCACAGTGAAGGATAAACAATGCCACAGTGAAGGATAAACAATGCCACAGTGAAGGATAAACAATGCCACAGTGAAGGATAAACAATGCCACAGTGAAGGATAAACAATGCCACAGTGAAGGATAAACAATGCCACAGTGCCATCTATAGGTAGACTGTAACTCTCCTCACTACTGTTTCAAAGAAATCACCTGATGAGTCACTTGACTTTTGATTGTCTTTGTCCCTCCAGGGCAAAGATTCCTCTAGGAACAGATCGAGGATCCGCTTCCCCTCCCCCAAATGCAAAACTGACCCAAGATCAGCATCTTAGGGCAACTTCCCCCTACTCCGTCTCAGTCATGCTCAATGTAGGAGTTGCCTCTCATCACAAATCTTGGATCAGATTACCCTACTTCCAATCCTAACATAAAAAATGGGTGGTGAAAGAAATATGGGGTAAAGTGGTTGGGGTAAACTTCTATCGACATGCACCAGGATGTAAGATCATCAGAGTAGAAGCCAAAGCTTATTAATCAGATGAAAGTATCAGGTCATGGAATCCTTTTCGTTACCTTGTTTCTCTGCATTCTGCAAACAGTCAGTATATTCTGTGACATTCCGACTTGGGAGGACTGAAACATGAGATATTTTCTATTCAAAAGTTAGCTGATTTAATCTGTTGAATGGATGTATAAAACATATTAGGCAATATTTGAATGGCATTAGAAGTTGAATAGGATCTTTTTCATTATAACAAAAAACATGTTTTAGCAATAAAGTCGTTATGGTTAAAATGCTTGCTGTGGTGTTATGGATGTTATTTCACACATAAAAAAGAAAACATCATGGAATAATGAGTGACTGCTGGGTATGATGATGTAGGTGATATGAAAACACACCAGTGGGGGAATTATGATCCAATGGGAGATGAAAGAATTACAATGTCATCAGGCACCAGGCAGAACGGAGAAACATAAGTTGAAAAAGAAAGTGCAAGTAAATGTCATTGATTAGTGAGATGTTTTAATGGTGATACAGATGAATAAATAACATATATTGTTTATAGTTATATACAATAAATATCTTGTGTGATATACAGTATATCACAAAAGTGAGTACACCCCTCACATTTTTGTAAATATTTGAGTATATCTTTTCATGTGACAACACTGAAGAAATGACACTTTGCTACAATGTAAAGTAGTGAGTGTACAGCTTGTATAACAGTGTACATTTGCTGTCCCCTCAAAATTACTCAACACACAGCCATTAATGTCTTAAACCACTGGCAACAAAAGTGAGTACACCCCCTAAGTGAAAATGTCCAAATTGGGCCCAAAGTGTCAATATTTTGTGTGGCCACCATCATTTTCTAGCACTGCCTTAACCCTCTTGGGCATGGAGTTCACCAGAGCTTCACAGGTTGCCACTGGAGTCCTCTTCCACTCCTCCATGACGACATCACGGAGCTGGTGGATGTTAGAGACCTTGCACTCCTCCACCTTCCGTTTGAGGATGCCCCACAGATGCTCAATAGGGTTTAGGTCTGGAGACATGCTTGGCCAGTCCATCACTGCTACTTAATATAATGTTTACATACCCTACATTATTCATCTCATATGTATACGTATATACTGTACTCTATATCATCTACTGCATCTTTATGTAATACATGTATCACTAGCCACTTTAAACTATGCCACTTTGTTTACATACCCTACATTACTCATCTCACATGTATATACTGTACTCGATACCATCTGCTGCATCTTGCCTATGCCGCTCTGTACCATCACTCATTCATATATATCTATGTACATATTCTTTATCCCTTTACACTTGTGTGTATAAAGTAGCAGTTTTGGAATTGTTAGTTAGATTACTCGTTGGTTATTACTGCATTGTCGGAACTAGAAGCACAAGCATATCGCTACACTCGCATTAACATCTGCTAACCATGTGTATGTGACAAATAAATTTGATTTGATTTGACCTTTACTCTCAGCTTCTTTAGCAAGGCAGTGGTCGTCTTGGAGGTGTGTTTGGGGTCGTTATCATGTTGGAATACTGCCCTGCGGCCCAGTGTCCAAAGGGAGGGGATCATGCTCTGCTTCAGTATGCCACAGTACATGTTGGCATTCATGGTTCCCTCAATGAACTGTAGCTCCCCAGTTACATTAACCAGTGTTATTCCATTAACCAGTGTTATTCCATTAACCAGTGTTATTACATTAACCAGTGTTATTACATTAACCAGTGTTATTACATTAACCAGTGTTATTACATTAACCAGTGTTATTCCATTAACCAGTGTTATTACATTAACCAGTGTTATTACATTAACCAGTGTTATTACATTAACCAGTGTTATTACATTAACCAGTGTTATTCCATTAACCGTTGTTACAAGGCCTATTCCCAGCACCAGAAGGATAAAACCCTTCATTTCAACGTTGGCCCCTGAATTCCTGATGTGTTTTCTCTGCCAATCTTTCCCTCTTGAGGCATCAGGCACAAATTATCAGAAAAAAAACAATATTAGCTTGTATATCATTTTTCAACCAATTCCAATTGAGCTAGCTCAAGCACCAGTAGCCTAAAATCTGGGTGGAACCAACCGGCAGAGCTTGATTTAAATAAAATACAATGTTTTACGAAGCTGAAAGTAAGTGGTATGAATTTCAATCCACCATTAGGCCCAAAACAGTGTCTCCAGAGAGTGCATGTAGGTTCAGACATAGTGGCAAACTAAAGACCTATAAATGACCAAATGACATATTATTTATGTCAATATCTATGTCATAACCTCACATGCCCCTTGGAAGTCTAGATTAGAGTATGCTGATTCATTGTCATGGTCATCAGCACTAGTGTTTGAGGCTGTTGTTCATCTCTGTTCTATTCCTCCTTCTGTTAGACTGAGATCATGTATATTAACAAAGCAGTGTCCCAAACAGCATCACTCCAGCACGGATATGAGTTCGTAGGTTTCAGTGTCAGCTTGTCATGAAAACACAGCACGTGTTGCAGGGGGAAATGAGGACAGACAAGCAAACTACTGTAAAACTGTATTTGATCTGAATCAGAAGAAAAGGCCTGACAGTCATAATGTAATTAAGTCTGTGATAGTTCAACGGATGTAATACAGATACATACACTAAAAGGTCACCACATCAATGCGAGGACCTAACACTTTTTATAATGACCTGTATTACGGTCCGACTTGGGAATGAGAAGCCATATCTTGATCTTTGCCAGGTTCATGTAGTTATACAGTAGGTCCCCAGCTCTAAAATGTACCACAACGCGTTGACAGGTCATTCTTTGGCGTATGTCAGATGTATTGGGATAAAAGAAATAGACAAATAGTCTGTGACAATTGACAATAAAGTAATATATTTCTCATCTAAGACAAGCCAGTCTAGATAACCTGCAAGCATATGGTGGTAGGCCTACATACAGGGAGGTCTTATAGCAATCTACTGCTGTAGGTTTAGTTCTTACAATGGCCGTGACTCAAATCAATAACATGGGAGGAGGATGACTTTGATGTGAAAGAGGAGAAACAATGTATTTTTCCTACAGTGTTCTCCGAGGGCTTGTGGTTTGGGAGGATGACACAATAGAGCTATCTCAGGTCGTGTCTACACTTGACACTTACATGCAACTTCTGCTATCAGAATAGATCACATTGAAAAGACAGGTCTAGAATCACAAAAGTCGCTTTGTGGTCGAAACAGTAGTTGCATGTGTTAGCTGGCCTCATAAATGCTAGCCAGCAAGCTGATATTTAGAAGAAGAAAAAACTTTTTTGTTTGGCTAGAGTTATCCTAACCCGTTTGCAATCCCTTTAGCATTGCTTGCTAGCTTGCTGGCTAGTTAGCTACAGTAGTTAGCTATTGCCATAAGTTGTTGTTGTGTTATTATCATATTTAACCTATTCCACTGTTTGTACAATGTATACTGTAATTTGAATATGGTGCAGGGAAAGGGTAAGAGGACACACTGTGGACACGGTAGACACATTTAAATATGATACGTTCGGAATTCCATGATCAGAACTCTATGATCAGAATAAAAGCTGCATGAACTGTCAAGTCTAGACACGGCCTCAGGCTGTGGTCTATGGAGGTTTATTTGGCATAATTATGTGACCCATTGAAGGAGGTGCATTGTGTTGGATCTAGCTCCATTTGATAGGAAATGGTTTTATATTATCACATTGAAAAACACAGCAAAATGTGTTAAAAAAAAAGAAAGAATACAACATAGAAATGCAATGGTAAATACCTTGTACATACAGAGGTGGGAGGACTCAAAAGTGTTGAGGTAATCCCACACCCTTTCCAGTAGAGCGTCAGCATGCAGCCATCTTGTGTCTATCTATCCTCAATCATGAGATGGCCGACACACTGAAGCATCATCTAGTTCTAGTAGCCTATACATGGTTGTTCATTTCCATACTGCTGAGTGGGATGCTTTGCATTGATGAATATGATTTGTTTGTTATTGTCATGAATATACAATCTCGCTATTCAACCATGGTTTTTTGTCTCACTCTGTGTAAATACGTATATACTAAATTAAATACAGTGGCAGGAGATAATAGATGTAAACTTTTTGACCATGTTGTAAAGTAACTACAGCATTAACCAGGTTTCATCTTATTGTTCACCAATAATTACACATTCTCTACCAGACGGAACCATGTTCTGGAAATCTTGCCCACTCCCACAGTGTGTTCTGGTATGTGCGTGACGGGAATAACCAAAGCAAGTTCAGTTTGTGAATGGAAAGTCCCTGAAATGAACAATAAGAGACAAACCAGCCGTTGCACAGGCTACAGTGAAGGATAAACAATGCCACAGTGCCATCTATAGGTAGACTGTAACTCTCCTCACTACTGTTTCAAAGAAATCACATGATGAGTCATTTTAAATGTTGGTGTCTGTCAGGTGAAGTTTCCCCTAGTTTCCCCTACTTATTAGGCATCTGATTTCTTCTGTTAATTGGATGTATAAAAATATTTCAGCAAGATTACATTTTGAATGACATTAGAAGCTTAATAGGATCACTTAATTATATATATTGTATAATTACTATTTTTTGCCAATACAGTCACCAAATGTTTGCTATGGTGTTATGTTTATTTCATACATAAAAAATAAAAATGAGTGACTGTTGGGTATGATGCAGTAGATGACATGAAAACACACCAGTGGAGGAATTATGATCCAATAGGAGATGAAAGAATGACAATGTCATCAGGCACCAGGCAGAACTGAGAAACATAAGTTGAAAGAGAAAGTGCAAGTAAATGTCATTGACTACTGAGATGTTTTAATGGTGATACTGATGAATGTGTTTAATTATAGGGGTTCCTGGAGAGAGGTTTGAGAACCACTGATATGGAGGCATCAATAATGCTTACATAATCTACACCAGTTCACTAGTCTTTCTCCAGTAGACAACTGGTCATTCAGATGCTTTCTATGACATAGATCTGCCTTGTCTGCCATGTTGCTTCCCATGGGTGAACTATAATGAGGGTTGTAGGTGTGTGTTTTCTTTTCATACATGTCTGATTAGTGATAACAGTAACTGTGTCTTAACAGCCATGTTGATGTCTGGCCTGAGGGGTCAAAGGTCAAGTAACTAGATGAGCTGTGAGGGCAACAGTATAGCCTGTGTACCAGAGAATGAAGGGGACAGTATCTGAGTTGTGATGTCATCAGATAGTAAATCAACCGTATATACACATTTATGATTGTAATCCTCAACCTAACAGTTACATAGAAAAATAAATCACACAAAATATATTTTTTAAATAGCCTGGGTACTGTTTCTGCTCTCTTACCAACTCTTTGGCATGATAGCACAAACCTACTGGCACTCAGGCCACCCCCAATGTGTCTGTTATAAAACTGTAATGATATGAGAAGATCATTTGTACAGAATTGTTAAGAATAATGGCTCCGATGCTCGTCTTATGTGGCAGGGCTTGCAAACTATTACAGACTACAAAGGGAAGCACAGCCGCGAGCTGACCAGTGACACGAGCCTACCAGAAGAGCTAAATCACTTCTATGCTTGCTTCGAGGCAAGCAACACTGAGGCATGCATGAGAGCATCAGCTGTTCCAGACGACTGTGTTATCACGCTCTCCGTAGCCAACGTGAGTAAGACCTTTATTAAACAGGTCAACATACACAAGGCTGCGGGGCCAGACGGATTACCAGGACGTGTGCTCCGGGCATGTGCTGATCAACTGGCAGGTGTCTTCACTGACATTTTCAACATGTCCCTGGTTGAGTCTGTAGTACCAACATGTTTCAAGCAGACCACCATAGTCCCTGTGCCCAAAAACACAAAGCCAACCTGCCTAAATGACTACAGACCCGTAGCACTCACGTCCGTAGCCATGAAGTGCTTTGAAAGGTTGGTAATGACTCACATCAACACCATTATCCCAGAAACCCTAGACCCACTGCAATTTGCATACCGCCCAAACAAATCCACAGATGATGCAGTCTCTATTGCACTCTACACTGCCCTTTCCCACATGGACAAAAGGAACAATTATTATTTTCCACCATAATTTGCAAATAAATTCATTAAAAATTCTACAATGTGATTTTCTGGAATTTCTTTTCTACTTCTGTCTGTCATAGTTGAAGTGTACCTATGATGAAAATTACAGGCCTCTCTCATTTTTTTTAGTGGGTTAACTTGCACAATTGGTGGCTGTCTAAATACTTTTTTGCCCCACTGTACATCCACAGTAAAACGAGTCCTATATCGACAAAACCTGAAAGGCCGCTCAGCAAGGAAGAAGCCACTGCTCCAAAACCACCATAAAAAAGCCAGACTACAGTGTGCAACTGCACATGGGGACAAAGATCATACTTTCTGGAGAAATGTCCTCTGGTCTGATGAAACAAAAATAGAACTGTTTGGCCATAATGACCACTGTTATGTTCGGAGGAAAAAGGGGGTAGAACCTCATCCCAACCGTGAAGCACGGGGGTGGCAGCATCCTGTTGGGGGTGCTTTGCTGCAGGAGGGACTGGTGCACTTCAAAAAATAGATGACATCATGAGGTTGGAAAATTATGTGGGTATATTGAAGCAACATCTCAAGACATCAGTCAAGAAGTTGAACCTTGGTTGCAAATGGGTCTTCCAAATGGACAATGACCCCAGGCATACTTTCAAAGTTGTGGCAAAATGGCTTAAGGACAACAAAGTCAAGGTATTGGAGTAGCCATCACAAAGCCCTGACCTTAATCCTATAGAAGATTTGTGGGCAGAACTGAAAAAGCGTGTGCGAGCAAGGAAGCCTACAAACCTGACTCTGTCAGGAGGAATGGGCCAAAATTCCCCCAACTTATTGAGGAAAGCTTGTGGAAGGCTATCCGAAACGCTTGACCACAGTTAAACAATTTAAAGGCAATGCTACCAAATACTAATTGAGTGTATGTAAACTTCTGAACCAATGGGAATGTGATGAAAGAAATAAAAGCTTAAATAAATAATTATCTCTACTATTATTCTGACATTTCACATTCTTAAAATAAAGTGGTGATCCTAAGACAGGGAATTTTAAATGTCAAGAATTTTGAATGTATTTGGCTATGGTGTATGAAAAGTTTCGACTTCAACTGTATACTCAAATGTACTACTGTGATGATGACTATTAGAATTTTACTTCACAGTAAGTCTTTTTAAAAATCTGATAATGACAAGATCAGAGATGTACTGTATGTAACAAATCACGTCAAAGTTTATTGGTTGGGTACACAGATTAATGGATGTTACCGCAGGTACAGCGAAATGCTTGTGTTTCTAGCTCCTACAGTGTAGTAATAGAATATCAATACAATACCAATATGCAAATTATTCAGAAAGTCCAAAACAAGAAAGAAATGCATCCCTTATACAGTAAACATGTATCCAAAACAAAGTTGTAGGGCTCTTTTTGATGGGGGGGTTCACACTGCTTTAACAAGATTCCAATGGCCGATACAGTACTGTAATACCAAAATATATGCCAGTACTATGACTACGGCTAACTACACTGAGCAAAACTATGAATTCATCATGCAACAATTTCAAAGATTTTACTGAGGAAATCAGTCAATTGAAATAAATTCATTAGGCCCTAATCTGTGGATTTCACATGACTGGGAATACAGATATGCATCTGTTGGTCACAGATACCTTAAAAAAAGGTAGGGGCGTGGATCAGAAAACCTGCCAGTATCTGGTGTGACAACCATTTATTTGCATCATGCAGCACGACATCTCTTTCACATAGAGTTGATCAGGCTGTTGATTGTGGCTTGTGAAATGTTGCCCCACTTTCCAATGGCTGTGCGAAGTTGCTGGATATTGGCAGGAACTGGAACATGCTGTGGTACACGTCGATCCAGAGCATCCCAAACATGATCAATGGGTGAAATGTCTGGTGAGTATGCAGGCCATGGAAGAACTGGGACATTTTCAGCTTCCAGGAATCGTGTACAAATCCTTGCAACATGGGGCCGTGCATTATCATGCTGAAACATGAGGTGATGGCTGCAGATGAATGGCACGAAAATGGGCCTCAGGATCTCGTCACGGTATCTCTGTGCATTCAAATTGCCATCGATAAAATGCAATTATGTTCGTTGTCCGTAGCGTATGCCTGCCCATACATAACCCCGCCACCATGTCAGATGTTCTTTACCATTCGGCCATCAGATTTGCCACCAATGCTCCTTATAGGACACATCACCTCACTCAATACTCCTCTGTAAACTGGTCATCTCTGTATACAGGTCACAAGACTCACTGGTTGATGCTTATTTAATAAACCCTCTTAGGCCTCACTCCCCCCTATCTGAGATACCTACTGCAGCCTTCATCCTCCACATATACTGTGACATGCACATCCCAAAGCACACACATCCCTGGGTCGCTCCTCTATTCAGTTCGCTGCTGCTAGCGACTGGAACGAGCTGCAAAAAAACAAACAAACTGGACAGTTTTATCTTCATCTCTTCATTCAAAGACTCAATCATGGACACTCTTACTGACAGTTGTGGCTGCTTCGGGTGCTGTATTGTTGTCTATACCTTTGTTGATGGAGTTTATATGAATGACTAGAATATTCCACCCTGAAGCCATACAATATGTCTGAGTATGAAATTGATTAGAATTATGTATATCCATAGGCTGTTCAATATGTCTATAATAGTATCTGAATAACAGACAGACTGTCTGAGCAAGATTCAATGCCGACCTTGGCTGGGGCCTCTGGGAGTACCTCCCAGCATCTCCCTGTCTTGAGGGAGGACGGGGAGTAAGTCTCACGGGGTCCCCTAATCTTTGTCGGCTGGGTAGCAGGACATTGTGTGCTAATGTTAGTGTGAATGTGTGTGCGTATGTTAGTGTGAATGTGTGTGCGTATGTTTTTGTGAATGTGTGTGCGTGAGAAGCCATTATAAAATGAATTGTTTTGTACAACAGAGCAGCGAGCTCATCGTGAATAAACATTATTGACTCTTTTAGCTGGGCCTCCGTCTGCTCATTTCAATCAGTATCTTACAAATCCTGATTTAGCAGACGGAGTAGTTTAATTGAATTGGTTTCTGAACATTGAGAACATAATTCTCGTAACAACCTTCTTGCCTTATAAGCTGTTGTCTGTGCCCAATAAGGTTTGTACCATGTTGTTCTACTGCCATGTTGTGTTGCTACCATGTTGTGTTGTCATGTGTTGCTGCCATGCTATGTTGTTGTCTCAGGTCTCTCTTTGTGTAGTGTTGTGGTGTCTCTCTTGTCATGATGTGTGTTTTGTCCTATATTTCCCAAAAAAATATCCCGTCCCCACAGGAGACCTTTTGCCTTTTGGTAGGCCGTTATTGTCAATAAGAATTTGTTCTTAACTGACTTGCCTAGTTAAATAAAGGTTAAATAAATAAAATAAAACCTCCAACATTGGGCACTCTGTTCACAACGTTGACATCAGCAAACTGCTCACCTACACAACCTCATACCCTCTCTGCCATCTGTCCAGTACAGTTGAAACTGGGATTCATCTGTGAAGAGCACACTTCTCCAGCATGCCAGTGGCCATCGAAGGTGAGCATTTTCCCACTGAAGTCGGTTACAACACTGAACAGCAGTCAGTTCAAGACCCTGGGGAGAACGATGAGCACACAGATTAGATGGCTTTTGACAGTTTGTGCAGAAATTCTTCAATTATATAAACCCTGAGTTTCATCAGCTGTCCAGGTGGCAGGTCATTGATGATCCCGCAGGTGAACAAGCCAGATGTGGAGGTCCTTGACTGGCGTGGTTACACGTGGGGCCGGTTGGACGTACTGCCAAAATCTGTAAAACGATTGACCATGTAACATCATACAGTATGGAGCGCTTACAGTTTTTCCCAATTGTTTACACACTAAAATTGGAACTTGAAATGCAATCACCGAAACCTGAAACTCATGTACCAAATCCCTAAACCAAGTCTGTTAAATTGCAAGCACAATTCCTGCTTTACACTCAGTTTTCAATTCTATTTCACACTTTTTGCAAAACACGACACACAGTTCTCTACATTAGGCACAACATTCAAAACTAAAATCTCTTTAGTCCCTTTGGAAAGCAACACCAAACACAATGCCAAGCTCTATACACCAATTGGCAACACCCACTCCTCACAGGTGTAGCGCTAGTTGCTGAATGGTTCACTTAGAAATCAGAGCTTTAACACTATAAAAGGCCACAGATGAGCTCTCCGGTTTTGGAGGAAAATGGAAGTCAATGGTGAAGCAAGAGCTACAGGTGAAGGAATGAGAGTGAGAGTAAGAGGATGAGGACGGGGATGAGGAAGGACAGTTGTCTCAGGTGAGATCAGGGCCATATTGGTTGACCATGTGCCTAACCATGGATTGAGTATGAGGGAGGCTGGGCAGAGAGTTCAGCCCCACCGCTACACGGTTACATCTATCATCCATACATTCAGAAATGACAACCGGTAGGTTACCTACCATCTACACTATGCTCTTTCTTTTTGTATACTGTAGTATACTGCAGTCCAACATATCAGTAGGCCTATGTTACTCAGTGATTGTTGGCCAATGTTACAGTAATGTAATTTCATATTGAAAGAAAATAGATTATCTTAGCTTACTGTAACCAATCATATCATATTTGTGGATCTTCTGCAGAACTGAGAGACGGCCAGGCCGTGGTGGGAGACACCGGCTGTTCACACCAGAACAGGAGACCGCTATTGTGAACATGGTGGTGGCAAACAATACTATTAGACTACGAGAAAAATCCAGAACCACATAATTGCAGACAACACAATATTCAATAACATTCACCAGGTGGGCTTGGACTGTGTATTACAGCGCAACCGAAACCAGTTAAAACAGGTCTATAAGTTGCCATTTGAGCGAAACTCAGAGAGGGTTAAAGAACAGCACTATGAATATGTGCAAGTCAGTACTATACTGTGAATTTACTATCATATCAGCACTGTATAGACACATTACAGCACTGTGATCCAGTGTATTGTGCCTCACCATATTGACTGCTCTAGGTCTATGTCACACATTGTCTTGTCTGTTACAGAGAGTCTTGGAGCTGGATGCCACTGCAATTCAGCACGTTTAATATTTTCATTGATGAGTCTGGCTTCTACCTAGCCAAAAGAAAGGGACGGGGATGGAACATTATTGGCCATTGTGAATGTCCCTGGACAGCGTGGAGGGAATATCACCGTGTGCAGCCGTTAGCCAGCAAGGTGTCCTCCATCATCATGCCAACCTTGGTCCCTACAACACCGCCCTTCTCATCACATTCCTGGACACACTACATGGCATCCTCATTCCAGCCGAGCAGAGGGGTGGACCAGAGCGAAGCAGGTATGTTGTCATCTGGGACAATGTGAGTTTCCACCGGGCTGCTCTGGTCCGCAACTTGGTCATCAACCACCCACAATTTATTGTTCTATACCTCCCACCATATTCCCCATTTCTAAACCCAATTGCATAGTTTTTTTCGGCATGGCGATGGAAGGTCTATGACCGCCATCCCCTCACACACTGCCTCTTCTCCAGGCAATGGAGGATGGATGAGGTGAAGTTGATGTGGGGGCTTTCGACGGCTGGATCCATCACTCCAGAATATTCTTTACCCGCTGTTTAGCCAGGAAGAACATCGCTTGTGATGTAGATGAGGTGCTGTGACCAGACCACAATAGGCGGTAGGACGCAGCCTAGTGTCTTTCTTACATTTTGCATGTGTTTTTGTCTTTGTTTTTAGAGTTTTGAAAGAATGAGCCACTCTCATTTTTGTACAGAAAACCCTTTATCTTACTGAATGTTTTTCCTGGTTTTCTCCTGTTGGGTATGGAAAGTGTTACATACAAAACACAAGTGTTGTCACGACTGTCTTCCTGGAAAGGACCAAGGTGCAGTGTGGTGAGCGTACATTTTACTTTATTATTGTAAATGTCACCAACAAAACGACCATGAAGCTTACTAGGGCTATAGTGCCACTAACAAAGACAACTACCCACAATAACAAAAGGGAAAAAAGGCTGCCTAAGTATGATTCCCAATCAGAGACAACGATAGACAGCTGTCCCTGATTGAGAACCATACCCGGCCAAAACATAGAAACAGAAAACATAGAAATAAAGAAACTAGAATGCCCACCCTAGTCACACCCTGGCCTACCCAAAATAGAGAATAAAAGCCTCTCTATGGCCAGGGCGTGACAAGTGTTCGGCCTATGCGATAATAAGCACATCTTCATAGTGGACTTTATTGTAGGTGCAAGGATGCAACAGGTGCAACTATCTGCTTAGGCTCTAAATCTATAGGCTACTACTGGACATTGACCTACATCTATATGTCAACATACACTTATTTGCATGGTTTTAATATAGGCTATGTTCTAACATGTATGGTGCTAGGCTGCTTGCATCATATGGAGCTGCAGCATATAGGCAATTTATGCGGGTGAAAAACGTGACCTTCTGCTTGAGCCCTACTTGTCCTTGGCAAACGTCATCAAAAGTTAGAACACATATCATGGCAATTCAGTGGATCAATGGATCTAGGCAATTCAGTGGATCTATGGTAATATGCCTGTATAGGCTATAGGGGGTTCAATGGCTACACATATAATATAATACAGAAATCATGTATTTTTGTTAGTTTGTCGATATAATTTTGGTTTTATATTTACATTTAAATACTTGTTTGACCTATTATTCAGCTTTTGGCGCAGTAATACCCTATGTGTTTATCAAGCCAGGTCTGGTCATGTTTGCAAAAACAGACTTTCTTGTATTTTGTAGCTCAGACTTGGGGTTTGGCACAAATACATCTTTGGGATGATTCTGGGATAATTTTCCAAGCCCATAACTCTGGGGAACATGTGGAGCTCAGTGGTGCAACCCAAAGGTACATTTTAACCACACTTTAATGATTTGTAAATCATGAATAGATTGACATATCATAGTGTGGCTGTACATGAAGGTTCACTACGGGACAGTTATTAAATCATGTCGGCCCCACATTTCAAGCTTGAATTTAATGACAAATTTTTTTAAATAAAGTGCACCACTTAAAACCCTGAAATTGCATGTGCTGATGCGGTAAAATTGTATTTAGGTATTAATGAAGGTACATTTCATGTTACACGTCAATTGTAATGATATTGGTGAAAAATATTGATAAAGAAGATCAACCGAGCTAGTGTTAGGAAAGAAAACTACAAAACGGCGCCATATTTGTAGTTCACGCCGTAACAATGTCAGTTGTTAGCCTATTTGTTACATAAATTATTTAAAACAATCCAACGTCGTAATACCAAAACGTAGTGGTGATTTTGGGCTTTCGGGTGGAGCAGTGGTCTAAGTCACTGCATCTCATTGCAAGAGGCGTCACTACAGTCCCTGGTTTGAATCCAGGCTGTATCACTTCCAGCCGTGATTGGCTGTCCCATAGGGCGGCGCACAGTTGGCCCAGCATCGTCTGGATTTGGCTGGGGTTTGTAAATTGTAAATAAGAATTTGCTCTTAACTGACTTGCCTAGTTAAATAAAGATTATGATGAACGATGGAGCAACTAGAATTGATTAATCAGAAAATGCAGACAGAACCGCAGCTGAGACATAGGCGATAGAAATAAATAGGTCATTTCAGATTGAGCTGACATATGCAGCGTTTACTGTGAAAGCGAGTGTCTTCTCAGCCCTCTCCTGTACTCCCTGTTCACCCACGACTGCGTGGTCATGCACGCCTCCAACTCAATCATCAAGTTTGCAGACGACACTACAGCGGTAGGCTTGATTACCAACAACGACGAGACGGCCTACAGGGAGGAGGTGAGGGCCCTCGGAGTGTGGTGTCAGGAAAATAACCTCACGATCAACGTCAACAAAACAAAGGAGATGATCGTGGACTTCAGGAAACAGCAGAGGGAGCACCCCCCTATCCACATTGACGGGACAGTAGTGGAGAAGGTGGAAAGTTTTAAGTTCCTTGGCGTACACATCACGGACAAACGAAAATGGTCCACCCACACAGACAGCGAAGCTGAAGAAATTTGGCTTGTCACCAAAAACACTCACAAACTTTTCCAGATGCACAATCGAGAGCATCCTGTCGGGCTGTATCACTGCCTGGTACGGGAACTTCTCTGCCCACAACCGTAAGGCTCTCCAGAGGGTAGCGAGGTCTGCACAACGCATCACCGGGGGCAAACTACCTGCCATCCAGGACATCTACACCACTCAATGTCACTCAATGTCACAGGAAGGCCAAAAAGATCATCAAGGACAACAACCACCCGAGCCACTGCCTGTTCACCCCGCTATCATCCAGAAGGCGAGGTCAGTACAGGTGCATCAAAGCTGGGACCGAGAGACGGAAAAACAGCTTCTATCTCAAGGCCATCAGACTGTTAAACAGCCACCACTAACATTGAGTGGCTGCTGCCAACATACAGACTCAATCTCTAGCCACTTTAATAATTGGATGTAATAAATGTATCACTAGTCACAAACAATGCCACTTTATATAATGTTTACATACCCTACATTACTCATCTCATATGTATGTACTGTACTCTATACCATCTACTGCATCTTGCCTATGCCGTCCGGCCATCGCTCATCCATATATTTATATGTACATATTCTTAATCATTCCTTTACACTTGTGTGCATAAGGTAGTTGTTGTGAAATTGTCAGATTACTTGTTGGTTATTACTGCATTGTCGGAACTAGAAGCACAAGCATTTCGCTACACTCTCATTAACATCTGCTAACCACGTGTGTGACCAATAAAATTTGATTTGGGAACATTTTCTTTCAATTTCAGTCACGCTGTAAAGCTGAACTTCAGCGATGCGGATTGAATAACCTTAAACCTGTTTCATCATCAGCGGGTACAGTAGGAGAGTCAGAAGGGAGTTCAGTATGACCATTTGAACTCTATCTAGGGTCACTCAGGCACGCAGCAGTTAGCTTCAAGTGAGAGCCCAGAGCCTGTTGGCTTGACATGAGGGTATATAACCCCTCTGATCAATCAAATATGTGCATATTCTTATCATTAAACGTCTCGAGTTGTACAATCAAGCTGTTTCCCAAGTTTACTGAGGAGTATGTTATGCCCTAGACAAAAGCCTATAGGCCTGTTTATAAAAAATAAAGTTCACCACTATAAGTCCTAGATTGTAGTGAGAACATTATGTAATATGTTTAAGGGGTGTTCCATGATTGGGATTCCAAAACCAAAAATGTCACAATGTTTCAGTGCTTAGGAAGTATAATGGTTCAAATACACCTATGCTCTCTGTGAACTACAACTCCCTGTTTCACGTCGCATTGAGTCCAGCGGCGACGACCGGAAATGGAGCCGAAATTGTAGTTCTAACCCCTTCTGCCGTTTGTTTAAACATAGCGTACAATTATTTTTAGCCACAGCTTTTGACACCCAACTGTAGATGGAAATGCCATGCTATTAATTTTGTACTATGCCCTTACATCTAAGATGTAGGATTAACATGCTCTTGCTTCTTGCATGTTGAAATTAGGCCTTAAAACAGGGGTGGGCAACTCCAGTCCTCAAGGGCCTGATTGGTGTCACACTTTTTCTCCATCCCTAGCAAACACAGCTAATTAATCAAATTGCATTCCAAACTGAAGCTCATGATTAGTTGATTGTTGGAGTCAGGTGTGTTAGCTGGAGCTGCAGCAAAACTGTGACACCAATCAGGCCCTCAAGGAATTGCCCAATAAATGCATGTACCCAGAATAATGATTTATTACATTTCAACCATACCATGGCCTCGTGTCTCCTCTCTCCAGTAAATACAATTTATCAGAAGACTACATCTCTATTTTTTTTCTCTACACACTTAACCCTTAAAGCAAGAATCCTTAGTTGCTAAATCCATTTTTGGACAGTTAAATGTTGCAGGAGGCAGGTAGGATCAGGTGTAGAAGTAATTATTTTATTTAAAGATGACAATGGTGATATAGATGTTCAAATGACAATATTTACAAAATTATCTTAATTGATATACAAACTCCACAACAAACAGGTCAATGAAAATACAATACCTTGGAAGAAGCAAACCTGTCTATTCCATTCGACTCAGGTTGGGGTATACCAGGCTCACATCTAACAATTACACAGAAATGTCCACAGATACTTACATTTTAAACAAATGACAGGAATACAATGACATACATTAAAACAGAATGGACATGTTCAATAAACAAGAAACACACAACAAATAGACAAAGGCAAAACATTGAAAAATGACAAGGGCTGCTATACAATTACTCTATTACCATCCGACAATAGACCATTACCAACCGAAACAAGTTCAGAAACAGCAAAGAATAAAATGTATTATTGTGTTTGCCCACCGAGAAATATCATAGAACTGATGAGTTGAAGCGACTGCTGGTGGAGCACCATCGATGGGGGATGCTGTTCTTCCTCTCCACGCCTTTTCGGTCATCGGAAAGGTTCTAAATACTTTTACCAGGGAGATGAATTATATTCATTGATCTAACAATATTGCACTGTTACAAACTGAGAAAGTACCTATTGATCTGCACAAGCTGACCAACAACAGTTCCATCACCACTTTCCTGCTATGCCCTGAAAAAAAATGAATGAGACAGGGCATACAATTATGCCTGTAAAAAAATAACAACTTTGTTCAGTCATCTGAAATGAATTACATACATTGCAATTGTATGTTGCTGGAGAATTGCAACATATTGCCTCTCAAGTGTGACACTGACATTTCTGACACAATCTGTAATGGTATCCAGTGTTTCTAAAACATAAAAACATTGACAGATGTGACAACAAATTCGAATCAATACTGACATTCTATGCTTCGAGAATTGATACAATGGTGTACCTGTTAGACTGTGCAATTTCGGCCATTTCCCTTTCAGCCTCTGTTGCAACTTCTGTTGCTTGGGGAAGCCTCTGTGGCAGAGAGTCCACTAAAACAGAACAGGAAATGTTAGGAGCATCACTAGTAGAAGGCTGGACACATGACATTTTTAACAACGCTTTTTTCTGATAAAAGATAGTTCATTACATCCACCGTGGAGCCCAGTTTCATAATATGACCATATTTCCCAGTTGCTTGACGTCGAGTTTTGGAGTGATCACGAAAAAACAGGCCTTATTTTAGGGGGCGTTTTTCACCCTGCCAGCTCCTAATAGTTCTATTGAGGTACTGTGTCACCAACTCACCTTATGAAAAATCTATTCCCAGATTGTTCTACGTCACAATACCTGCTTCGCTATTGTTGACAATCAGACCTGCTCACGTTGTTTATAGTTAAATGTAAACAACAAAAAATCACTCATGGAACTCTGTGGTTGTCCTCAGAGAGAGCGAGAGAGAGAGAGAGAGAGAGAGAGAGAGAGAGAGAGAGAGAGAGAGAGAGGGAAATATTTCCTCAATGAAAACAATGTACTGAGCAAATGTCAAATTGGCTTTTTACCAAATTACCATACGACAGACCTCGTATTCACCCTCACTAATTGACAAACAAACAAACTAAAAGGCACAGTCTTCTCATTCTTTGTTGATTTCAAAAAAGCATTTGACTCAATTTGGCATGAGGGTCTGCTATACAAATTGATGGAAAGTGGTGTTGATGGAAAAACATATGACGTTATAAAATCCATGTACACAAACAACAAGTGTGCGGTAAAATAAAAAATAAAAAACACATTTCTTTCCAATGGGCTTTCGGGTGAGACAGGGATGCAGCTTAAGCCCCATCCTCTTCAACATATATATCAACAAATTGGCAAGGGCACTAGAACAGTCTGCAGCACCTGGCCTCACCTTACTAGAATCTGAAGTAAAAATGTCTACTGTTTGCTGATGATCTGGTGCTTCTGTCACCAACCAAGGAGGGCCTACAGCAGCACCTAGATCTTCTGCACAGATTCAGCCAGACAGAAAATCTCAGTAAGACCAAAAATAATGGTGTTCCAAAAAAAGTCCTGTCACCAGGACGACAAATAAATATTCCATCTAGACACCGTTGTCCTAGAGCGCACAAAGAACTATACCATGGCCTAAACATCAGCACTACAGGTACCTTCAACAAAGCTGTGAATGAGCTGAGAGACAAGGCAAGAAGGGCCTTCTATGCCATCAAAAGGAACATAAAATTCGACATACCAATTAGGATCTGGCTAAAAATACTTGAATCAGTTATAGAACCCATTGCCCTTTAAGGTTGTGAGGTCTGGGGTCCGCACCAACCAAGAATTCACAAAATGGGACAAACACCAAATTGAGACACTGCATGTAGAATTCTGCAAAAATATCCTCAGTGTACAACGTAAAACACCAAATAATGCATGCAGAGCAGAATTAGGCCGATACCCGCTAATTATCAAAATCCAGAAAAGAGACGTTAAATTATACAACCACCTAAAAGGAAGCGATTCCCAAACCTATCCATAACAAAGCCATCACCTACAGAGAGATGAACCTGGAGAAGAGTTGCCTAAGCAAGCTGGTCCTGGGTCTCTGTTCACAAACACAAACAGACCCCACAGAGCCCCAGGACAGCAACACAATTAGACTCAACCAAATCATAAGAAAACAATAAGTTAATTACTTGACACATTGGAAAGAATTAACAAAAAAACAGAGCAAACTTGAATGCTATTTGGCCCTAAACAGAGAGTACACAGCGGCAGAATACCTGACCACTGTGACTGACCCAAACTTAAGGAAAGCTTTGACTATATACAGACTCAGTGAGCATAGCCTTGCTATTGTGAAAGGCCGCCATAGGCAAACCTGGCTCAAGAGAAGACAGGTTATGTGCACACTGGCCACAAAATGAGGTGGAAACTGAGCTGCACTTCCTAACATGCCAAATCTATGACCATATTAGAGACACATATTTCCCTCAGATTACACAGATCCACAAAGAATTTTAAAAGAAACCCAATTTTGAGAACTCCCATATCTACTGGGTGAAATACCAGTGTGCCATCACAGCGCAAGATGTGTGACCTTTTGCCACAACCACAAGAAAAGGTCAACCAGTGAAGAACAATCACCATTGTAAATACAACCCATATTTATGTTTATTTATTTTCCCTTTTGTACTTTTTATTGTTTATTTCACTTTTGTTTATGATCTATTTCACTTTATTTGGAAATGTTAGTATATGTTCCCCATGCCAATAACGTCCTCGAATTGAATTGAGAGAGGGGGGTGATGAAAGAAAATATAAAATAATAAAATCAAATTCTCATAATAACATTCTTATAGTAAATAATCACAATTCACTGGCACCCATACACACACACGCACTCACACTTGCATACTCATGTCCATACCCCCATACCTAGCCGAACCCAAAGGTCTTTTGATCATAACCACACACACACAGAGAAAGAGAGAGAGTGAGAGAGCGAGACAGACAGACAGAAAGAGAGAAAGAGAGAGAGCGAGAGACAGACAGACAGACAGACAGACAGACAGACAGACAGACAGACAGACAGAGCGAGAGACAGACAGACAGAAAGAGAGAGAAAGAAACAGAGATAAAGAGAGTGTTTGTGTGTGTGTGTGTGTGTGTGACTGTGCATGTGTACATTTCAACGTGTGCTTGTGGTGTTATTACATTAACCAGTGTTGTTACATTAACCGGTGTTATTACATTAACCAGTGTTATTACATTAACCGGTGTTGTTACATTAACCAGTGTTGTTACATTAACCAGTGTTATTACATTAACCGGTGTTGTTACATTAACCGGTGTTGTTACATTAACCAGTGTTGTTACATTAACCAGTGTTGTTACATTAACCGGTGTTATTACATTAACCAGTGTTATTACATTAACCGGTGTTGTTACATTAACCAGTGTTGTTACATTAACCAGTGTTATTACATTAACCGGTGTTGTTACATTAACCGGTGTTGTTACATTAACCAGTGTTGTTACATTAACCAGTGTTGTTACATTAACCGGTGTTATTACATTAACCGGTGTTGTTACATTAACCGGTGTTGTTACATTAACCAGTGTTGTTACATTAACCGGTGTTGTTACATTAACCGGTGTTATTACATTAACCAGTGTTATTACATTAACCAGTGTTATTACATTAACCCGTGTTATTACATTAACCCGTGTTATTACATTAACCCGTGTTATTACATTAACCAGTGTTATTACATTAACCGGTGTTATTCCATTAACCGGTGTTATTACATTAACCGGTGTTATTCCATTAACCGGTGTTATTCCATTAACCGGTGTTATTACATTAACCGGTGTTATTACATTAACCGGTGTTATTACATTAACCAGTGTTATTCCATTAACCAGTGTTATTACATTAACCAGTGTTATTACATTAACCAGTGTTATTCCATTAACCAGTGTTATTACATTAACCAGTGTTATTACATTAACCCGTGTTATTACATTAACCAGTGTTATTACATTAACCAGTGTTATTACATTAACCAGTGTTATTCCATTAACCAGTGTTATTCCATTAACCAGTGTTATTCCATTAACCAGTGTTATTACATTAACCAGTGTTATTACATTAACCCGTGTTATTACATTAACCAGTGTTATTACATTAACCCGTGTTATTACATTAACCAGTGTTATTCCATTAACCGTTGTTACATTAACCAGTGTTATTACATTAACCAGTGTTATTCCATTAACCGTTGTTACAAGGCCTATTCCCAGCACCAGAAGGATAAAACCCTTCATTTTAACGTTGGCCCCTGAATTCCTGATGTGTTTTCTCTGGTAATCTTCCCTCTTCAGGCATCAGGCACAAATTATCTGGAAAAACTATTCGCACCAAGATATTAGCTTGTACATCGTTTTTGAGCCGATGAGAATGTAGTAGCATAAAATACAGGTGGAACCAACCAGCAGAGGTGAATTTGATTTATTTATTTACAAAACTGAAAGTAAGTTATATGAATGTCAATCAACCATTAGGTCCAAAACAGTGCTCTCCTTGGAGCCTGGGGATCTGGATATTTTCACTGACTTTGATGGCTTAGTTGCAACTCTTGCAAATATGGACAGACAGAAAGCCAGCCGTAAGATTGAGACAAGCAGACTAATGTAAAACTGTATTTGATCTGAAACAGAAGAAAAGGTCTGATGACAGTCATAATGTCATTAAGTCTGTGATAGTTTAAATGGGTTTCATGCAGAAACATAGAGTAAAAGGCCACCACCTCAATGAGAAGCCATATCTTGATCTTTACCAGGTTCATGTAGTTGCAGTTTTCCCATCACTGAAATTCACCTCAAAGTGTTGACAGTTCATTCTCTGGCATACAGTGACTGCAGAAAGTATTCATACCACTTGACTTATTCCACATTTTGTTGTTGCAGCCTGAATTCAAAATGGGTTAAATATTTTTTTTTCTACACATTTTAGACAATAATGACAAGGTGAAATGTTTTCAGACATCTTTGCAAATATATTGAAAATGAAATACAGAAATATCTCATTTACATAAGCATTCCCGCCCCTGAGTCAATACCTGTTAGAATCACCTTTGGCAGCGATTACAACCGTGAGTCTTTCTGGGTACGTCTCTATGAGTTTTGCACACCTGGATTGTACAATATTTTCTTTTAAAAATTCTTAAAGCTTTGTAAAATTGGTTGTTGATCATTGCTAGACAACCACACATTGTATTCAGGACATAAAGTTCATTTCTTCGACACATTTTCTGCAGTTTTACGTTAGTGCCTGATTACGAACAGGATGCATGTTTTGGAATATTTTAGTCTGTACAGGCTTCCTACTTTTCACTCTGTTATTTAGGTTATTATTGTGGAGTAATTACAATGTGGTTGAGCCATCCTCAGTGTTCTCCTATCACAGCCATTCAACTCTAATTGTTTTAAAGTCACCATTGGCCTCGTGGTGAAATCACTGAGTGGTTTCCTTCCTCTCCGACAACTGAGTTAGGAAGGATGCCTGTATCTTTGTAGTGACTGGGTGTATTAATACACCATCCAAAGTGTAACTAATAACTTCACAATGCCCAAAGGGATACTCAATGTCTGCTTTATTTATCCTTCTACCAATAGGTGCCCTTCTTTGCGAAGGATTGGAAAACCTCTCTGGGCTTTGTGGTTGAATATATGTTTGAAATTCACTGCTAGACTAAGGCACCTTACAGATAATTGTATGTGTGGGGAACAGAGAAGAGTTGGTCATTAAAAAATCTTGTTAAACTCTATAATTACACACAGAATGTGTCCATGCAACATATGTGACTTGTTAAACACATCTTTCTTTCTGAACTTATTTTGGCGTTCCATAACAAAGGGGTTTGGCCTCCCGAGTGGTGCTGCAGTCTAAGGCACTGCACCGTAGTGCTAGAGGCGTCACTACAGATCCGAGTTCGATCCCGGGCTGTGGCACAGCCTGGAAGACCCATGAGGTGGAACACAATTGGCCCAGCATTGTCCGGGTTAGGGGAGGGTTTTGCCGGCTGGGATGTCCTTGTCCCATCGCGTTGTAGCGAATCCTAGTGGCTCATAAACATCCCCACGGCATGATGCTGCCACTACCATGCTTTCCAGTAGGGATGGTGCCAGGTTTTCTCCAGACGTCACACTTGGCATTCAAGCCAAAGAGTTCCATCTTGGTTTCATCAGACCAGAGATGTGTGTCATGTGCCTTTTACTGAGGAGTGGCCATAAAAGCTTGATTGGTGGAGTGCTGTAGAGATGGTTGTCCTTCTGGAAGGTTCTCACATCTCTACAGATGATCTCTGGAGTTCTGTCAGAGTGACCATTGTGTTCTTGGTCACCTCCCTGGCCAAGGCTATTCCCCTGATTACTCAGTTTGGTCGGGCGGCCAGCTCTAGGAAGAGTCTTGGTGGTCCAAACTTCTTCCATTTAAGAATGATGGAGGCCACTGTGTTCTTGGGGACCTTCAATGCTGCAGAAATGTGGTGATAACCTTTCCCCAAATCTGTGCCTTGGCACAATCCTGTCTCTGAGCTCTACGGACAATTCCTTCGACCTCATGGCTTGGTTTTTGCTCTGACATACACTGTCAACTGTGGGACCTTATAAAGACAATTGTGTGCCTTTTCAAATCATGTCCAACCAATTGAATTTGGACTCCAAACAAGTTGTAGAAACATCAAGGATGATCAATGGAAGCAGGATGCACCTGCGCTCAATTTCGAGTCTCATAGCAAATGGTCTTAATACTTAGGTAAATAAGGTATTTCTGTTTTTAATTTTAATAGATTTGCTAAAATGTAAAAAAATCAATTTTCCCTTTGTCATTATGGGGTATTGTGTGTAGATTGATGAATATTTGTATTTATTTAATCCATTTTAAAACAAGGCTGTAACGTAAAATTTGGAAAAGGTCAAGGGGTCTGAATACTTTCCGAATGCACTTTTTCTCATCTAAAACAATCTAGATAACCTGCAAGCGTATTGTGGTAGGCCTACATACAGGGAGGTCTTCCAGCAATCTACTGCTGTAGGTTTAGTTCTTACAATGGCCGTGACACAAATCAATAACATGGGAGGATGATGTGAAAGAGGAGAAACAATGTATTCTTCCAATAGTATTCTCAGAGGGCTTGTGGTTTGGGAGGATGACACAAAAGAGCTATCTCAGGCTAAGGTCAATGGACGTTTATTTGGCATACTGGATGGGTGCCATTGAAGGACGTACATTGTGTTGGATCTAGCTCCATTTGATAGGAAATGGTTTGAAATAAAACAGCAATAAAATCAGATAGTATAGAAATGCAATGGAAAGTGGAGTCAAACAGTGTTGAGGTAAGTCCCACACCCTTTCCAATAAGCGTGTCAGTATGCAGCCATCTTGTGTCTATCTATCCTCAATCATAAGATGGCCGACACACTGAAGCATCATCTAGTTCTAGTAGCCTATACATGGTTGTTCATATTTATACTGCTGAGTGGGATGTAGGACTATTACATTGACACGTTCTTTTCAATTAAAAAGTGTTTTTGTTTCACTAAGACTATAGGCTACTGAAAGAACTAAAAACAGAGCCAGTGTATACCAGCTGAAAACGTGTTGACCATAACTCCAGTAACAAGCCTACACATCCAACCAAGTCATCTGATCATATTTTCACATTTTCTCTCCCCAATGAAAATGTGTTCTGGAATTCTTGCCCACTCCCAGTGTGTTCTGGTATGTGAGTGACGGGAATAACCAAAGCAAGTTCAGTTTGTGAATGGAAAATCCCTGAAATAAACAATAAAAGAGTCAAAAACCAGCCGTCGCACAGGCTACAGTGAAGGATAAACAATGCCACAGTGCCATCTATATGTAGACTGTAACTCTCCTCACTACTGTTTCAAAGAAATCACATGATGAGTCACTTGACTTTTGGGTATCTGTCGCTCTGGGGTAAAGATTCCTCTAGGAACAGATATGGGATCAGCTTCCCCTCGTCCATTGCAAACCTTAACCATTAGTTGGGAAAATGCAAATCTGACCCAAGATCAGCGTTTTAGGGCAACTTCACCCTACTCCGTCATCAGTATGTCGAGAGACGGAGTAGGGTGAAGTTGCCCTAAAACGCTGATCTCGACATCAAAGTAGAAGTTGCCTCACCACAAACAAATCTTGGATCAGATTACCCTATTCCTTCTTGACATCTTGTTTCTCTGCATTCTGAAAACAATCAGGCAGCTTTGTGACATTCCAATTCAGGAAGAATTAAAAACAAGCTATTTAAATGTTATATTTAAAAGGTGGCAGATTTCACCTGTTGACTGGAAATACAAGACAGACAGGGGCTAACTCTTTCATAAAATAATGACCTATCATGTATTAATTAATGCCACTGTACCGAAATCCATATGACATTTGTAATTTCGAACAGAAGCAGCCAGCCAGGTATAAACTCCAATGGTGTGCATGTTCCCAGATTCCAGTTTCAAAGAAATCAAGTGACCTTGACCACGCTGGGGCACGTTTGAAAGTAACGTCAGTGTTGGTGCACCATCTAGTGTTGAGTGTGCATTCTGCAATGTGTGACGTCGTCGTATTTCTTTGCGGGGCAAATCATGTTGTGCACGAAGCTCTCTTGAGTTTGTAAAACAGTATATTTTTCACAACATGTTCATGCAATTTGCGCCTCATAAAACCAGTGTATTGACTTAACCTAATATTGGACACCGTGATGGTTTATCGTTATCTATGCCTCGTCTAGCT
This sequence comes from Oncorhynchus masou masou, assembly GCF_036934945.1. Lineage (NCBI taxonomy): Eukaryota > Metazoa > Chordata > Actinopteri > Salmoniformes > Salmonidae > Oncorhynchus > Oncorhynchus masou. The sequence continues at coordinate 37,151,040 of NC_088224.1, forward strand.
ATGCACATATCGGAGTGAAAAATGAAAGTGAAAGCAGTTTCTGCAGGCCACGGGGGAAGTCCGAAGACAAAATCATATTTCTCCATGATTTAACAACTCCAAACTACACCAGAACAGTCGATAACACTGTCGAAGACAAACCATGGCCAATATTTCAACAATTTACAAGCTATCGTTTCTCGCCTTTACTTACTTCATACAAGGTAAAATGATCGACTTTTCTTCGTGTATTTCCTTACAACTATCCGGCATCTGTGGTGTAGCTTTTAAATATATATATATATTGAAGAATATTGAACATGACTTAATATATGATACAATTTGAAACAACTGCTGCTACCGTATCTACTTAATCTACATTGATCTGTGATACTTTTTACTTAGTCGCTTGTATATGCATTTCACTTGGTTGATTAATTTAGATCATTGTGTGAAATGACAAGCACACATTAACAGCCTTACAGCAAATATGCATTCATACGAATGCAATTGCTTTTTAAAATGTATTACAGTTCCATAATAGAGATTTACAGTAATAGGGACTTACAATATTTTTTGTTTTCACTGTCTGAATACTAAGCATCTCCATTTTCTCTTTTGATTGCCTTTTCATATCTATTCTTACCAAGCTAATCTACAGTAGTTTTATCTTCTCACCTGTCCACATTGACGGTCTCACATATTCACACAACTTTCTCGTCCTTCTCTCTTCCAGTCTATGGGACCAGCTGTCCAGTTCTGGAGTGCTGGTTTGTCCAGGAGAAACCAGGTCGAGGTGGGGGATTCCCTGCTGCAATGATTCAGGAGAAGTCACTGCTGTATATCAGTACAGAGAGTGAACAAACCAAGTCACAGCAGGGACCATCTGCAGACATCAGCCATGATAGAGTCTACTACATCACTGGTCAGTACTTATACATTGTACATTACGTAGGACAATCTCTTTAGAAATTATGTAGTATTTGAATGACAAACCAGTCGCTGTTAAGTGCACTCCGTCAATTTGGTGTTACAGCTCAACAATTCGCCATCCTCTAACACCAAGCCTCTCATTTAAGTTATACAAGACTACAAGAGTGTTGTCGTTTTAGGCAGAGCGTTTCAGAAAAATAAATGTTATTTCATTGAAAGGACCACCTCTACAGACAAATCTCCCTCTCTCTCATCAGATCCAGCAGCCATCCTCTGCAGTTCCTCTCTGCACCCACCAGAGGGCTCAGTCCATAAACCACAGTGTGAGATAAACCCCTTCATGCCCCAGCCCTCCACCGTTCAATGGGCAGTCCCGCTCACTGACTCTGCCCACAGTCCTATCTACCTGCAAGCTGACTGGTACTCTGCAGCCTTGCAGGGCCTGGACGGACAGCTGGCCCTATCCAGTGTCATGCGTGCTCCCACGGCAACCAAGGAACCCACTGGTAAAGTGCCCTATGATTGAAAAAGAATTACATTCTTCTTGAGCAAGTGTTGTTAAAGTCAGATTGTTGTATTTAACCATTACAAGTGTTAAAGATGGACTTCGAATCAAAATTGTATACAGTTACCAACACCACAGTGATAATGACTTATTATTAACTGGGGCTCCCGAGTGGCGCAGTGGTCTAAGTCACTGCATCTCAGTGCTAGAGGCATCACTACATCTCAGTGCTAGAGGCGTCACTACAGACACCCTGGTTCGAATCCAGGCCATGATTAGGAGTCCCATAGGCCGGTGCACAATTGGCCCAGCGTCGTCCGGGTTTGGCCGGTGTAGGCCGTCATTGTAAATAAGAATTTGTTCTTAACTGACTTGTAAAATATTGAAAAGAAAGTAATTTAAATGAATTTGTCGTATGCCATGAAGAAGTATAGAATCCAGTGATGTTTATTACTACGCAATGTCACAGATAAAGCAGTGTGAAAGTTTAATGTCTCTCTCCTACCCCTCTCTCTCCCAGTGGTGCTCAGTGTGTCCAGTCGAACCCCCTTGGTCCATTCCAGACTCGGGGAACCGGTGGTTCTAGACTGTGGGTTCTGGGCGGAAGCCTCTTCTCCTCTCTCTGGCTCGGGCTTCGCCGTGGAGTGGCGCTACCAGTTCAGGGGCGATGGCCGTCTGGTCCTGGCCTACGACGGCAAGACTGACCGATTTGCCGAGACCAAGGAAAAGGGAGCGGGGCTAGACTTCACGGCTCTGCATGAGACAGGAAATGCCTCACTGATCCTGCAGGAAGCTGAAGTGCGCCACACAGGGACCTACATCTGCACGGCGTACTTGCCCTATCTCCTGGCTCAGGTGGCAGTGGAGCTGGAGATTGTAGGTGAGGAGAGATGAATACGCTTGATTAGTCTGCCAATACTAAAGCGTTGCAATGTTTGTTTTAGACCTGTAGAATTTCAACCACTATGTATAGTATATTCACTGTAATAACTACTGTAACTCCATATACAGTACATTAGAAAACATGGCATTTATATGTATCCTCCTCTTACCTCATTCTCTCACTCCTATTTCTCCCTCTATCTCTCCCAGAGCCTCCGTCCCTCTCCATCTTCCCCTCCCCGCTCCCTCTCTCCGTGCCCGGACAGGTGGTGAAGGTGCAATGCGAGGCGTCAGGATTCTTCCCCCTCTCCCTGGAGTTCTACTGGGAGTTAACAGGGCCTGACGGTAAGGTCAGGCCCCTGGGTCAGGGCAGCGTGACAGGCCACAGGCAGGGCCCAGACAACACCTACAGCCAGACCACCCGTCTGGATTTAGACTCAGCCAAGCTGGACCTTGGCCGTGGAGGGGAGGTCACCTGTGTGGCCGTCCATCCTGGAGGCACCCGGCGGGCCAGCGTCACCCTCAATGTCATCGGTGAGAGATAATTTAATAGAGCTGCATTGAGTTGATGGATGTTGCTCCTGGGTTCACTGATTCAGAGCCTGATATTTGTATCCCTGTAGAGGTAAAGGTTAGGATTGGGATAAGGGAATCAATCTGTGGTTAGGGGCAATTTCTACCTCAAGCAATGTTCTTTACATTCCATACATGGGTCCATATAGCATAGTCTCTAGGCCTACCAGTATAATAAAGCAATAAGGCCCTAGGGGGTGTGGTATATGGCCAACATACCATTGCTAAGTGCTGTTCTTTGCACGACACAACGCCACCTGCCTGGATACAGCCCTTAGCCGTGGTAGATTGGCCATTTACCACAAACCCCAGAGGTTCCTTATTGCTAATATAAACTGGTTACCAATGTAATTAGAGCAATAAAAATGTATATTTTGTCATACCTGTGGTATACCTACTGATATACCACGGCTGTCAGCCAATCAGCATTCAGGGCTTGAACAGCCCAGGTTATAATTTCTGATATGCAATTACATTGATCTGAAAAGTCAAATACATTTGACTTGACACGTCACAACTTATCCTGAGTATGTCTTAAATGTACTCTCTATCTCTTCATCCCAATCAGGTGTTAATGGTCCCTCCATTGAAGACTCCATGGCGATGGTTGCCGTGGCCCTGGGGCTCTATGGTTTGATCAAGATCGTCTCCTGGACATTTAGCTCTGGTAACTATAATCGGTTTGAACAAAGATACACAAAAAAAAGATGTTGAAGCCGTGAAGCTACAGTGTGAATTTGGATCTTTCGAATTCATTTGGATCTTGTGTGTCAATCTAATGCTTGACCTTGTCTTGCCTTTATAGGGTCCGATGATACTAACTCACAAGAGAAGGTAATTGCGCTTTCGTAAATGTCGTCAGACATATTTTGTAGTTAAGTGTAACTACTATGTGTCTATGTATATTTCCCAGCTAACACTGTCTTGCCCAAATTGGTTCTATCTCAAGCTGTATCCCTCTAGTTAAAACTCCAGCCCCTGGATTGTCAATCAATCAAATGTATTTACTATGGATTACTATGTAATATGATGACATTATCTGTTATGTAGGCCCTTGGATTTCTCCCATTGTCTTTTTTTGTTAGTTTACACACTTTGGGCTCATCCTTATCCTCTCTCAATTACAGAAAGTGAAGTAAATGTGGAAACACCTGGGATGAGTGTGAGTGTGTAATGGAACCAACAAAGCTGGAATTTCAGGAATAAAAGTGCACCGTTTTGTGGAAGGTGGTACACGGAAAGAAGATATTGAGTTTCTGACAGCAGTTGAAAATGAACGATCTAACAAGTGGTCGGGAGAATAAAAATATTTGATTGGGTGACTGATTTAAATATTGACATATTTAAATACGTTTATACAACTGTGAATTCCTCTGTAGAAGAACTCAAGAGACTTGTGCACATGAGCGTATGTACATATGGATGTAGATAGTTGTGTGTTGTGTTATTAGTGGTTCTATTGGGTTAATTGACCCTGGAATTAAAGATTGAACCCTATCATTATTGGCTCTTCTATTGATTCTGAAGGTGAACATAAGACAAAATCCTTTCAATTGGAATTAGTAATTCGCTGGAAGTGTGTTTATATATTGTTTTCATTTAGTTTGTTTAGGGTTTTATTTCATTTTATCTTGCCTTGTATAGACGGTATATAGGCTATAGTGATGTTTTGTTTTTTGCTATTGATGTTGCTACCACCACAACAGAATTGTTAGATTAGTGTATTTGCCAGGAATGAGCAACAACTTTGAGCAAATGAGGACTATTTGTGATGGGATGTAATAACTTCTTAATCTTCAAAGCATTTTCCCCGTTGTTGAATTTGTGTTATTGGTCATAAGTAGATAAGAAGTACTTATCATATGAAAGTCCTAGGATCTTTTGTTTAGGGGTGCTTCTGCTTCCACACAATTTGACTCACGGATGTGAATACTCAATGTTTTCCTTGGTCATAACCTAGCTGACTAAACTCAACTCCACGATTTAGAATGGAGTTGAGCGGCGACGAGTTTGTGCATCAAGTCTCAGTCAGTGGATTCTTGTAAAAATGTACATTCTTCCCACCCTGTACATGTTTGTCCTGTGTCTCTGTTATTTTTTGTGTGTGTTTTAATTTATCGTTTTTGATTAAAGTACCGTTTAATGTGATGTCTGTCAAACTGCACCCGTATCCACTGTTTTTCAATGGAGTAGGAAGTTACTTTATGCACTACCACTCTATACTCTTTTATATATATAGATATATATATATGATTGAAAAACACGCAGATACACAGGACAAACACAGTCTCAAGGTAGGCATTAAAGAATGGCCTTTTTTTTTTAGACTGACAAGTGTATTCAGTCCAAACTCGTCGCTGCTGGATTTGGCCTAGTTTTAACCATATGGTTGTACTGTCAGTTGCAAGGAGCGCAACTGTATTCGCCTAATCACTTAATCCAAATGAAATACACATTCTTCTTATTTGTTTATGTTAATGCTATCAATATTTATCGTACGAGTCTCAGAAAAACAAAATAACGAATTTGTTTAGGTAAATGCACTATGCAGAAATCGCTCCGCCATTTCATGGTTGCTAAAATTCTCATAGTTTCAGTTTATGTGATAAAACAAGCAAGTATAATGTAGAAAATCATTTTACCAATATATTCTAAACCCGTTGTGAAATATAGTATTTAACAAAAATATTGTGTTTTCAGCTGTTTGAAGCTGGTGTACAAAAACGAAAGTAAAAGACTAAAAAACTTAAGAACAAGAAGCATAGAAATAGCGCACATAGAACAATTCTAGCACTTCTTAAACGTGCTTTCAATGAAGAATGACAGATCCATAACACACATTTATATGTGAATTTGTTCGGGTCGACCAAAAAGTGACTTATACAGCTTTAAACAAGTTGACGGGCAAATGTAGACAATTTGGACAAAACACCTGACGTGAAACTGGAGTAAAGTGAATAGCCAATGATCGATGATGTTACTGAGCGACAACCAACCAACAACCAATGGTAGGCTTGAATGTTCCCGAGCTCTTCGGGGCGAGACATTTCGGTATCAAGCGGGTAAGTTGACTATCATTGTTTTGTCCATAGCTAACCATGGTCTTAAAACAGTAGCTTTATTATATACATCTGCATTTCATACATAAAGCTAGTAAAATTATTTGTTTACATGTTGTCTTTGTCATACCCCTACCATTTTACCCGGAGAGATTGGCGCTTTCCTGAGCAGCCAGCTAACATTAGCTTGTTGCTAACTGAGGTTAGCGAGCTAGCCAGCCAGCCAACAAGGAAATAACAAACACAACAGTGGTGTTTGGAGTGTTTTTGCAGTGAACTTGTTTTTTTCCTGACAGAAGTTTCAACCAGCTCAAATCTAGTTTAATCAAAAAAATACTTAGTAATTAACTACTTAGCAAGAGTCCTCGACGTTAGCCTAGCATGCTAGCTCACGTTACTGGCGGTCAGTGTCTGTTTTCGTTGTAGATAAGCCTACAAAATATAAAGAATGTTTGTTGTTATAACATTTGTTTTAAATCGTGCTGGTGAAAAGGGACAGGGTGGGATTTACAATGGATAATAGGTAGCAGTGATGTTTGTGCCTGATCCTGTGTAATTTTCGTATTGTAAAAATGGTTGACCATTAATTGTATTGGATAGACTCACTAAACCAGATGGCATGACAGTGGTATGGTACTTTTGAATTTGCCCAAGGCATCATTTTAACACAGTTGTTTTTGCCGTCCCTCAGCAAAGAATAGTCCCTATCTGATGGCGGTTGCCTCAGCAGTAGTGATGGACAGCATTGTAATCCTTGATGATGATGAGGAAGAGGAGAGGCCTCGACCCTCTTCCTCCACCTCCTCTAAACCCTCAGCCAATCATCGTACTCCCCCAAAACTCCAACAGCCCGCTCCAACTCACATCACCCAATCTCCTTTTGCCACAGTGAAGAAAGAAAGCCATGTTCTTAAAGCAGAAAACCAGAAGCTATTTACTGAGGTAAGAGGGTACATGGATGGATGGTGGAGATGTTTGGTGCAGTCACATTACAAATATGTCAGTGGAGCTGCAACACTGGAAAGCACAACTACGGCTGTGGCTTTGAGTCTTTGCAGGCTATTAGTCCATCACGATCATGTCCGATCACGGAAGTCATAACGAATTTGTGCGTGATCCTTTCGAATTTTGGCCTTCCCACATCACTCTTAATCAGTGTTTTTTTTTTTCAAATCCCATAGTTTTGCAGGCTTTTGCTCAATCCCAGCACTAACACACCTGATTATAACTCATCTTTAAGCCCATGTATTGAGCAGGAACAAAGGTCTGCACCAACCCTGTGTGTCCCCCAGTGGAAAGATTGAACAACATTCTTCTAAACCCTTCTCCCTCGTTCACTCCCCTCCCTCGCTTTGTTCAGTTTGTAGAGTACTGCTCGGCCCACACACAGGACTGCCCTGAGGTCATGACTTTCCTGCACGCCAAGCACTCAAAGGCCTCGCCCAACTTCCTGGCCTCGGTGGAGTTCCGCAACACGCTGGGCCGCTGCCTGACGCGCGCCCAGGCCCGCCGCACCAAGACCTTTGTCTACATCAACGAGCTGTGCACCGTCCTCAAACAGCACTCGGACAAGAGGAGGCAGACTGTCGTGAAGGTGGAGCCTACCGCCGGGGAAAAGGAGATGAAAGAGGAGGCACCGACAGAGGAGCTACCGTCTACCTCGGGGCAGCAGGAAGAGAAGAACGAGGAGGAGGAGGAGGATAGGAAGACGAAGAAGGCTTCCCGGAGACAGGTCAGCAGCTCCAAGAATGGACAGAGTCCATGACTTCTCTATAGCTTTATTCCTATTCTGCCCAAAGTGTGCACTTGGTCACCCTCAAGGGTTTAAAAGCATTGATTTGGTGTAGATTACTATAATGTTTTGCATCTGATAGTTCATCATAAGGAGCAATGTGCCAGGCATATCTTCATATCTCGCTCTCTCTCTCTCTCTCGCTCTCTCAGATTGCGTACCTGGAGAACCTGCTGAAGATGTACAATGATGAGATCCGGCGGCTGCAGGAGAAGGAGCTGAGTGTCAACGAGCTAGAAGAGGAGGACTCCAGCTACATCCAGGAGCACAAGCTCAAGCGCAAGGTCAGATCACAGAGGCCTATTGGTTCCAATGGCTCAGTTGGTTGGAGTGTGAGGCTTGTAACGCCAGGGCTGTGGGTTTGATTCCTGCTTGAGCCACATACTAAATGTGTTAACTGTACATGACTTTGATAGATAGAAGCCACTGAAGTCCTCTCTCTCCTCTCAGATGATGAAGATCTATGATAAGCTTTGTGAGCTGAAGGGGTGCAGCAGTCTGACAGGCAGAGTGATCGAGCAGAGGATCCAATACAAAGGGACACGCTACCCTGAGGTCAACAGAAAGGTAACCAACATTGTTTATTGACAACCCAATGCTTTTTGACCACTGCTAATTTATGTTATATAGACTATGGATGAATATCAGATTTAAAACTAACCCCAGTATGAGATAATATCAAGGAATAAAAATAAATGCATGAAAACAATAACCATTTAAATTTTATTGGTCGCATGCAGATGTTATTGCGGGTGTAGCGAAATGCTTGTGTTCCTAGCAATTGATTTTGCTGTCCTTAGTGTTTGCTCATGGCGATACAGTACACTCTGACCCCTCCTCATCCTGCTCTTCCCAACCCCACTTGCAGATTGAGCGTTTCATCAACAGTCCCGAGGCCCAGCTGAATCCTCCCGACTACACAGACATCCTGCAACATATCCGCCGGGCCAACGAGCGCCACGGCCTTAACCTCAGCAAGAAGCAGCTGACCCAGATCGCTCAGGACGCCTTCCGCGAGACCGGCAACCGCCTGCAGGAGAGACGCCACCTCGACATGGTCTACAACTTCGGCTCGCACCTCACAGACCTCTACAAGCCCGGTAAGAGAGCTGTATGTTTCCGTCTGTGTGATGTCTGTAAGAATAAAGGGAATTACACACTAGGCTGGAAATTACGATACGATATTATCACTATACTTATGTGCCGATTTAAAATATGTATTGGGATTCTCATGATTCTATATGTATTGCGATTCGATACTGTGATTTTTATTGCGATTCGATGTTTCCAAACATATTGCTCACCATGGGTGTGTTTGTAAATTCGCTCTGGCTATCTACTCAGATTTCTGCTCACTCTCGTTTGAGCATGCCAGAGCGCAGAATAACTGATGAATTCACGAACGTCGGCAAAAACGCATAATTATATTGTTGCCAGCAGCGCAGTTACAGTCATCAACACTCTGGATAACATGAAAACAGCCTAACCAGCTCTGCTAGGGCGAGTAAAATGGTCAGTGAGCTGTTCCCACGTTTGTGTCTGGAAGTAGCTAGCCAACGTTAGCCAGTTAGCGTGGGTGCTTGACTGGCATTGTGAGGTCAGAACGCTCAGATCAACCCTACTCCTCGGCCAGAGTGTCCAGTGTGCTCTCTGAACGCTATGAATTTACAAACGGACAATCTGACAACGCTCTGAATTTACGAACGCCCTGAGGGCACTCTGGCACTCAAAATTGAATTGACAAACACACCCCCATACACATTAGGGCGGCAGGTAGCCTAGTGGATTATTGCATTGGGCCAGTAACCGAAAGGTTGCGACATCGAATCCCCGAGCTGACAAGGTAAAAATCTGTTGTTTTGCCCATGAACAAGTCAGTTAACCCACTGTTCCTAGGCTGTCATTGTAAATAAGAATTTGTTCTTAACTGACTTGCCTAGTTACATAAATGTTTTAAAAAATATATATGTATGTATGTATGTGTGTCTGCTGCAGAGAGACAAGAGCCATAAATGAGAAACATTGTGTGTGAAACTGTGAACCTGGTAGTTGACACAAAATTACAGAAAGAGTGACAACAGTATGCTGCTTTGTGGATATCAGGTTGGATGTGTGGGAACTATTTAAGAAGATGGACTACAAGGTCACTAACTCCTCTCACCCCCCCCCCTTTTTCATTTTGCCCACTCTTACCAGCCACTGACCCTGCCCTGTTGGACCCCACGTTGGCCCGCAAGCTGCGCTCTAACCGGGAGGTGGCTCTCTCCAGCCTGGAGCAGGTCATCTCCAAATACGCCCTGAAGCAGGACGACACAGAGGAGGAGGAGAGGGCTAAACGGATAGAGAGAGAGAGGCAGAAGAAAGAGGTAGGAGGAGGAGAAAGGTGTTGGAGACCAATTTACATTTTAGAAATGACTGGAGGTGACATTTTAAAAATGCTTTGTAATTCTGACCTGTTGTAGTCAGCCAACGCTTTTCCACATCTGCTTTGAAAATACATGGTATTTATTTACATAAATTACTATATCTGTCACCACTCACTGTCTGTCTTTTCTGTTTGTGTCAACGGAAGGGTCAGTCATCGGCGCTGGAGGCCACCACAGCCGATGACAATCCCCTGAAGAAGGGAGAGGGTGGTGAGGAGCAAGCTGAGGAGGAGGATGATGATGAAGACGACGAGTCGTCTGATCCAGACATCGAGGAGGAGATCCAGGCCAGCAAATCACAAGCAGGGCCAGGTGATGAGGATGATCATTTGTATTTACACGGCACCTTTCTCAAATTCAGTGTTTTAACCCGGTTTATCCTGGGGTTTGGCAACAACATGGAGAAATCAAATTTAAAAAAAATCTGTTTTCAACTGATCTGGGTTTTCTTTTTTTCAGAGGATGATGAGGAGGAGGACAATGAAGTAGAGGCAGCAAACGAGAGTGAGAACGAGGTGGATGGTGGGAGTGACAGAGACCAGGATGGAGAGGATGAAGAGAACGCTGAGGTGGACAAAGACTCCGTGATGAGCGGAATCAGCCCCATTTCTCAGGTTGACACCCCACGGATCTCCTCCTTAGTCGACGAATCCCCCACAGACAGCCCCAGCCAATCAGAGGCGATGGAGGTAGACAAGGAGAACGAATCATCCAATACCAACCTGACAAAGGAGGACATTGTTTCCTCCAATCACGTTTCAGCTGTGTCAATAAGCACTAGTGTGGAAACGAAGGACTCCTCAGCTTCCCCCATGGCGGCGAATCAGGTCTCTTTGCCACCGTCACCGGTGCTAATTTCGACCAATGAGGACTCCTGCACGGTCATCACTGAGACGAGGTCAGCGAATTGCAGCCCCAGGCCACCCAGTCCCAAAGACACCTGCAGAGGCAGGAAGAGAAAGAGGAAAGAGGATGAGGTGAAATCCAGGAAGTCTTTCAACGGGGTTCTAAGGCACCACAATGGGAGGTAAGGCTGTAGCACCAAAATGAATGGTGGGATAAAAAGAAAATCCATGGAGAATACCTATCCATTTTCAAATGTGGGGACTTGAATGAATGAATTTTCTCTGTCTGTGTGCAGTGACCGTGACCTCCCTCTGGACATGGATGTGGTGACCAGTAGCCCCCTGCAGGCGGACTCCACCAGGGAAGACTCTCCCACCCGGGAGATGGTCACCAGCTCCCAGTCCACCCCGCCTCCCAAGAAAAACAAGGTGAGGGTAAATGATGATTGCTGATGTTTAAATATCATGACACGACACATTTTTTTCCCACGTATGCTCAGCATATCAAACATACAGTGCATTCGGAAAGTTTTCAGACCCCTTGACTATTTCCACATTTTGTTACGTTACAGCCTTATTCTAAAACGGATTCATGTATCCCCCCCCCCCCCCCCCCCATCAATCTACTCACAATACCCCATAATGACAAAGCGAAAAACAGGTTTAATTTAAATAGAATAAAAGCGAGCCGCACACTCTAGGAGCTCAGATGCAAAAATGTAATACCAACGTTGGTATTATATTTTTGCATCTGAGCTCCTAGAGTGTGCGCCTCTCTTTTATTTTCAAGTTTCTACTCCGCTAGCCAGCACCTCGTCTTAATAGGTGTGCGTATTCTTTTTCTTAATTTAAATAGAATACCTTATTTACATAATTATTCAGACCCTTTGCTATGAGACTCAAAATTGAACTCATGTGCATCCTGTTTTCATTGGTCAACCTTGAGATGTTTCTCCAACTTGATTGGAGTCCACCTGTGGTAAGTTAAATTGATTGGACTTGATTTCAAAAGGCACACACCTGTCTATATAAGGTCCCACAGTTGACAGTGTATGTCCAGTGTTTCTCCTTTTTGCTGTGGTGCTTGCGCCGCAGCAAAATAATTTCCGCCACACAACAACAAAAATATGGAACATGAACAAATATTTCTGCTGAGGCGCATTTTGAGGATGCTAGAACAGTCCACATGTACTTTTCCTCTGCAAACAAAACGTGTAATTCATAGGAAAATCAAACAACCCCATAGAACAGCTTATATTACACACACATACCTAAATATTCCTCTTGTGGCGCATTCATGTTACAAGTGCTATAGGGAGGGAAACATGCATTCTATGCTGCTGCTACTCTGTTATTATCTATACATAGTCACTTTAACTCTACCTACATGTACATATTACTTCGACACCTTACTTCGACACCGGTGCCCCTTGACATTGACTCTGTACCGGTACCCCTTGTATATAGCCTCGCTATTATTTACTGCTGCTAATTATTTGTTATTCTTATCTTACTTTTTGGGGGGTGTTTTCTTAACTGCATTAAGTTGAAAGCATTTCACAGCGTGTGTGACAAATACAATTTGATTGAACTCTTTGGCATGAATGCCAAGCCTCACGTCTGGAGGAAACCTGGCACCATCTCTACGGTGAAGCGTGGTGGTAGCATCATACTGTGGGGATGGTTTTCAGCTGCAGGGACTGGGAGACTAGTCGGTATCGAGGGAGAGATGAACAGAGCAAAGTACAGAGAGATCCTTGATTGAAAACCTGCTCCAGACCTCTCAGAACCTCAGACTGGGGTGAAGGTTCACCTTCCAACAAGACAACGACCCTAAGCACGCAGACAAGACAAAGCAGGAGTGGTTTTGGGACAAGTCTCTGAATGACCTAGAGTGGCCCAGCCAGAGCCCAGACTTGAACCCTATCTAACATCTCTGGAGAGACCTGAAAATAGCTGTGCAGCAACGCTCCCCATCCAACCTAACAGAGCTTGAGAGGCTCTGCAGAGAAGAATGGGAGAAACTCCCCAAATACAGGTGTGCCAAGCTTGTAGCATCATACCCAAGAAGACTCGAGGCTGTAATAGCTGCCAAAGGTTCTTCAACAAAATACTGAGTAAAGGGTCTGAATACTTATGTAAATGTAATATTTGTTTACTTTTCATAAATTTGCAAACAATTCTAAACGTGTTTTTCTTTGTCATTATGGGGTATTGTGTGTCGATTGAGGGGGACAATTTAATCAATTTTAGAATAAGGTTGTAACAAAATGTGGAAAAAGTCAATGGATCTGAATACTTTGAATGCAGTGTGTGTGTGTGTCGTGCTCTAACTCCACTGCCGTGACGTCACTCGTGTACACTATACAAACCTCTTAACAATCTCCACTTTGTGTCATTTTCAGGTCAACGTGGCCACTCAATGTGACCCGGACGAAGTGATCGTCCTATCGGACTCGGAATGACCTCTGCCCCAACCCTACTGGGTGTTCAGACTTCCCATTGCTAGCCTGGAACCAGGTCTGTTTATGCCGCACAAACAGATCTGGGACCAGGCCATCCCATTACTGCCTCTTGACTTCCAAACCAGTGCCTGCTAATGTGAACTCTTGAAAATGCACACATTTTCAGATGGGAGAGAGCAAACTTTTCATTACAAATTGAAACTGGCAATGGACGTGGTAGTTTACCACCAGTGTTTACATTTTGTATTTATATGCCAATTTTTGCCCAGCGTCTGGATTGTGTGAGGGAGCAGTATCACGTCAGGTTATTTTTGTATTTTAGCTGTAAAAATGAGTTCAATTAGATATTATTTTACCCGTTTTTATATGTTTCTTTTGTCAATCCATTTAGGTGAGTGAATGAATGGGTGTCTGTTCGTATTCTAGAATGCCGGCAATAGAAGATGAACCAGCGGAACACCGAAGTACTGTATCTTAGATTTTATACAGAGCCAATACACAATCTACACGTCCAACTGTCAGCGTAATCATGGATCATTTGCTGTGTGGTTGCTGTGTCCACGTAGTGCAACCTAATGGCCTGAACAACGCTATTTCTCTCAAGTAGTTACAAGAGCAACTTGGTGGCAGATTGGCCATTTGTGTTCAAGGTGCCAAATGAACATAATTGAGCAGATGCATTGACGTAAACTGCCAGGTACAGCTTTGCGTTAACGTGAAATGTAGTGCAGTGTCTTACTTTATGCAGGCATAACCCCCCCCCCCCCCCTGAAGAAATGTTCACATTGACTTCGCAGAAATAGCTGTGTTCATGCTGATGGGTGTTGTTGTAGGGGAAGTTCATCTCGGCATGTAGTAAGCAGGTAGGAGTTTAGGTTGATTTGCATCAAAGGAACGTTCATAACGCCTCTTGCTTGAGACTGCAAATGGTGGTAATGATTTAATCAGACTCATTCTTTTTCAAACCTCCCTAAGACACTGATTGGATGCTGTTGTTTTGACCAATTCAAGAGGGTTACGGGGAAGGTCACTTATTTGTTATCTAATTTTCCTTTCAGTACACTGAGAAGCAAATAACACATTTCCTTTTAAATAAACTTTGATAAATGAAAGTGCTTTGTGGTAACTCATTTAAAGCAATTAGGTAAGTTGTCCTTGCAAACAAAGCGCCACATTGTTGCCCAAAGTTGTTGAACATGGCAGATAGATTTTCCGTGAATAAAGCCGACGTGGAATTAGTAATCACATGTCAGAAATGCGTGTTTGTTCTACATACCATATTTCTATCTGAACGTTCCAAAACGTCCCACTAAACACTCCACAGGTGTTTTGTGGGTAAAGGCATAGAAAAATGTGAATTGTACATTTGGAAATGCGATAATTTCTGTAATCTGTTATCTTTATACTTATTATTTAACTTGGCAAGTCTATTAAGAACAATGTGTGCTTTGGGGACCTAGATCCAACCCTTTTTGTGGGGGGGGGGGGGTCATTTTTGCAAAAAATGACACCCAAATTCAACAGAATGTGACTGGTAGAACGGGTGCTGTATGTGGAGGATGAGGGTTTACAGTAGGTGTCTCAGAGGGGAGTGAGACTTGAGGGTTTTATAAATAAGCATCAGTGATGTGTTCTATAAGGAGCCTTGGTGGCAAATCGGATGGCCAAATGGTAAAGAACGGGAGCACCTTTACCTGACGATCTATAAATTACATCTTCCTAATCTAGCATGGATAGGATGGTCACCCAAATCGGGGTTAGTTTGTCAGCTGGGGTGAAAGAGGTGCGATTACAATAGAGGAAACCAAGTCTCGATTGAACCTTAGCCTGCAGCTTGGACATGTGCTGGGATAAGGATGGTGTACTGTCTAGACATACTCCCAAGTATGAGGTGACTACCTCAAGCTCTAAACCCTCAGAGGTAGTAATCACACCTGTGGGGAGAGGGGCATTTTTACCCGAACCACACAACCTTTGTTTTGGAGGTGTTCAGAACAAGGTTAAGGGCAGAGTAAGCTTGCTGGACACAAAGCATTGTTGTAGAGCGTTCAACATAAAATCTGTGGTGGGGGCAGTTTAGTACAAGACCGTATAAAGACAAATGAAGGCCTTTAAAAAAAGTTGTTTCTTTTGTAACATAGATCGCACATGGGAACAAGGCACAGCTTGCTAAATTACACCAGGTATTTTATTTAGCCTTTTGATAAAGATCACATTGATGTACTTGGCCTAAAGTAACAATGTCTAAGAAAGACTTGCGCCTCGCTCACACCGACTGCGTCATTGTGTTTTGGTACGCCAGAAGTACATTCATTTCCAATGGAACACATCGTTTGCCTTGCAACATGGCAGTTGCAGTGCGTTCTGTGTGGTGCATACGTTGGATTTATCGAACGTATGCATAAAATGGTATGCGTAGAAGGCTTGACAGACCTTATAGGTGAATGTTGAACTTTTGTTGCACACAGACGATGCTGCGCAGTGACGCTGTAGGTGTGATCGAAGGCATTAGGCAACAGCTCCGGTTCCACACGCATGTGCAACAACAATCGTATTCAATATCAAATATGTAACCCAAAATATGCACTATTCAGAAGTTAAACAGTATATTTCAGACCTAGTGTACAGTAGCAACAAGCTTTCTATATTTTAACTTCACAATTTTTCCCTTTACGAAAAAAAGGTATTCCTGCCATAAAGATAAACTGGATACTGGCTGTTAAGTGTCATACAATAGTACAGACTTTAAGATCAACTGATAAACGTTACATGAAGTTGAATCCTTTTATGTGATGTAAATGCTATGAAATGAAGCCAGGCAAGTTATTGAACAGTCCTCTATTGAAACCATACTGTAAAGTCTTGAAACAGTCCATGGAATTCCTTTTCAATCTCACAAATAGCAGCCAACTTGAGAATTAAGAGGGAGTCAATACGAAACTCACTATTGACCAAAAGCACTCTCTATAAACAGTGGGATTTGAAATTGACACCCTTGATCATGAGAAAAATTACTAAAATATTTCAAATACAATGCTAAGAGAAATCCATTTTGTTTAATTTTTTTCCCTCAAAAGGTAGGGGTAAAAATGGACACCCCTGTTTTTGATACCTCACCTTGTGAGGATAATGACATTGAGCCTTTTTAAACATGTTTTATGAGATTGGAGAACACATTGGGAGGGATCTTAGACCATTCCTCCATACAGAATCTTTCCAGATCCTTAGTCTGCGCTTATGGACTGCCCTTTTCTGTCTGAAGACAGATGGCCATTTCTTTGTGGATCTTTATGTGTGCTTGGGGTTATTGTCTCACTGGAAGATCCAGTTGTGGCGAAGTTTCCTCCTCCTGGCCAAAATGTCCTGGTACTGGGTCAAGCTCAACTCTCAGTCTCCGGATTTGAAACCCAATTGAAGAGGGCAGTCCATAAGCGCAGACAAAGGATATGAAGGATGTGGAAGAGTTTTGAATTGAGGAATGTTCCAAAAATCCCTCCCAAAGTGTTCAACAACTCATAAAACATTTTAGAAAAAAGGCTCTGTGCAGTTATCCTCACAAGGTGGGGTATTGAAAAAAGGGGTGTCAGGAGTAAAATGATTGAGACTTTTAAGACAATCTTTCTCTGAGCAATTGTATTAGTATAAAATAATATTTCCAATTTTCTTTTGCATACAATATAGCTCAGTAACATTTATACTCATTTTTATCAAGGGTGTCTATTTTCAGACCCTACACCCACTGTGTGTTATAGTAAGGCAGTCAAATGAAGCATATAAATTAGTGTTAAATAGTTCAATATTCCCTATTTGATAAATCTAAACATGTCTTTCATTATAAACACTTAGTTTACGCTCACTTCAAATGCAATTTCCTCAACTGCTGCAATCATGACATTTTACCACATGATTTAACAGATAAGCACACAGACTACAAGCAACAAGTTTTTCTCCTGAATAAAAACAGCCACAACCTTCATAGAAGGTAAAACCAGAATCCTGGTGGATACAGCTTTGTTGAGTCTGCCTACTGTTAATAGTACTCAATGTCTCTCGAGGCATACATTGGAATTTGGCAGTTTGAGTAAGGAATGATCCGTAAGTAACCCAAGTGTCAGACTGTAATGATTTGTTGTCTACGATCAATATTAAATGAGGATGACTTGTAAACACACTATACACTTTATAGTTTTGCACCTATCATAATGGGAGCAGATTTGCAAGTGATGTAATACTGTACCGTAACACTGGAATTGGACATTGAACACATCACCCATGTGGAAGGGCATCCTATGAAACAAGACCGCAGTACTGCAAGGGTCTTCTTCACAGACACTTACTTGAAATGCACTCATTCCCTGGCAGAACAAAGCGTAGAATATTGTAGAACACATCACTTGCAACTTTCCTCTCGATTTCTAGTTTAGACTTTGCCAAAAGTAGTGTTGGTGAGTCATTATCTCTTTTGATTTTCTTACTGGCATGTGCCACAAAACAGTCATACAGAGAATAACCTTGACATGTCCAGTACACTGAACTGTACAATGGTCCCTAGCCATTTTCCAAGGAGGGGCACTTTCCAGGGGTCATTGGAATACCTCTCCAAAGCCCCTTGTGTTAAACACACAAATGGTGTTCACCCGTTTGGTCAAGTGACACTATCATTATCACCAACCTCAGACACTTCCTCCTCACACCCACCTTGGCTGACCCCCAGACCAAACACAGAACCTTGACCCTGCAACACGCTTGGAGAGTTGACCCCTAAGTGCGCTCCTGCACTGGCCATGGTCAGGCAAGAGACGACATTGTTGCTGCTACCTGTACTGGAATGATGTGGCGACAAGACAGAGATCCCAGTCCTGCCACCAACGACATCTTGACTGGCCGAGAGGGGGAGATGAGAGAGGTGCTGAGGGGAGACGCCATCAGTGCGGTCGGACCCTCCCCCATCCTCGCGCCTGCCAGCCGCCCCGCCACGTCTCTCGCAGTGGGAGCGGTGCCGCATGTAGCTGTCGCGCCACATGAACTTCTTGCCGCAGCCGTGGCAGTCGTAGGGCTTGAGCCCTGTGTGGGTCTTCATGTGCTCCGTCAGGTGGTGCTTCATCTTGAACTTCTTGGCGCAGACGGGGCAGTTGAAGGGACGCAGGTCCAGGTGCATGTTGATGTGGCGGTCGCGCATGCTCTTGTGGGTGAAGGTCTTTCCACAGTGGCACATGAACACCTTCCCTGAACCCCCGCCACCACCCCCATCCAGTCCATCTATGCCACCGCCCAAACCCCCCTGTGCTGACAAATGGACCGCTCCATGCTCTAAGTTTGCCCCTTTAAATGGTGCCCCAGCCATGCCTATTCCTATGGGTTGAGAGGAGTCTAAAGAGGATTGGCTGTACATGAGGATCTGGTTGCCTTGCATGTCTATGGGAAAGAGCTGAGCTCTAGCAGCAGACTGGACTTGGCCGAGTAGGGCAGAAACAGCTCTGCCACCACTCTGACCAGCACTGTCGTGAAGGTGCTGTGGGGGAGTCTGGTCCATCAAACCACTGTCAAACTTGAGGTAGTCTTCAGAAGATTGGCAGTAATCCATCTATGAGAAAAACTGATTCAGTTTGGTAATGATCCAAAAATACAGAAACTGACAGTTGTCCTCCTGATAAGTTAGAATGGTAAGTAGCCACATACATAGACAAACATTTCGCATCAAGGGTTTGACTAACCTGTGTCTCCATCTCATGGTCCGCTCTGCTCCTCAGCTCTCCAGACAGAGTCCTGACATTGGATATGTTGAACGTCCTCTCCCTCAACATCTCCAACTCTCTCTCCTCTTCCTCATCTGGCCCTTCCTCCCCCGACACCACAATCAGGTCATCGTCCTGTGGTCTCTCCGTCTTCACCACCAACCACTGCTTCCGGGGCATGATGCTGGGCTGGCTGTAGGTGGGTCGCTTCTGGAGAGGGGAGGCGTCCCCGTCTTGGTAGGACGACACTCCGAAGCTGTCGCTGACTCCAACCTCTTGGTCCGAGACAGAGGTTGTCCGTTTCCTCCTGCTGCTCCCTTGCTTCCTATGGTACAGGAGCTCTTCTTCATCATCCTCTTCGATCAGGAAGGCCTCCTCGGCCCCAGAAGGGGTGCAGTAGCTGGGAGTGGCGTTCACGCCTTCCTGCCCTGCAGCTCCAGCTGCCCCCCCTCCGAAGTTGACATCTCTGGGGCTGAAGTAGTTGGTGCTGCTGGGAGACTGGCTCTCACTCAGGGATGGGCGGCTGGGAGGGTGAGGGGCTACCTGGGTGTTGCTTCCACCTGTTTGGGCACTCCCAGCCCCTAGGGAGCTTTCACTGCTACTGCATCCAGGGTTTCCCTGCACTCCCCCAATGACCCCCTGGGATGCGCTACCCACCACCCGCCCCTCTTTGAGGAGCTCTGTGCACTTGTCCACGATGTGCCACATCTGCAGCACGCTGCCCACGGTGAGGTAGTTGACGATGTCTTCGCGGAGCATGCGCAGCTGGCCCGTGTAGGCGCAGCTCAGGACGCTCTCGAACGCCAGCGGGTCCATGACGGCAGGGATGGAGACAGTGGACATGTTCTTCAAGAGCACCTGGGGGGGGGGGGGGGGGAGACAGTTAATGATGGCTGCCCGACATCCCAATGCACAGAATCAAAGTTATCGTAAGCTCTCACTTTAGTGCAGCAAGTTGCATAGTGCCATAGGCCTTGGACGAAAACTATCTACATGAGGCACTATCAGAGGCTGTTAGAGCTACACTAAGTTCAGTCTGGCTCTGCAACGCACCAGCAAGCAGAACAAGACACACACCTGGTCGTGAAAGTAGGGTGAGGATGCAGCTAGCACACAGCGGTGGGCCTTGAACACCTTCCCCTGGACCTGGATGGAGAGGTCACAGAGCTGGCCCTCCTCACGCTGCCGATTCAGGCTGTCCAGTACAGACGCCTGGGAGCTGGGGAAGCACACCTGAACCACCGAGCCAGAGGGGGCACCTGAGCTGCTACAGCCCTGCCCCATTGACAGAGAATGCATCTAAGCTTTTGAAGAGATGGAAAGTTAAGTTTGTGACAGAATAATTCAAAGGCCACGTTATATCAAGTGGTGGATGAATGTTTTATATCCTTTCATTTACCTACAAGTAGGCAGTTTTCCTAAGATTGACCCTTTATTAGTGCTTATTAATGCCTACCACAAAACATTGTTCGACCACATTCCCGAAACAGTAATATGAAATTGCACTAGGTGGTCAATCAACCAATCAAAACGAATGTAATGTAAGCTAAGCTTTAAAGATCACAACCGATTCTTTCTTGTAATACATTGACTCAAATTTCTCTGAATGACAGACACTACCTTGAGACTCAAAAACATTTATTAACATTTTGATGGGGTTAATGTTACAGCCTACAGATTGGTTCTATAAATCAAAGTTGTCAGATGC
Organism: Oncorhynchus masou masou; assembly: GCF_036934945.1. Classification (NCBI taxonomy): domain Eukaryota; kingdom Metazoa; phylum Chordata; class Actinopteri; order Salmoniformes; family Salmonidae; genus Oncorhynchus; species Oncorhynchus masou. Next base: position 37,171,942 of record NC_088224.1, read on the forward strand.
ATAGCAAAATAACAGATAGCAATGCAATTAGTTAGCACAGGCTTGCAGGCAGTCAATTATTCTAACCAGCTAGTATTTGTAGCCAATCTAGCTAGCTAGTAGTAAAGCATGCTGGTGTGTCAACAGTCTGCGCCGGTGGACATGCGTTGAAAAGGCAGTGTTTGGAGTTTCTCTCGTTACAAAGCATAGTAATTTTCAAGCTCTTAATCGTGAGAGCATCATTTAGCTACAACTAAAAACTGCCTTCAATATCTATCTACTGGTAGTTAGCTAACATTGGCTTGTTAAAACGTATCTAGCTAGCAAGCTAAACACAACTTACCGTTTCAGAAAATGTGCACCTTTGAAACAATAATGTCAAGCCAGACTCTACACCGACAAGCTACCCTCTCTCCGGTGTTTACATATACATTTCCAATGGTATGATTTGTTTTCCATCGTGTTTGGCATACAACCCATCATGCGCCGCCTTTGAAGAAATGCCAGACGACTAAAAAAGTAGCAGGGTTGTCTCGATTACCGACTAGACACTGGAGGTAGCATAGCAACCAAGCTAATTCAACCTCTTGTGGCGTTTAGTGAAAGTGGTAAAACAAAGAAGAGGTTAGTTAATTAAACCAGATGTATACTGGACAAAAATATAAACGCAACAATTTCAAAGACTTTACTGAGTTACTGTTCAAGGAAATCAGTCTAATTAATTAATTAGGCCCTAATCTATAGATTTCACATGACTGGGAATACAGATACGCATCTGTTGGTCACAGTTACTTAAAAAAAACTAGAGGCGTGGATCAGAAAAACAGTCAGTATCTGGTGTGACCATTTGCCTCGATCAGGCTGTTGCTTATTGTCACACTCCTCTTCAATGGCTATGCGAAATTGCTGCATATTGGCGGGAACTGGAACACACTGTCGTACACGTCAACCCAGGGAATCCCAAACATGCTCTATGGGTAACATGTCTAGTGACCCCTCAAGTGGATGGATTATTTTGGCAAAGGAGAAATTAACAGGGATGTAAACACATTTGTGCCCAACATTTTAGAGAAATCATCTTTTTGTTACAAATGGAACATTTCTAAGATGTGAAACATGGGACCAACACTTTACATGTTGCGTTTATATTTTTGTGGATATAATGAGATGCTCATATCTCCGCCCTAGGCGGTCTGCATATTAAACCCATAGAAACACATTGGGATTATTTTGAACATATTTAGTGGCGAGTGAACGCTCTCACTTCGCCTCTTCCTCTCTGAATAAATTGTATTTCAGTTTAACCTCTCTGAAACAGATCTGGAAGGTAACATCATCAGACGAAATAACCATTCTGCTTAGCGGGGGGAGATTTTAGCATGTAAATCTTGGTGGGGCAAACAATAAATGTTTATGCATGCCAGCAAAGCCACAGCACTAAACAATACATTCATTGCGCTACAACCGTGACAAAACAGTGCCGACAAACTGTTGGGACAGCTTTATGTAGGCCCTAACAGTAGAGCTTTCTTTTCAGCACCATGGAGTGAATCCTTACACCATGGAGTGAATCCTTACACCTACATCAGCAGAGCCTTGTCTGGCAGCGAAACAGTTAATTCAGCCTCATTTACTGCCTTTTTGAAAAACAAAGCTGATATGGCTGACTTGATTAAACAAATGTGGTTTCTACTGACAGTTGAGATGTACAGACTATGGTATAAGGGGACGACGAGCGGATAAGAGGCGATCCGTAATTTCGATTAAGACTTAATGCTAGGACAGACGTAGTCAATATAACTATTTGTTCAGCTTTTGAAATCTACAGCGACAGAATTCAGAACATGGTTCATCCTTACAGTATTCTCCCTGTACACCAAGCCAGAACCGTAGGATAAATGGGGGCATATAAACAGACTAGGAAAGCTTTTACAATACTCAATGATTACATTTCTCTAAAACAGGCTATAGGCTACATCTGCAACATCAAGTCAGAACAGTAGGCTAAATTATTAGGGTGATGCACATGGGCTACTGACAGCTTACTACACAACATACACATATTACTTTCTTGGCTATAGTATACATATCTCCTTGACATATTACATAATTTATGCAGCAGCATACACAACATTTTTGGACTCACCTTGTTGTGCTATGCTCACTTGAACATGAAGGTGGCGCAGCGGTCCTAATTGTGGGCTCTAGAAAGAGGCCCGAAATCCCGAGTTGGCATTCCAAGTTGGATGACCGTTAAATTATATTCCCAGTCGGAGCTAGTTTTATCCGAGGTCCCAGTAGTCTTGAACTCATTTAAGTTTGAGATTTCCCAGTTCTGAGGTTCCATTGTTTTTTGAACACGGCAGAAGTCATGCTGAATTGACAGCTTGGCCAATGTATTCAAACTTATGGCCCATAGCGATATCCAATTGGTAGTTCCAATTTTGTCTCATCGCTGCAATTCCCCTATGGACTTGGCAAAGGTGGAGATCCAAGCCGCACTGCTTCTTGACACACTGCTTGCTTAACCCATGTCAGAGGAAACACTGTCGAACTGACGATTAAAGTCAGCCTGCAGGTGCCCGACCCGCCACAAGGAGTCGCTAGAGCACAATGAGACATGGACATTCCTGCCAGCCAAATCCTCTCCTAACCCAATCGTGCGCTTCACAGCCTGGGATCAAACCTCAGGCTGCAGCAATGCCTTAGCACTCATTGTTGAATTTGCGATTTTCAGCTTGAAATGTTTACATTCAATGGCCAATACGTTTTATCTATAATTTCTGACAAGGTTTGCCAGTAGATTGCTGACTTGATGCATGATGACTGCTTATCTAGCTTGATAAGATTTTGAAAGTATGGATGTTGACATCAGTCCAATCAAAGCTACTGTAGATATAACTTGATTTGACCTGTGGCTAATTACCTTTAGACTTTCTGTATGGTCAATTCTAATATAAGTCTATTGCAGCACCCAAGATCTCTACATGTAGATTTAAGGCGTGGTACAGTGGTGTTCCCATGAGTGACAGAACACTGAGCCAATTATGGCGAAACTAAAATTACCAACCCCTACACTCCATATTTTCCACTGGCTGCCCCTGTGACAGGTTAAAGGAAATATTCATAGCCTGTTATACATTAAAAAGTATTAGTAAATTCATAGTATGTGAGGATCTTAAAACATCTCAGGTTAAAAAGATGCATTCAGTATTAGTTGATAGAGATTGATAACATTCATATAATTGTGTTAAAGTTCAAATCTGTCAAAGGGTACGAATTGTGAGAGTAATGTGTAAACGTTATATTGCTTACTTTATTTTGTGGTGCCTAAAAGTGTTAATCTGTGATCTAAGAAACGCTCTTAATCTATGAGCCGGAGATCGATTGCTCTGGTCTCCACCCATATTCCTGGGGAAAATCGCGGTCTTTTCTCGTTGAATTTAAAATTGAATTGAGAATACAACACCCTATCACTCTCGTGATTATTTCTCCCCTGTTTTCAGGGGTGTAACATTTTTGGAGGCTCCGCTGAGATAGCTGCTCAGATGTCCAGTTTCCACATCCTGGTCGCTGAATTCCGAGCCAGCTAAATCTCCACATAACTCAGGCAGGCTGCAGTGAGGAAAGTGTTGCTGTTCGAGGGAAGCTGGAAGTTAGTGGTTAAGTACGTGTCAACTGAGGCCATTGATCGACCATCGGAGACAGTAAGGACCATCTAATTCAACTCCTGCACAGTAAAAGTTTCTCCTGTTCTGTCAACATGACAAGCGCCTTGGAAGAACTACAGGAAGAGGTAGTAGGAGAATTGCACACCCTGACTAAAGACAAATTACTAGGGATATGTGATTTCCTTGAAATATCAGGCGAACAGAGAAGAGATGTTAAAAACAAATCCCGCATCACTGATGACTCACATTATGTTCCTTGAAAGAGAGGAAGTTGCAGAGTTAGAAGATGGTGGCATGTCAGAATTGTTGCTACTTAGAGACAAAATGACAGAGATGATCAGTGGCATAGATAACAAAACAGGGCAAATTGACCATGATATTGAACCAGCCGGAACACATCACAGAATAGAGGAACTGAGAACTGTAACCCCACAACAAGGGGTGGGAACTGAGCAGATTACTGCAGTCAAAGCCAGTGATTCTCTGCATCAGCCCCAACACCATGTCAATCTTCAGGGGAGCGTGCCGCTCTCACCCAATGCACAGCCCAGCTCATACTGGCGCAAAGAGTTTAAAATTTCTGGTCAGATAGGTGAACCGGGCCAGAAAGAAAAACTGATTTTTTTCCAGCCTTGCCCATCAGATTGAAAATGGACTTAACAGAGGCTATCCTGAGGTAGAAATACTAGACACAGTAGTCAGGGCTATTTCTCCAGACTCACAGCTACGCAGCTACTTGGAAGGTAAACCCCAGCTAACTCTTCCCACACTTAGATGTATCCTGCGTTCCCACTTCCAAGAGAAGAGTGCAACAGAGCTTTACAAACAGCTAGCTTCAGAAGCAGCAAGGAGACCCCTCAAAGCCTCCTGATACGCGTTTTAGATTTGAGGCAGAAAGTACTGTTTGCATCCCAGGAGTCAGAATCAGGGCTTAAGTATGACCCTGCTCTAGTCCAGAGCATGTGTTTTCACACAGTCCTTACGGGTCTCCAGAGTGACAGTATCAGGATAGACATGCAGCCTCTCCTACTAGAGAGCAAAACATCAGATGAGGTTTTGCTAGAGAAGCTTAACATTGCTTGTGCTAATGAGATAGAAAGACGAAACAAAAAGCGGTTTAATGCCCCACAGCTACAACTGTAAGTGTAGTCCAGTTAGAAGAGGCGCCATCTGCAAAGTGTCCTGTGAAGGAAGCCAAAGCTAAGATACCTGCAGGACTGTTAACAGAGTTAGCTGAACTTAAGACAGGTGTAGCTTCTCTAAAAGGTCTCAGTGCAGAGATTGCTCAGATTAAGGAGACATTACAGCAGCCTATGTTTCAGTCACCGCCTTGTGCCTATGCCCCACCCCCAGTTAGGAGGCCAGATAGGGACCCCCAGCCACCTGTTTCCCAGCAGCAGTATTACAGCAACTACAGTCGGTCCCAAGCACCTGACCCTGTGCAGCATCAATATGCATCTAACCGGTATACCAACCACCCTGCTCAAGCTCCAAGGAGGTGTTTTGTCTGCCAGCAGGCCAGAACAGATGCACGCTGCACACACTGCTTCCGATGTGGGAGTGGAGAACATTTTCAAGCTGGATGTAAAATCCGGGGAGCCAGACCATCAAGGGAGGCCCCTTTAAACGGAAACGGGTTACCGCTGAGGGACGAGTGTTAACCGTAGCTACCAAAAAGTCCCAGAAATGTGCAAATTGTGCCAGAGAAGAGTCATGTGAGAACCTGAAACAATGTTCATCATGTAAAGAGACACTGTACTGTTCCAAAGTATGTCAACACCAACATTGGACTAAACATAAAGAAAAATGCACTCACCTGAAAATTGACTCTAATAGTGAAAGGTTTTCCTGCACAGAGGAAAATGCCCACTCCTTACCATCCCTAGCTCCATGTTGCCACCCCCGTAAGGTCACCTCGCTAGTCAGCAGACAGTGCCTTATTGAGTGTCACCTGAATCGCCACCACCTCCAAGCTCTATGGGACACAGGCTCTCAGGTATCGGTCATTGATGAACGATGGAAAGAGGAATCTCTCCCAAACGCAAGGCTGAGAGATGTTTCAGAAATCCTGGACTCACCTGATGATCTAAGGTTGACTGCAGCAAATGGGACTGAAATGCCGTACCTGGGATGGATTGAAACAACTTTTCGGCTAGCCTCTGAAACTGACCAAACAAAGGAACTGATCATCCCGGTGCTGGTAATGAAAGGCTGTCACCTATCTCATCCCATCATAGGTTTCAATGTTATCGAGCACATCCTGACAATGACCGAAAAGACTAAACAATACAGTACAGTAAAAACAGCTTTCCCAAGCCTCAAAAGAAACAAGGTGAGAGCTTTTATACAGGCTGTTAGCGCAGAACAGACAGATGAATACGCAGTGAAAACCAAGAAAGAGAAGGTTGCTGTACCAAAACACAGTAGCATTCAGATTGAGTGCCGTGTAGCTTCCCAGCCTTTCAAAGATGACAAGACAATGCTTTTCCAGCCAGATCTGAACCCGCAGCGGCCAGACGACCTTGAGTTCTTTGACACGCTAGTCAGAGTCAGGAAAGGTGTTTTTCCAGTTATCCTGCTTGATGTCTCTAACCCCACTGACCACGACATTGCCCTGCTAGGACGCACAATAATCGGTACAGTACAAACCATTATGACTGTGTTACCTGCCCAAGTCTTTGAAAAAACTGTCACCCCAGCCACAGTGAATCAAACCAGCGTTCGAACCCCATGTACTGCTACTGATCAGTGGGATCCACCAGTAGGTTTAACTCACCTAACCGAAGAGCAGAGAGAGGTTGTTCGGCAAATGCTTAGAGAAGAGTGTCACTCCTTCTCCAGATCAGACAATGACATTGGCTGCATTGAACGATTGAAAATGACTATTTCTCTAAAGGACTCTGAACCAGTCAAGCGCACATACATGTCAGTGCCCAGGCCACTGTATCAGGAGATGAAGGGTTACATTTATGACCTCATAGTCCAGGGCTGGGTTAGGAAGTCAAACTCTTCATATTCTTCACCTGTCGTGTGCGTTCGTAAGAAGGACGGGACCCTCCGGTTGTGTATAGATTACAGAGACCTGAACAGAAAGACACATCCCGACCGCCAGCCCATCCCTCGGGTCCAAGACATCATGGACAGTTTAGGTGGTAATTCCTGGTTCTCCCTCTTAGATCAGGGGAAAGCGTATCACCAGGGGTTCATCTCTGAAGAAAGCAGACCACTGACAGCATTTGTGACACCGTGGGGACTCTATGAGTGGATACGGATGCCATTCGGCCTCATGAACGCCCCTGCAACTTTTCAGCGGTGTATGGAGGAGTGTTTGGAAGGGCTCCGGGATAACATCTGCATTCCTTACCTGGACGACACGCTAGTTTTCAGTAAAACATTCGACAGCCATGTGAATGATGTGCGAAAAGTTTTGCAGCGTCTCAGAGAGTATGGCATTAAACTCAAACCAAGTAAGTGTGATCTCTTTAAACCCCAGGTCCGTTATTTGGGCAGGATAGTGTCTGCAGAGGGCAGCCGAGTTGACCCAGACGATTTTGAAGCAGTAAGAGCATTGAAAGAAATCAGACCAGAGACTGTGGGCCAGCTCAGAAAAATGCTTGGTTTACTCACTACAGACAGTACATCAAAGACTTTTCTAGGAGTGCCAGCTGCCTGTATGACCTCCTGAAAGCAGATTCAGAGAAATTACCTGACCACCCACGGAAAACAAAAACAAAGAAAGTAAGTCATGTGGTGCCCTCAAACAAGCCAATCCTGTGGACTGACCAGCATCAACAGGCACTTGAACATCTGATTGAGTGTTTGCTTCACCCACCAGTTTTAGGTTTCCCTGATTTCACTCAGCCATTTGTTGTACACACTGATGCGTCACACCAAGGCTTGGGAGCAGTTCTTTATCAAAAGCAAGAGGGGAAGCTTAGGGTCATTGCTTATGGCTCTCAAACCTTAACAGCAGCTGAGAAGAACTATCACTACCACTCGAGCAAGCTAGAATTTCTAGCTCTAAAATGGGCAATCACTGATAAGTTCCATGACTATTTGTACTATGCTCCGACCTTCACTGTATACAGCGATAACAACCCGCTCTGCTACATTCTGTCTACTGCAAAACTGAACGCAACCACTTCCAGGTGGGTTGCAGACCTGGCTGATTTCCACTTTACAATAAAGTACAGGCCAGGCAGAGAGAACGGTGATGCAGACGCTTTGTCAAGGATGCCACTGGATGTAGAGTCACTGATGAGAGAATGTTCTGAGGAGCTTCCACCAGACACCATCGCCGCCACGATACAAGCAGTTGAGGTACAGAAAGAGGCTGTTGTACCTTGGTCATTTTCAGCTGAAGGTGAGACAACCACTGCAACAACCAGCTCCATCCCAAAAGATGGGATAAGAGAAGCACAAGAATCTGATCCGGTCATCCGTCCTGTGCTCAATTTCAAACTGTCTGGTTCCAAACCGCCAGTTAAAGAGCAAAAGAAATTCAGTCCAAAGACAAAATGCCTATTCAGAGAATGGGACAAATTGACAATAGACAGTGATGGCATTCTGTACAGAATCACTACAGCCCGCAAGCAGTTAGTTCTACCAGAGCAGTACAAAGGTAAAGTGATGGAAGAGTTGCACAATAACATGGGACACCAAGGTACTGACCGCACTGTATCACTAGTATGTGACCGCTTCTTCTGGCCATATATGCAATCTGACATCGAGCACTATGTGACTAAAACTTGAAGCTGTGTCAAGCAGAAAAAGCCAGCCCATGCAACAAGAGCTCCTCTGACAAACATTGTGACAACACAGCCATTTGAACTGGTATGTATTGACTTCCTTCATCTCGACAGATGCAAAGGGGGATATGAGTACATCCTCGTGATTGTTGATCATTTTACACGTTTCACTCAAGCCTACGCCACCACATCAAAGTCAGGTAAAACTGCAGCAAATCTCATCTTCAATGACTTTGCCCTGAAGTTTGGGTTCCCGTCCCGCATCCACCATGACCAAGGGGGAGAATTTGAAAATCAGTTGTTCCATCAGTTAAAGAAACTCAGTGGCATGGCTGGGTCCAGGACAACACCCTATCACCCGATGGGAAACGGTCAAGCGGAACGCATGAACAGAACATTGTTGCAAATGTTAAAGACACTGAGACACAAAAGTCAAATTGGAAGGAGTCTCTGAACAAACTGGTTTATGCCTATAACTGCACCCATTGCGAAGTGACTGGCTATTCACCATTTTATCTTCTGTTTGGGAGATCACCCAGGCTTCCAGTTGATATGCTCTTTGGATTGTGCAAAGAGGCAGGTTCTAGTAACCACCGAGACTACGTGGAGAACTGGAAACGAGGGATGAAAGAAGCACACGCCATTGCAAATGAAAATGCTCAGAAAGCCACTGAAAGAAGTAAGAAGTACTATGACACTAACGTTAGGAGTTCAGTGCTACAGCCTGGCGAGCGAGTTCTGATTAAAAATCTGACACCAAGAGGAGGACCAGGAAAACTCCGGAACTATTGGGAAGATACAATTCACACAGTGGTGAGACAAATGGGTTCAGACCTGCCGATTTATGAATTGAGACCAGAAAAGGGTAGGGGACGCTCCAGGGTCCTGCACATAAATCTGCTCATGTCCTGTGACCACTTACCTTTTGAGACACAACCAGAAATGACCAAAGTGGACAAAAGTCAGAAAGCGAGGAGACACCAGCCTGCATCACAGACTCTAGATTCTGATGAATATGACCATCATGAGCCGCTACAGGTTCCCACATCTACAGTACCTGAGAGGAATGCTGAACCAGCGAGAGAGTGGGAACACAGGCCCCCAACAGTGAAACAGACAGTTGCAGTGCCAGTCCCTGATACGCTACCAGCACAGCCTCTTGTTGAAAAGCGGCTGGAGGAGAGTTAAAGACTTGCCTGCTGGAAATTTGCCTGATGATCATCCACCAAGTGCCTTTCCTTCATATACTGATGCTGCTGAACCTGAGGAACCAGCCTACCAGCGGCCACAAAGAGAGACACCCTCCAAGATGAGGCTACAGAGTTGACATGGTTGACCATGGACTACTGTCTGATTTCACACTGTCAAAAGAGAATTTGCAGACTATGCATATATATCATTAAAATTGGACTGTTGATCAATAGTATGAGAAAATACTGCTTATGTTATATAGCTGGTCAACAGATATGGACTGTGAATATAACTTGTTAGTTATATTTTAACTGTGACCCTTGACCTCTGCTCAAGTACTACCTTACAGAAGAGGATTTTAGGTCCAGTGCATATGGACTGTTGAAGAAGACAATGTTGGGACATTTATTTTGTCGGGGAGAGTGACAGGTTAAAGGAAATATTCATAGCTTGTTATACCTTAAAGTATTAGTAAATTCATAGTATGTGAGGATCTCAGGTTAAAAAGATGCATTCAGTATTAGTTGATAGATTGATAATTCATATAATTGTGTTAAAGTTCAAATGTCAAAGGGTACGAATTGTGAGAGTAATGTGTAAACGTTATATTACTTTATTTTGTGGTGCCTAAAAGTGTTAATCTGTGATCTAATAAATGCTCTTAATCTATGAGCCGGAGATCGATTGCTCTGGTCTCCACCCATATTCCTGGGGAAAATCGCGGTCTTTTCTCGTTGAATTTAAAGTTGAATTGAGAATACAACACCGTATCACTCGTGATTATTTCTCCCCTGTTTTCAGGGGCGTAACCACCACAGAAAGCACTCAAATAGGCTGAAACATCTGCATCTTGCAGCTGCCTTGCCCAAGAAAGCAATAGGGAGACAATGTTTGTATGTAGCTTTATTAAAACGAAAATATTTTTTATACTCAAAACAGAATTTTTCAGCAAACTGTGGGTAAATGGTTGGGTAAACAAAAAAGGTGGGTAAACTGTTTTCCCTGCACTACTGACAACATCCATCTGATTATTAACTACAAGACTTTAAAAAATGAGCTTTTATTGACTGTTGTATCTCTGATCCAATTGATTAAAAATTAATAATATAAAATAACCACTAATACAAGGGCATGTCTAAAAACGACAATGTACAGACACCACATTAATTTCTCTCCACAGGATGCACATTTACTTCCGGTTAGCGGATGCTGTGCCAATAACACAATCATTCACCTGCAACAGAATAAATGAACAGTAAAAACAAAACATTGTTATTCATATATTTAAACAATATGCACAGCATTAATATGAGCATGTTCCAGAGTGAATTGTATGTTGTTTAAAAAAATAAAATAATGTGCCAGGTCACAGACCTTGCTGGCAAACCGCAGAGAGTTCAGGGTCTCTGGGAAGCTGTCTGCCTCTGGGGAAATGTTGACAAACATCAAGCTAGAAGAGCAGAGACAAAAGGTTACATACTTTGATCTGCTCATAATCACAACCGTACAACCAACAGTCAATTAAAAAGACTAATCCGAGCACAAATCCCATTCAAACTTCGCTCATAACCCAACTTACGTCTTGCTGTTTCCTCCGAGGCAGCTTTGGAGAAGGTACGTCAGCTTTGAGTTTCTGTACGGGATATAGCTCTCCTGGAATACAGACAAAAAGTGGGAGGGTAAGTGAACGCAACCAAGCTATAACTTACAAAGCACCCGTGGCTCCATAAGCAAGCCACCAGCCTCGAGGCATTGGGCTGCAAACATATACCTTATTAGCCAAGGCAGCGATAACAATCCCAAGGTTGGTCAAGGAGCCATTGATGGCCGTCATCTCCTTGAAGCGGTCCCCTTGGGATTGGCTCTTCTGCACCCGCTCGCTGCCAGCCAGGTCCACCAAACACAGAGAGGCTGCAGACAGACACAGGAACACCAGTCAGGATTTTCATACTAGAACGCAATCAGACAACAGGATCATCATTTGTTCTAATTTAACATCTCAGTCTGTGTTGGTTACAGATGTACAAAACGATTACATTTGCACTTGACATCTCTCCCAGAGTTCTCGCCCTCAATGTCAAGCTGGAACACCGAGTGCGAGCGGGAGGAATGGTCGTTCATGTTGGTCCGGGCTGTGGATCGGTTCTGGTTGGCCAGTGCAATCAGGTTACAGACCTGGATGAACAGTTGGTCAAAATGGACACATTAGATTAGTTTATAGGCTAGGGGGATACTTTATTGCAGAGGGATTTGAACCGCCCATACAGGTTTATCAGACAACTGCTCTACCTCCGTGTTTGACATGTAGGACAATTCAATGGGCAACAATTATTATTATTTACTTTTTTAAACAAGAGGCTACTTAACATCATTCCTTTACTGTAGCACTATTGAGGTAATTATTATGCACTTACTGGTATGCATTTGTACATACCTATACCTTAATTCTACACAAGTTGCTGTCTCTATGGATAAGTGCCATCCAAATTACTTAAAAGGTCGACATAGCGAAATGATGTTGCCTCAAGACCAAAACAGCGCTTCGCCCCTCTTAGTTGCAGAAATTTACCCACTGGGCGGTTTACTTTCTGCATAGGTCATAATGCTGAGTCTACCTTTAAATCTAAAACATACAAATAAAATGAAAATCAAACATTAGTTAAATTTAAGATAATATGAGTGTTGCAATGCCCACCTCATCCTCAGAGTTGACCTTCTGGTAGGTCAGATTGGTGACAGTGACCTCGTTGTTGGCGCTTTTGCGAATCTCATGCTCCGGTCTCTTGTTGGCCTTGCCAGTGTAGAGGAGATCACGCAGAGTTTCGTTGTAGATCTCAACGAAACTGGCAGTAAATGTAAACTGGGGGGAAAAAATGAACCGGAATCCAGTCAAAAAAAAAGGTTGACATTGCAAGTACCATGCATTTACACAAGCTTTAACTCATTCCACTTAAATATCAAAATGGGAAATATACAGTATCATCTGATCTGAAAATTAGAAACGCATCAATATAGCAAAAGTCAAATCAACATGTTCAAATTCCCTGTTCACTATAATAGAAATGTCCAGCTGTAGGAACAGCTACCACTCAGATGAAAACCAATGGCATCATCGGTACCTTCCATCCCTGCTCCCGCAGTTTCTTGGAGGCCTGGAAGATCTGCTGCACGGCCCGGGGGATGACCCCACGCATGTCCTCCATCTCACCACCCTCCATGGTGTAGGTTTTGCCACTGCCAGTCTGGCCGTAAGCGAAGCAGCAGACGTTGTAGCCGTCCAGGGCTGACTGCACCAGGAGGGAGATCTCCTCAAACACATCCTTCTGCGGGATGGAGGGCCCAAACACCCGGTCAAAGCTGAAGTTGTAGCTCTTTTGAGTGTCTCCAGAGCGCCCTATGTGAGACTACGTGGGAATGGGGAAGTGATGATTTGTTTGCAATCTTTGACATTTAAGAATGGATAAGATTAGAGGTCCACACCGAAAAACATACAATTACCTAAACAATGATTATAGTGACCCATTTCATGATTGTTACCTCTTCAGTCTTGGCCAGTGTGAGAGCCTTGTTGTCGTGGGCCGGGAGCTGAATATGGTCACTCTGCCCACCGGCCTGCAGGGGGCGCACTCTGCAGAAAACTCTGATGTTTCCCTATAGAAATAAGAGAGCGGTCAGTCTTGTTAGTGAGAGAAGATCAATGCAACTTCATGCTCCTCCATCATGAGCTACAAATGGACAGGGGCCTAGCTAACTAGAGCATACAGTTTGTTTGAAGCAGAAATATAAAAAAAAATAATTCAATAGGCCCCAGAGAATTGAATTTTATGCAATACAATCATATCTCAAGGAATTGAGCATTCCCCATACTGAAACACCCCCTTGCCTTGAGCTCTTGGATTGTGTTGTGAAGCTCCCTGCGCTCCATCTCTCCACAGTGAATCTCATCTGTCTGGCGGGCCACAGTCTCCTCCAAGTTGTGGACAGTGTCCTGGGTCTCCCTCAGGGTGGTCTGGCAACGGGAGAGAGTGGAGGCCTGCACAGAGAGCTGAGTCTGGTAGAAAGAGAGAAGTCAGACACCTATGCACTAAAAAAAAATATAAAAAAATCTTGGGCTGCAACAGGGGCCGGTGACAAGCCGTAATGGCAGTGAGTTTGAATGAGGCTGGGCCAAAAAGGGCTATGCCAGACCTCCTTAGATACTACTGACCAAGGAGCAGAGACATTAGAACACCAGCAATACTCCATGCATCTCATGTCACAGCAGTCAAGGTGATCCGTTGTCACAATGAGTAGGCCTGCCTGCCATTTCACTTCTTGTGTGGGAGAACATGTCCTACCTGCACACTGTGAAGCTCAGCCTCCAGACTCTCCCTCAAGCCCAGAAGAACTTTGTGCTCATCGGTGAGGTTGCATAAGTTCTTCGCCAGGGAGGCCTTCTCACTGGACACAATGGCCAGCTGCTCTTTGACACCAGACAGGGCAGCCATCTCCAGTTCATACTGGCTGCAACACAGTAAAAATGGCTAAGATTGAAAAACACCAGAAGGACAAAAAGAGTAACATGTAGTGATACCATCAAGTTACTATTACAACACTACTGGCTAAATGTACGCATAAAGTTATGACTAGTACTCGACTGAAGGCAAGAGATCATGTCAGCTATAGGCCCACTTGTTTTGCTAAATTAACACTCCTTTGATATTCCTTATGCAAAATAAGTCACTCTTTCCTATGTGGTTACAATGCCCATTCCCATGCCACTACACCCATTTTCACATAATAGTCAACCCTCTGCATGTTCCCTGGTACTCTGTACCTGAGCTGTGTGTGGAGTTCTTGTAGGTCTGAAGTCATCTGTGCTTCCTTCTGCCTGCTTTTAGCTACAGACTCCTTCAGGCTCTCGTTCTCCTGGGCCACCGTTTTGACTTTTCTCTGGTAATTGGAAATCTTGCCCTCCATGTCCGTAACTTTTCCCTTCAGGTCCCATGCAGGCCGCCGTGAACCCCCAACAGCTGCTATTGGTGCTAGGGAAACACATTCAACACCCTCATGTTTTAAGATATGGAAGAGAATGTTTGTGGATGCAATATACAGAAAATGTGATTAAGGAAGGACCATGTGATTGAAAAGGGACTTGGGTACCTACCTGCTTTAGCAACAGAGGCAATGGACGGCTTCTGAAACCCTATTTGGGGTTAAATATATAAATATTTAAAAAAAGACAATGTGAAGAAATATTACCAAACAAGAAACTTACAACGCTAGCTATTAATATCACATGTATACATATTTCTCAATACACAGCATCTCACCTCTAGAGGGACCAGCAGCTATAGTGGCTGCTCCTGTATGCCGAATCAATTTGGCTGCTAAGAGAGAGGGTTATAAAATACAAATAAATACTGCTAATACAGAAAAACAATGCTAAAACTATGAAAAACAAGAATGACATTGGCCAAACCAGTCGTTGATGTTTGAGGACACTCACCAACAGCGCGCTTTGGTGGAAGGGGCCTCTTTGCTCCCGTCGCACTTGCTGTCTGCCTCATCTTTGGGTCTGAATCAACCCTTCTCATCTTTTTCTAAAGGAGGAGAAAGAAAAAAACATTTACTACTGGCAATTAAGTATAATTTGGAAACAAAAGGGCACGTCTAACTCGTGTTTGTGGTTTTATTTCTAAAGGACTTGAACATGTCC
Organism: Oncorhynchus masou masou; assembly: GCF_036934945.1. Lineage (NCBI taxonomy): Eukaryota > Metazoa > Chordata > Actinopteri > Salmoniformes > Salmonidae > Oncorhynchus > Oncorhynchus masou. The sequence continues at coordinate 37,187,229 of NC_088224.1, forward strand.
GTCATCACTGTCTGTATTAGTTTTGCAAAAGGTTTTTACATACCTGAGCAGGTTGTTGGTCTGAGCAGGAGTTTATACTCTCACTGCTGCTAGCGGAGAGGACCCTTTTACCAGACATGACTGGTAGTCGGGAGTGGTTCTGCAGAGGTTAGTGAAGGAAAAATCACCTAACTTTACAGAGTGACAACAGATTGTAGCAGGCAGTCCATTTAGCTGTATATTATTTCTCTGTACCTGCCAATAGAGAGACTAAACTAACTAGTTCCTGGCTTAAGCGTGTTTATATCCAAAACCACCCTATTCGGATTGGTAGCTTACGTTAGGTTGATAGTTAGCTGGCTAGTTATAGTCCCACTCACCTCTTTATTCATATGGCTTGAATGTGTACCTGAAACAGAGGGAGCAACATGTAACGCTGACCATAAATACATCAATGGCATGACATAGGCTAGCTAAAAAGAAAACAACATTGGCCAGTTAGTTTAATTCCACCCACCATTCCACTTGCTAACTTTGTAAAGGTTGTAGCTAGAAATCCGTGCTTTAGTTGTGTGAATAAACCGATAGCATGTTAGCAGGAGTGTAGCTAAAATTACGTTACCATTGGGGTAACGGAAAAGCCATAGCAGGAAAAACAAAATTCAAACAGCCGTTCATTTGAACCACTCTTCGTAATTATAAACATATAAACAAAACATTTCACACATTTTAGTTTATTTTTATTTACTTACCAATACAGGCATTCACACTTGTTTCGCTGCAAACACAATAGCCGTTTGAATTTCAAATTTAATTGTTTTGGTGGCGCTTTACACCGTCCAACGTAATTGGCTGACCTTAGCCCAATCGCGTTATAGGAAACACAATCCCGCCTTCTCTTTTGCCTTACTACCCAATCAAATTTAAATTCTAGTAATTTAGGGGATGTACAATTTTCCGCAATTCCATTCGTGGAACCCTGATACAGAACATCCATTGATCAGTCGTGTGGGATCATTGATATTAAATATCGAATATAAAATATAAATATAGCTCTGATTCATCAGCGTGGCTCTATAAAATAACTATACTTTGTTAAATATGAGCAGATTTAATATGAATCTTGAGTCAGATACTGTCAAGATGGAATACCTGGAATTGAAAGATAAGAAAAACAAACACATTTAAATATTATGTAAACCAGTTTTTTTATTCTCTGTTTGAATTCATTAAAATCTAGCTTTTCCCCGAAAAATATTTCCACAACACATTGGCAAATTATATATTTTCTATGAATTATGATGATTATCAGATCAAATTATATTTTTCAAATGCGCTGAATACAAGTGTGAAATGCTTACTTACAAGCCCTTAACCAACAATGCTTTAAGAAGTTAAAAAAACGTGTTAAGTAAAAAATAGATAAGTAAAAAAATAAAATAAAAGTAACAAATAATTAAAAAGCAGCAGTAAAATAACAATAGTAATAACAGAGGCTATATGCAGGGGTTACCAGTACAGAGTCAATCTGCAGGGGCACCCGGTTAGTCGAGGGATTATGATGATGATGATGATTACTTTTATTATTATGTTATAGATTAAATACATAAATTCTAAACATTTTCACATTCATCAAAACCTACTGTTCCTAAAATACATTGTTCTCTCATCATATACTGTTACCCCATCAGATACTATGGGTTGAGGTCTTTTGGCGAAGGTGGTTTTGCATTTAGATGGGTTTAGTGGTATTTTGCTGGCTTGGACCCATGTATCCCAGGCTATTCAGGGTTGTCTGGTGCATGGTAACGTCTGAGCAGGAATGAAGTAGGTTTAAGGCCATCATGTCCAGCTGTTGTTCACGTCACTGGTATCAATGTCAATGATGGCCATGATGGGGGAAAAACAGTAGGCCTATGTGATGGGAAAGCCATATCTGATGGGGAACAGTATATTGTTGCGATGGCCATTTAAAGTGGTTTAACCCATAGCACGATGAGTATGGTGTTTTCCTTTCACACCAGAGACCATGGTTTGCTTCCTGATTTTACCGTTAACTACACTGGTGTCAGAAGGAACACACAGCTCGGGATGTAATGGGGCTGAAGTTAGGGAAAGCAAGGGGATGTAGCTTCCCGTTTGGAGAGGGCAGTGTAGCGATCTGTGCTACATTACAATTCCTACCAAATGGAAGACCAGGGTATTCATGCCAGAGACCAGGGTGCACCTCCTGCTCCCTCCGTTCGCTGCAATATAACGAGGGAACAATATGTCAATCAAATGTATTTATAAAGCAATTTTTACATCATCCGATGTCACAAAGTGCTGTACAGAAACCCAGCCTAAAACCCCAAACAGCAAGCAATGCAGATGTAGAATATTTATTATTATTATATTATATAATATAATTATTATATTATTATTATTATTATGTAGAAGCACAGTGGCTAAGAAAAACTCACAAGAAAGGCCAGAACCCAGAAAGAAACCTATAGAAGAACCAGGCTCTGAGGGGTGGTAGTCCTCTTCTGGCTGTGCCGGGCGGAGATTATAACAGAACATGGCCAAGATGTTCAAATGTTCATAGATGACCAGCAGGGTCAGATAATAATAATCACAGTGGTTGTAGAGGGTGCAACAGGTCAGCACCTCAGGAATAAATGTCAGTTGGCTTTCATAGCCGATCATTCAGAGATAGAGACAGCAGGTGCGGTAGAGAGAGAGTCCAAAACATATATGATGGGGGAGCATAATTTATTTAAAAAAAATATTGCACCTTTCTGGAATAAGACCAGGGAAACCAGTTTGGGAACCCCTTTCTTTGCCTAGTCTGTGGTATACCTTTATCAGCCATCATTAATAGTGGAAGGCTACCAGCAATAACAAGTACATTCCATATCATCATAAATTCATATTAATAATCATACAATATATTATCATATTAATTTTAATAGTTATATACGTCCCTAAAGACCGGAAATCAATTTCTAGGCACCGGAAGTGTAGAGCGGAGCAGACCCACAAGAGGGAAAAAGAAAAAAATCGAGGAAAAAAAATTCGGAGAATCTGAGGGTTTGGGCGGATTTGGACTGAGTTTCCGAACTGTCCCAACCCGAGGGAGCCCCAGGGTTGAGAGGGAATCGCCAACACCGGTAATTAACATCGAGTTATTACTCAATCGTTAATTATTTCTGTTTGACAGAGCAACTCATATGAGCTGCTACTCCCCTCTGTCTGGATAGCCGGAAGTCTACATGAAACTGCGTCTCGCACAGGGGCATTGGCGTCGACGTTTTTTTTTCTCGTTTTTTTTTTTTATTCTCACAGTGTGACGAACAGGGAGAGGGATGGAGGCGTAGGGGTTGTGACATTGTTGTTTTCAAGCGGAAGTTTATTTGTTTATTGTCGACTTAACAATAGGCCGCATAGTAGCCAGCTAGCTAACAATACTGAAATTAATGGAGGCAAGTTAGCTACAGTTAGCTAGCTAACCTCAAGGAGCTAGGTAGCTTCTACGTTAGCTAACTAGCTCAGATTTCACTCCTCTGTTGTTGCTAGCGAACATCAATAGTAGTCTATCAAGCTTGCCACCAGCCAGTTAGCTAAAATAAAGGTTAGAGAGTGTTTTATTGTAGGTAGTGTTGGCTATCCCGTTGGCTGGCAAGCTGTCTTATGTGTGGGATGGGATAGGAAATACTATAACTTAACTTAACTCAATATTCCCATTCAGAATTGTTAGCAGACACGTCTCTGTTTCTGGTGCATTGTTACAAAGCTCCAATAAATAACTTCCCCCTTATACACCTAGCGGGATGGTTTTCCATGACAGACTTGCCATTGTTCCTTGCTATTTATAGTGCCATGTAGCTCAGTGAGAGAAGCTAGCCAATAGGTTTCAGGGAGTTGCATGGCATTTAAAAATATTTCAGCTAAATATTCTATTGTGCATTCAATACAATGTATGCATATTTTTTTGTTATGATCTATGTAGACAGCTGGAGGTTATACGTAGCCATTGAGGAAACATGCTTTCTGTACACCCCCACTACTGCGCTCTGCATGCATTTATTTGTATGTAAACAGTAACATGCCATTTACAATCCAACAACTGACACTCTCTGTCCGGGGGCCATGGAGACTTGCAATCAATATGGCTCACACTTTTCTATCTTTAGTTAAATCTATTGGCAGTGGACAAAATGCATGCCAGTGAAGAAAACAGGGTTCGCTCAGCATTTGTATCGTTCAACGTCCCCCATTCCCTTGAGCAAAACTCTTAAATTTCTTTTACTCAACTTCTTGGATATACTTAGCAGTTGCGAGAGACCAAGGACTTTGGCCAGACATCTGTTGAGATGGGCGTGGTCTCGTTTCAACTGACGATGCAGAGCGAGCAAGTGTTTATAAGTTATGTTGCTTTTCAATTACAGACATAATGGAAGAATCCCATTTCAACTCCTCATACTTTTGGTCTCCCGTTCCTACAGTACAAGGACAGGTAGAAACCTTATTACTGGATCTTATCTTGAAATGTACATGGTGGTGTCGCAAATAAAGAAATAATACATGTTAGTTAACGCTTACAAATAATGAGTTTACACCTTAGGTGAGGATGGCAAAACATCAAATCCACTGTAATACATATGTAAGTAACAAAACAACGGGCCTCCCCAAATGATCACTTCTGCCCCTCTCTCCCACTTCCCTTATCAACCTCTACCACCGCTACTCATTTCCTTTTGGCATCTCACCCCATTCTCTCTATTGCCTGTCTTTCTCTTTTCTACCCCTTCTTTACGATCCACGACCCCCTCCACTATAGATTGAAAACGCCATGTTCCTGAACAAGATGAAGGAGCAGTTGGGTCCGGACAATAAGGGTTCTCCGTCGTTCCCTCACTCCTCACACTATCCCGCTGCCGTGCTCACCATGGACACGGGAGGCCGGGTGGTGCCAAAACAGGAAGGTGGAGGCGGTGGTGTCCAATTGAACGCCGTAGGCAGTCACCTGCACCAGCCGCACACCTCACAGAATATCACGGTGGTGCCCGTCCAGTCCACTGGCATCATGACGGCAGGTGAGTAAACGAGACACGCTGCCAGTGTCAGTTTGTCTGGCTATCCTCTGTGGTTGTTCTATGCGTGTCTCCTCCCTGTTTCTGTCTGGTCTAATCATGTTATATATTGAAAGATACAGAAAGAACCAACTTAAACATTCTCAGTATTTCATTGTGTGTGTAATGTGTGCCTCGGCTCTCCCTGGGAGGGGTGTGGTGCAGTCAGGTCACCGTCTCTCTCTCCCTCTCAGCGGGGCTTGTGATAACCACTCCCCAAGGCACCCTGGTCTCTCAACCCACCTCCACACAATCTTTTGTGCCCGGACCCCCTGCCAACACCATGATAGTGTCCGCACTACACCCCACAAACACAGGTAAAACCTCCACCGCGTTCCCCAAAACCCGCACTGTGATAGGTTGTGTGTCCGAGTGGCTTGCAAACCTTTCCTGGCTTATCAACAAGCAAAGCAGACTCACTGGCACACACTCACATACAGACATACATTAATTTGAGCATTTATTTGTATTTTATTTCATCCCGTTGTTGATATAGGCTGACCCAGCAAAGGTGGAACCACCTTCTAGTCTTTTTTTTTTAAATCACAAACTTCAATCCTCAACACTCACAGACATGCATTACACGCACACAAACAAACACACAGTAACACACACATTGCTGCTTGAGCTAACCCCGGCAACACGCTGCCAGCAGCCAGCCACTAACCCTTGACCTGATCCAGCCCCCCTACCCTCTGCGGTGAGAGAGAGAGAGGGAGCGAGCCGGGTAGTGAGCTCCGTATGTTGAGTGTGTTCTCCTCTTCTCTCGGTTTCTGTCAGAGAGCAGCCAGCACTCCTCTCTCTACTTCTACAGCCACAGTGAGTACCCAGCTCCATCTCCCCTCCACCCTGCCTCACCTAGCCTACTACTTCCTCCCCGTATGCCATCATCCATCCCTATTGCTTTGCAGTAAAGCATCTGCAGCCTTAGCCTATGGCCAGTCCTGTGGTTGTGTTTACCTGCACTCTGGACTGTTTGATGCCTGGTTTGGATGTGCAGTTGAGTTGCTTTTTAAATGACTTGTCTGTGCTGAGATAATGTAAGGCAGAGGTTCCCAAACTGTTTTGGCCCGCGACCCCATTTTGATATCTTTTTTTTTGATGTATAATATTTTAATTGGGGCTATGACAGTCTATAACAAATCAGTCTAGTAAGGAAGTATGGTTTGAAGTGACTGACATGTATCAGAAAGGTATTGGGAAGTTCAGAAGACCATCAGGCAATAATTGTATATATATTGTATATATATATATATATGTGTGTGTCTTAACCTTTATTTAACGAGGCAAGTCAGTTAAGAACAAATTCTTATTTTCAATGATGGCCTAGGAACAGTGGGTTAACTGCCTTGTTCAGGGGCAGAACGACAGATTTTTACCTTGTCAGCTCGGGGATCCGATCTTGCAACTTTTCGGTTACTAGTCCAACGCTCTAACCACTAGGCTACCTGCCGCCCACTATGATCTTCTGTGTAGAAAGGATTTAGTGTCTGGTCCCGTCCTCTCTATTCTAATGACAACCCCATTTTCAAATCAGGCGACCCCTAGTTTGGGAAACGCTGCAGTAAGCCCTATCATAAGCTACGAAGAAAATGTATAAAATGTCTTCATATATGCAGGATGCTTGGATGTAGTGTTTTACTGAAGACTGTATTTAAGCTCACACTATAAATTGCACAACATATGAAGATGGTCCAATAGTTATATGAGTTATATTGACTCCAAAATCCCAATCTGAATGTCGAAGAATATGATCTAATGCCCTTCCACTAATGGTCCAAGGAAGTTATCTGGAGGACCAAAGAAGTGTTCTGGAGTATGCCGCTATTCCATCCATGAATGTGATCATCCAAAAGTTGATGAAAATCTTTGTCTTGGAATAACATCCAAAACATACAAACTGCAGTATCTGGCCCATTCAAAAAAGCTAAATAAATTTTGTTTAGTTATGTAGCTGTGCAACACTGTCCAAATAGGCAGTTGGGTGTAACCGATTCTTTTTTTTGCAGCGATGAAGTCTTCCAGTATATGAAGAGATTACAATGCCTCTGTGTTGTGGGGTGATTTACCACTCACGTGTTGTTGCTTTCTCCATTGCATACCAGGAGAGACCACTTTGGATGTTACTCACCAAGCAGAGAGGCCCATGGGATATGTTGTGTGGTTTTTGGTCTCTTTTAATCAGAGCTGTACTCCTCTTCCCCTTTCTCCCCCCTTCCCTCCATCCCTCCTTTCCCCATCCCGTTTTTATGTCCCTGTTTCAGACAAGAAAGAGGATTTGGTCATCCCTCCTGTTGTCATGCCAACTCCCGGGAAGCGGGGCAGGAAGAAGAAGTCGATGATGCAGAGGGCTGGCGCCAACCTCCCCCCAGGAAGTGATGCGTTGATTCTGGCTCACCTGGCTGCTGGGGGGCAGGTGATTTGAGTTTTTAAGTGACGTCACAAAAGAACTTACATGCTGACTACCCGGGCACGTGCCATCGCGTGCATGTTGATAATGTCCATCCACACCAGACGCGGTCAGGACACGCAGGTTGAAATATCAAAACGAACAAAACTAATTTTGAGGACAGGTCAAAACACATAAACATTCATGGACATTTAGCTAGCTAGCTTGCTGTTGCTGCTATTTTGTCCTGGGATATAAACACTGGGTTGTTATTCTACATTAGATGTACGTGGTCCTTTTTTTTCTGCTGGATTTTGTATAATTTTTACCCATTTTGATTCACACAAAATCGTGTGTTCTCTACTCCAACAATTAATCCACAGATAAATGGAGAAACCTAGTTCGTTTTTAGTAATTTCTGTGGGTTTTATATGGCGGTTGGCAACCAACTTTAAGGTGCCTTACTGCAACCAACACTGGAGTGTGGACCTCGTTCATCTTTCAATCACCCATGTGGGTATATGCTCCTAAGAACCAATGAGGAGAGGGGAGAGGCGGGACTTGCTGTCTCTATGGAGGTTATCTTCAGTATTACGTGGGGGTTAGATCACTGCATCTCCCCAGTCAATCCATAGTGATAAAATGTGTTAAGGCTACTTATCGTAGTGTCATTACTTCAGGATTAGTGAAGCAAAGCGTTGTTTATTAAACAAACAACATTGTTTTGTGTTTGTTTATAGCACCACACTGCAGACCATTATGACTTATCAAATGATGAGGATGAGCATGGGAACAAAGACGGGACCAAATCATACAGGTAGATTGCAGGCCTTGTGTTTACATACTTTTTTACTCCTTAACACTCATCATTTGTTACCCAAGTTGACCCTAGATTTTTCTTCCCGATTCAACATATCCTCATCTCTAAACAGTATATCTCTGTTTCGCTCATTTTCCATCCCTTACCGTTCTCTCTTACCCATCCTCCAGGTGCCGGATGTGTGCGGTGACGTTCTTCAGCAAGTCGGACATGCAGATCCACGCCAAGTCTCACACGGAGGCCAAGCCGCACAAGTGCCCCCACTGCTCCAAGTCGTTCGCCAACTCCAGCTACCTGTCCCAGCACATCCGCATCCACAGCGGGGCCAAGCCCTACACCTGCTCCTTCTGCCAGAAAACATTCAGGCAGCTCAGTCACTTACAGCAGCACACACGGTACTGCTGCCTCCCTGGCGTGTATGTGTGTGAGTGTGTGTGTGTGTGTGGTGGTTGATTTCAGGGAATAGGTGACTGCAGAATATTGACTGTCATACAAGATTGAAGGATTGTTAGTAAAGACAATCACTATCACTACAAATTCAGTGCTAGTGATACCAATGTACTTATCTATATTTGGCTTTGAATTTGACCATTACAATATGAATAACCACTCTGCATTAGATACATAGGGTTTTATTGCGACAAATCAAATGAGACAGTATTGCTCCCAATAATACTGATTACAAAACCTCTTATTGTACTACATCTATGACCGCAGGTTTAGAATAAACAAGCCCAATAACTTCATCTATGACCGCATGTTTAGAATAAACACGCCCAACAAAACTACATCTATGACCGCAGGTTTAGAATAAACACGCCCATTAACTATATCTATGACCACAGGTTTAGAATAAACAAACCTAATATTTATATTTCTGGTGATGTTTGACAAAGCAGCACCACCTTTTTTTCTCTGTCGAAATGTCACAGTTAGTGACCCTTTTATAAGTAGAGTGTGTGCTGTTTTTCTGTTGCCAAGTGTTGTATCGGCGTTGTTTGCTGTCTTGGAGGCTATGTTTTTTTTATGTGTGGTTTGCAGATCTCTTTGGGAATTCAAGTCACTAATGTTATTGGCAAACAGAATCTGAGAAAGTTGTTTTGATACATTTGGTAAACTAGAAATAGTACAGGTCCAAGAATCGATCCTTGTGGAACACCACATTTGATCTGAAGGGGGTGAGTTAACTCCCTTTAAAGTGACAGATTGCATTCTAACCTTTTAGATACCCGGACAACCACAGCAAAGACTAATAAGTTACGTCCATCCTTGGGGAAAGGATGCAATTTTGGGTAAACTATACCAGAAACAGCTTCATAATGTAAAACAATTCTGTCAGACACGTGACCTGTACATTTAGCTATCCTACGACCACGTCTTTCCATACTGATTTCTTCATTTTCTTTCGCTGACACTTTCAGTTCTATCTGTTCTGTCATCTCTTCAACCAGTCTTTGGTTTCTTGAACATTTATGAGGAATTAAATGAATGGCTTTTCCCTTCCTCCCCGCCTCTCCATTCTGTTAGAGTGAAGTGCACCCTTTGCTTTCTCTATGAGGCTACATATCCTCCTTCACAAGCCCCTCTCAATGTTTCGCCCTAGGTGTCAAGATAGACACAAGAGCTTGCCTTCACTCAAATTCCTTAGCAGTAGGCCTCTGTAGAATGACCACAGAACATCAGTAGCACACCATAGGTGGAGAGACCCGAGAAAGAGAGAGAAAGGAAAGGGGGACTGTGCCTGCTGTCTGTTTTCCTACAACCAAAAAGTGCACACTGTCAATCAAACTGCGCTAAAACTTGATTTGGGGGGGATTTGATTATGATTTGATCTCTGGATCATTCGTCGCTGATTTGATACATTATCAATCTCTCTCTTTTTCTCTCTCTCCATCTCCCCATCCCCTTGTTAGAAACCACACTGAGGGCAAACCGCACAAGTGTCCCCACTGCTCCAAATCGTTCGCCAACTCCAGCTACCTGGCCCAGCACATCCGCATCCACAGCGGGGCCAAGCCCTACACCTGCTCCTTCTGCCAGAAAACATTCAGGCAGCTCAGTCACTTACAGCAGCACCACAGGTAAACACTACTAAACAGGGGCAGTCACGTCAGGGCACAACCTCTGTAGTTCCATCTACTCCTCTTTTCTTCTAATTGGTTCCCTCTCACTCATTGTCTCTCACATCCTCTTATCTTCTCGTTCAAGTTCAACACTCCCTCCTAATCCCCACAGACCTCTTTAATAAAAGCGCTCAGCCTATATATGTGTAATTGAACGTCTCAATACATGTTCTGTGGCCTCCCTCATGTCAGCATGGGTTTGTACATGAGGCTGTAGACAATGTGCATATCACCTACACTTTGACCTGTAGGCTTTTTATTTATGAAAAATAGATATGAATATTATTCCAATGTTGACCTCATCCATCCAATTCTGATCAGAGTAATTGTTTGATTTTGAGATTTAAAAAAAGAATATATATTTTTTAATACTTTGTTTTTATTGAGGAACACAAAGAGAGTACAAGTAAAGTAAAAGAACAACAACAAAAAATCTGTCAGTTACAGTGCTGTCATCATATTAGTTACATTGACATCTTTGAAGTACGAAACCCATTTTTCCCAGTGTTCCTGACCTCTCTCCTCTTGAGTTCTTAAAGCAAAGGTCATACGCTCCATGTGGTGTATTTCTTCTTCGATGTCTATCCATTGTGTCACTGTGGGAGGGTCTTTTTGTAGACATTTCCTGGTGACAGCCTTTTTACTGGATCTTTTATTTTTTTACACCTTTATTTAACTAGGCAAGTCAGTTAAGAACAAATTCTTATTTTCATTGACGGCCTAGGAACAGTGGGTTAAACTGCCTTGTTCAAAGGCAGAACGACAAATTTGTACCATGTCAGCTCGGGGATTTGATCTTGTAACCTTTCGGTTGCTAGTCCAACACTCTGACCTCTAGGCTACGCTGCCGCCCCCTTCATGAGATATTCAAGAGATATTTTTGTTTGAATTTTCGATTTATTTGTTCCTGTCAGTTCCTTGGAGTGAGTGACGCTGTAACGGAAATAGTCAGGCTACTGGGGTTTGTGGGAGCTGTAGTTCATTACAGACTGTGTTTCACTTCTGTAGGATTCACACTGGGGACCGACCTTACAAGTGCATCCATCCTGGCTGCGAGAAAGCGTTCACTCAGCTGTCCAACTTGCAGGTAGGCCTACTACATCTCAACATCCAATTCACAAGTCCAATAGATCTTACATTTGGACAATAATCACCTCAATTTCCATTTATTTGGTTGTACGTTTCTCATAGCAAAAAGTCGCTTAGCTAAAATCAAAACGTACAGTTAATAACGGAAGCGTAATGATGTGATGACATCATAGTCAAAATAATCCTAATGTATTAACTCTTTCATGGCTTCCCCCAGTCTCACCGCCGGCAGCACAACAAAGACAAGCCGTACAAGTGCCACAACTGCAACCGCGGTTACACAGACGCGGCCAGTCTGGAGGTGCACCTGTCTACTCACACGGTCAAACACGCCAAGCTCTACTCCTGTGGCCTGTGCAACCGCGCCTACACCTCGGTACGCCTGCCAATCACCCTAAAACTCCTCCCTCTACCCTCCTCCTCAAACGACATATAGTCCCGCCCCTTAAAGTGTGACACCCACTTTTTGCTTTCTATGTGCAAGGCCTCCACTTGCGAGAGGGGCCTGTTGCATGGAAGGGATGCTCAGCAATGTCATCATTTAGTGGAGGGGCTAGGGAATTGTGAGGGTGGAGACTAATTCATTGTATGTACTTCTTTCAGTAACTGCAGTATTAGATTACTCAATTGACTACTTCAGGTAACTGTAAGTTGGTTGGTAGTGAAAACAGTTGAACAACAAGTACAAGCAGTAGCCTGGCTTGATTGTAACCCATGGTGTTGTATAGGACAGGTAGGCTTTGGCTATGTAGTTAAAAACAGTTTCCCCCCTCCACTGTAGTTTATATACACTCGGCCCATATTTCCTCCGAGTCATTTGCATAGACTACATATTACTGAGTTTGTTTGTACACTACCGTTCAAAAGTTTGGGGTCACTTAGAAACATCCTTGTTTTTGAAAGAAAAGCCCATTTTTTGTCCATTAAAATAACATCAAATTGATCAGAAATACAGTGTAGACATCGTTAATGTTGTAAATGACTATTGTAGCTGGAAACGGCTGATATTTAATGGAATATCTACATAGGCGTACAGAGGCCCATTATCAGCAACCATCACTCTGGGATGCTGGCCCTTTTCTTTCAAAAACAAGGACATTTCTAAGTGACCCCAAACGTTTGAACAGTAGTGTATGTGCTGCCGAGCCCTTGCATTTTGTTCCCAAGACCCACTGCATGGTAATTGTTCACTACACTGTCTATCTCGCTCACCCTCTTCCTCTCCTCTTCTCCAGGAGACCTACCTGATGAAACACATGCGGAAGCACAACCCGGACCCCCTCACAGTGGCGGCTGCCGTCGCCGCTCAGCAGGCCCAGGGTCACACTCCTGGAGGAGCGGGCAGGGGGAGGGGTCGTGGCAGAGGAAGCGGGGCAAACATAGGAGGCGGTGGTCCCGGAGGGGCAGGTCAGAACCCAGGGCAGAACCAGCCCCAGAACCCCAACAACCCTCAGCAAGGCAGCTACCCGCAGACGGAGGGCGTGCCGTGCCCCTTTGACCTGCACCAGTACAAGACGGTCAGCGTCACCGACCTGTCGGCCCATAAGGACCTCTGCCTGACCGTGTCCACCTCAGCCATTCAGGTGGAGCACATGAACTCATAGAGCGAGAGGATGGACAGAATGAAGAGGGAGGGAGTGGAGCCTGGTGTCACTTTTTAAATGGGAGGATGGGCTCATTGTAATGGCTGGAATGGAACGTGTGTCAAACACATTAAATGTGTTTGAAACCAGCTATTTCAATGAGGCAGTCCACTGATTTCTCCTCCCACCAGCCTCCACTGGGAGGGAGAAAGTACTAAGTAAAAACTACACTGCCTTGGGGTTGGCGAAGGAATGAATGGAAGAATGAGGTTTGGCGATGCAAGAGCCAATCAGAGAATAAGGAACGGAGGGCGTGAAGGGACTACCTGAGACGAAGAGGAAGCATGGGATATGTAGTCCAGTATTGAATGAAGAGATGCTATATGAATGGTTCAAAGAATGCACTTAAAGGAGAAGACATCGAAAAGGGAGAGAGAGAGAACAAAAAGGGGGGGGGGTCTGATATAAAGAAGGCACTTGATCAATCTCGTATTTTTTCGGTTTCTCATTGTTTCATTTAGTTGTTGTATGTATATTATCATATATGTATGTATTTTTCTACCAACAGTGGAATGTGTTAGCGAACGGCGTGGGAAAGCAAAAAGATTGTGCAAGGAATGTGAGTGAGAAGAAACATCTAGAAACAGCAGATTTTGTATTTAAGAAGGATAATTTTCTATATTCCCCAACACATTTTTGCAAAGCAAGGGGTGAGGGGGAGAAAGGAGCATTGTGTTGAAACATTGAAATGGCTGTCAGGTACTGTTAACAAGTTTTTTTAAGTTTCGTTTTTTAAACCTTTCATACTGAATATTACATTATTGTTATTGTGTCAATGTTATCCTCATTATTATCAATTGGAAGATACTGTAATCTATGTAGATATATATAGAAATGATTTTTTTCATTCAAAAAAAGGGAATGATGTACTTCCTAATCTCTGCCTCTGTAAAGTAAACCAGAAAACAAGAACTCCAAAAGTAACGAATCGTTGACATGTATTTCTAACCCATCCAATCACAGAGCTCTATTCTGTTCTCTCTATTTATAGAGCAGGCTCGTGATTGGCCGGTTATCTTATGTATACTCCTTGTACTTTATGTGTCCTTTGAAATAACACAGTTCTCAATATTCTTATTAGTGTCGTTATTATTGCTCCTAATACTGTTATTAACTACCCTTATGCTACACTTGCTGTATATGCATAGTACACATTCATCTGAAGAGACTGTTTCTCTTTGTAAGGACAATAAAGTGAGACAGTCGGAGATGACAAGCTTGCTGTCAGATTCTCCTTTTACTGCATGCAGACATGCTGTGGAAAGTCAGTTTGGAGGTATTGTATCAATGTACAGTACATAGGTCAATTATACATTAAAATAATATAAATATTATGTTGTATGTTGGAATGGTTCGCTAGGTGATTGTGTTTGGGACATTAATTTGCCATAACCTGTGCCATGCCCATTTCATGACCTTCACACACACACACCAAAGAAGACGAGGGTAGTGGTTTTGGGATCAAAGGATTGCTGTATTTGATATAATTTAAGGGTATACGTTTCCTACAAACTATAGGGTTCTTCATGACACCAGTGCACAGCAATTTGAAAACAATAGAGGCACATTTACATTTTGGCAAGTCGTAAAAAACACACTATTCTGATATAACTCTGGATACAATCTACTCACCATGGAATTCATCCCATTCTGTTCATTAAATGTACATTAAGTAACTTTTTCCCAAGCTTTCTTTGGTTTTCACAAATAAGCTCAACATAGAATAAGAAGAATATATAATAAGCAACTATTGGTATTATTTCTTGGTAAAACAAGGGACAACCATGAAAATAGATGATATCCTGATTAAAGTAAGATACAACACAGAAACAAGGTAACACTTAGTAAGGATAAGGATGTTTGATTACTCTGGTCTTCTGATACAACTGAATGGGACACCAGGCCAACACGCTGAGCTCAGAAGGCCCTTCATAAAAGATACATGTGACAACTTGACATAACAAAATCATATGTTTGAAATCAGTTTTTTATTTTTTATCTTTGTGTACAGTATAAAATGTTTCAAACTAAATTGAACAAAAAAAAAATTGGATAATACTTAACTAAAATGGGTACAGTAGTAGCATTTCAACAATAATTACAACATCTAAAATATTCCCATACTGGAACCTATGGTACAGTTCCTGGTTTGGTTGCTGACCTGTAATAGTACCTGTTCGGACACATGCATTCAGGCTCCTGACAAATCATATTGAAAAAAAAACACTTAAATATAACAAATGTCTCGTGTTTCGCATAAATAAATAAAATGAAGGAGAAAAAAAATCTGTTCACAAGAGGGAGTTTATGTGGCGATGGTGAGGCAGAGGGTGACAGTGTGTGGACATAAGGCAAGTTAGTTGTCAACCTCACTTCCTATACCGAGTCAGTCGTCTCATTCGACCCTATAATGCCATGAGACACACAGGTCTAGCAAGCTATGCTATCTGACTTATTTCCCTTGAACATACTGATCTGAGGCATTGATTGAATGGTAAGATAGTACTTTATTCAACACCCAGAGGGGACATTCGATTGAACCAGTCATACATACAGTATACATAAGGAAGGACCGCTTGCCTTTCCTCTGATGAAATGCAATGTCACCACATATGTGCCATGTACTCAATACTTGTATATCATACTATTATGTACTAGTAGTTATGTCTATTAGTAGTACAATACAACACAGCTAACTTCAGTTAAGGCTATGAAAGGTTCTCAAATAGAGACAGCAACCTGATTTCAGAAGTGCTTCTTTTTACATATGACACCTCTCTTTTTACTTCTGATGTCAATCACTTTTTTTTGTAACTGAAAATTCCTCCCTTTATCATTCATTTCCACAGCTACTATTTCTGTTGATCTGAGGACCACCTTAATAACAGCTTAGCTTCCATGCTAACAGTACATCTCAATGAACATCGATAGAATAACATCACATTATGTAGCGTTGGCCAGAAGTGCAATAGTTCCATGATTATAACGTCAAATGACCGATTTGACAGCTATAACAGAGCAGTAAACCAGTCGCCTAGCACTCTGGACAAAATGAATACAAGTCACATCTGTGAGAGCTGCTACATAATCCGCTTGACCTTTCTAAAGACTAGCGATTAAACCACAGTACAACGAAAACATCAAAAACACGTAAATAACGTGTTGTAACAGTGAATGTAGACACATAAATGGGAAAGCACACATTTCGCAGATAGAAATCCATAGAAAATAATAATACATAGAAAAACAACAGCTAAATTGACTGGTTTATTTCACACTGCCTTTGCAGGTATAGATTAGCACGATGAATACTTTGAATGGTTCATATTTTGCACATTCATTGTTACTCAAATGTAGTACGAACAAAGCCATGCCATTTCTCTCTTAACCAATGACATTTCGTCAGAATAAAACAACCACCAGTAACATTAAAAACAGTGAAAGAAAAATACAGATTTGGTCAGGTCACCTTTGCTTCTGATAAGACTGAGCGCTGAGAAAAAAAAGAATACTGGGTGGAGTATTTGACTGTGCGTTTACATTGAACTCGCCAGTTAAGATGCACTTAGGGTTTGGCAGCAAGGCAGTGGACACAGCCAGTTATGAAGGAGGGAATCAAGTGACAAATACACACGCAAAGAGGTGAAAGGTGAGCGAGGCAGAGAAAGGGATATTAAGGCACATGGAAAGAAGAGGGGCTTGATAGAAGGGTAGATACTAGACACAGCACAGTGCCCTCCGTAACTATTGGGACAGTGAAGAATTGTTTCTTATTTTGACTCTATACTTCAAAAGTAGTAAAACGTTTAGTATTGGTTTCCATATTCATAGCACGCAATGACCACATCAAGCTTGTGACCCTACGAATCTGTTGGATGAATTTGTTGTTTGTTTTGGGTTTCAGATTATTTTGTTCCCAATAGAAATGAATGGTAAATAATGTATTGTGTCATTTTGGAGTCACTTTTATTGTAGATAAGAATATAATATGTTTCTAAACACGTCTACATTAATGTGGATGCTACCATGATTAGGGACAATCCTGAATGAGTCGTGAATAACGATGAGTGAGAAAGTAACAGAGGTATAAATATCATACAACCCAGAAATGCTAACCTCCCCTGTTATTGTTATGGTGAGAGGTTAGCATGTCTTTGGGATATGATATTTGTGCATCTGTAACTTTCTCTCTTTCTCAGGATTGTCCCTAAACATGGCAGAATCCACATCAATGTAGAAGTGTTTAGAAACACATTATATTCTGAGCTACAATAAAAGTGACTCCAAAATGCAATTTCTAAACGGTTCACCCGATATGGATGAAAATCTGACCGTCTGCAGTTAACCTCAGTCATTGTTTGATTTCAAATCCAAACTTTTGGAGAATAGAGCCAAAAGAAGATAAAATGCTTCACTGTCCCAATAATTACGTAGGGCACCATATGTTTTTTTGGCATAACATACTTGAGGAGAGAGTTAAAGGCTGTGGTAGTAGGCAGGGTTGTGAAATAGGTTTGCCTGAGCACCGGAGTCCTCAGCCCATATGAGTTGTCACCTAGAGAATGGAAGGACAGGTTGAGCGAGAGGGAGATGGAGAGAAATACAGAGAGCGAGAGGGTGTGTGTGTGTGTGTGTGTGTGTGGGAGGGGGGTGGAGAAAGAGAGAAAATGAAGCCTTAGCATAGAACACCAACAGGAGCAGGGATTCACAAAGTCGGATCAGCGAATTAGCCAACTAGGTTGACTAACATTATGAACAATAGTAACCGGAAATGTGCATGATGTACTATCCTGTACTTGATGCTTACGGTGACCATATTAACCTTTAGCATTCTTTATCAACCGTAGAATGAAGAGTTATACATATAGATCTGTGTTTGTCACAGTTATCTAGCAAGTCATTTTGTACATCCTAATCTGTGAAATATAACTCTGGATCAGGGGTGGCAGGTAGCATAGTGGTTAGAGCGCTGGTTCAAATACCTGAGATGACAAAGTGAAAAATCTGCCCATGTGCCCGTGAGTAAGGCATTTAGCCCCAATTTGCTTCACGGGCACCGTACTACTACAGCGGACTCTGTAAAACACATTTCACTGCACCTATCTGGTGTATGTGACAATAAAACTATATTGTGTGGGGGTAACCACTGGTTCATTAATTGGAGACCTACTGAGAAAACTGTTGTTCGGACAAATAACAGTCCTCTTGTTATATAATACGTCACACATCATTGGTTAGGCTGTCTCACCTGTGAGATGTTGACTCCCGTCAGTTTCTCCACCGTCGCCGGAAGGAGGGTCATGATGTCAAGCACCTCTCCTGTGAGCTTGGCCGCGCCCACCTCGGTACCCCCACTGGAAATCATGGTGATCTTCTGAGCCTGCGCCAGAGGCCTGCTGATCTCTTCCGCCATCTAGAGGAGGTCAGAGTCATTCGCCCAGTTCCTCTGCCCAAAAGCTCGCCCCAGGGCTCAGATGTTGGACTCTATAACGACGTGCAATTCTGCATTCAAACTAACTTCACTTGAGTTGTATGACTTTTTCACGCAAATCTTCAATTCAATGCATGACTTGCGCAATATTTGAATGTGCACACCTCAAATGATGATTCCCCCCTAAGTGTGTATTTGAGCTCTATGTCTTGAAAAGGTTTTCTCACTAGTGGTAGTTGCTCCAGCAGCATGTCCACCATGGCTCCCTCCTTGTACTGCTGGAAGGCTTCGGCCTTTTTGGCCATCTGCTCCGCCTCGGCTCTCCCCTTCGCCTCCACAGCAAAGGCCTCCGCATCTCCCTTAATCTGAGATAGATAGAGAGAGAGGAGAACATTTTTGACGGTTTGATTTTATTATTGTGACATACTATGTTGTTACGGCTTCTTTAGGTGTAACTTATCATAAGTTAACGGCAGGATTTAGTAGTATTGATGAAACAAGCTAGAAGACTTGAGTGTGGTAAACATGGCCTTCTATTACTGTGAAAGTGCTCTCTGCTTATACGAGTCCCAGACACAAGAATGAACTGCTTTTAGGGTTAAAACAAACTTGGAGCAGTAACAATCCTATAGTAAGAATGTGATACTTATAGACACACTCACCCTAATGGACTCTGCCTCAGCCTCAGCCTCCATAATGAGCTGTGCACTGTGGGGAAAAAAACATTTATTTTCACCTCGTTTGGCCTGTTAGGTGTACAGTATAAAGTACATAGTACATATTCAGTATAGTTTGTATATTTGTTTGTCTGTCTCGTACTCCATGGAACGCATTAATATCTAGTATATTTTCAAGGTCTATGCAGTAAATTGTTCACAAAATGCTATATATAATTTGTGAAAGGTCATTTTGAGACCTGTGGCTGGTACGAGGGTTGGGGCGATATTTGGGGAAAGCGCTTCTACGTTATGCTACTCCAAATATTGCGATATATCCAATATAATCATTTTGTGCCATTAATGACTAGATATTTCCAGACGAGGCCATTTTTTAATTAGTCACATTCTAATTAAATAACCTTAGTAACGCAAAACAATAAGGTTTAGTTAATTCATTGAGACTTCATTTTCAACATATTGATACAGCCTAACTGATAAAACTGCACTGTTTTGATTAGAAAAGTTCAAATAGAGTATAGGAGGGGAGGGGTGCGTCACTTGGAGGGGTGCGTCACTTGGAGGGGTGCGTCACTAGGAGGGGTGCGTCACTTGGAGGGGTGCATCACTTGGAGGGGTGCGTCACTAGGAGGGGTATGTCACTACTAGGGGTGCGTCACTAGGAGGGGTACGTCACTACTAGGGGTGTGTCACTTGGAGGGGTACATCACTAGGAGCGGTGCGTCACTAGGAGAGGTGCTTCATTAAGAGGGGTGCTTCACTAGGAGGGGTGTGTCACTTGGAGGGGTGCGTCACTTGGAGGGGTGCTTCACTAGGAGGGTTGCGTCTCTAGGAGGGGTGCGTCACTTGGAGGGGTGCTTCACTAGGAGGGGTGCGTCACATGGAGGTGTGCGTCACTTGGAGGGGTGCGTCACTTGGAGGGGTGCGTCACTTGGAGGGGTGCGTCACTAGGAGGGGTGCTTCACTTGGAGGGTTGCGTCACTGGGAGGGGTGCGTCACTTGGAGGGGTGTGTCACTTGGAGGGGTGCGTCACTTGGAGGGGTGCGTCACTTGGAGGGGTGGGTCACTTGAAGGGGTGCGTCACTTGGAGCGGTGGGTCACTTGAAGGGGTGCGTCACTTGGAGGGGTGGGTCACTTGAAGGGGTGCGTCACTTGAGTGCGTTGAGTCACAGACGTGATCTTCCTGTCTGGTATTGCGCTCCCTCTGGCTTGAGGAGGAGATCTATGTGGGCTATACTCAGCCTTGTCTCAGACTAGTAAATTGGTGGTCTGTTGATATCCCTCTAGTGGTGTGGGGGCTGTGATTTGGCAAAGTGGGTGGGGTTATATCCTGCCTGGTTGGTCCTGTCCGGGGGTATCGTCTGACGGGGCCACAGTGTTCCCCGACCCCCTCTAATTCAGAATCCAGTATCTATGCTGCAATAGTCTATGTGCCGGGTGGCTAGGGTCAGTCTGTTTGTTATATCTGGTGTAATTCTCCTGTCTTATTTGGTGTCCTGCGTGAATTTAAATATGCTCCCTCTAATTCTCTCTCTCTCCCTCCCCTCCCGGAGGACCTGAGCCCTAGGACCTCAGGACTACCTGGTCTGATGACTACTGTCTGTCCCTCATGCTGCTGCTCCAGTTTCAACTGTTCTGCCTGCGGCTATGGAACCCTGACCTGCTCATGGGACGTGCTACCTTGTCCCAGACCTGCTGTCTCTCTCAATTGCTCAATCACTCTCTCTCAAACCTGCTGTCTCGATCTCTGAATGCTCGGCTATGAAAAGCCAACTGACATTTACTCCTGAGGTACAGACCTGTTGCACCCTCTACAACCACTGTGATTATTATTTGACCCTGCTGGTCATCTATGAACGTTTAAATATCTTGACGAACAATCTGGCCTTAACACTTCTTAGGGCTGAAATCCCGTTAATGGGATCGATATGACAACAGGCAGTGAAAGTGCAGGGCGCCAAATTCAAAACAACAGAAATCTCATAATAAAATTCCTCAAACATACATGTATTTTATGCCATTTTAAAGGTAATCTTGTTGTTAATCCCACCACAGTTTACGATTTCAAATACGCTTTACAGCAAAAGCACCACAAACGATTATGTTAGGTCACCACCAAGCCACAGAATAAGCACAGCCATTTTCCCAGCCAAAAGATAGCAGTCACAAAAAGCACAAATAGAGATAAAATTAATCATTAATCACCTTTGATGATCTTCATCAGATGACACTCATAGGACTTCATGTTACACAATACAAACAAGTTCATATTTATATCAAAATCTGAGTTTACATTGGCGCGTTACGTTCACTAGTTCCAAAAACATCCAGTGATTTTGCATAGCCACATCTATTCAACAGAAATACTCATCATAAATGTAGATGATAATACAAGTTGTACACATGGAATTATAGATATACCTCTCCTTAATGCAACCGCTGTGTCAGATTTCAAAAAGACTTTACGGAAAAAGCAAACCATGCAATAATCTGACATGGCGCTCAGAAAAATAATAAATTTATTCGCCATGTTGGAGTCAACAGAAACCAGAAATTACATGATAAATATTCCCTTACCTTTGATGATCTTCATCAGAATGCAATCCCAGGAATCCCAGGTCCACAATAAATGTTTGTTTTGTTCGATAATGTCTGTTATTTATGTCCAAATACCTCCTTTTGTTAGCGCGTTTGGTATACATATCCAAACGCTCATTCTGGTCGAGTGTTACTTCAGACAAAAACTTAAAAAATGTATATTACGGGTCGAAGAAACATTTCAAACTAAGTACAGAATCAATCATTAGGATGTATTTATCATAAATCTTCAATAAAGTTCCAACCGGAGAATTCCTTTGTGTCTTGAGGAGCAACGGAATGCAAGTGGATATCATGTGGAATGCGCGTGACCAGGAAATGGCTCTACGCCAGACACCTGGCTCATTCTGCTCTTATTCAGTCCCACAACACAGTAGAAGCCTCATTCAAATTTCTATAGACGGTTGGCATCTAGTGGAAGCCCTAGAAAGTGCAACTTTATTCATATCTCAATGGGATTTCAATAGGAACTGTGTTGAAAATCAACCAACCTCAGATTTCTCACTTCCTGTTTGGATTTCTTCTCAGGTTTTTGCCTGCCATTCTGTTATACTCACAGACATCATTCAAAAAGTTTTAGAAACTTCAGAGTGTTTTCTATCCAATACTAATAATAATGTGCATATATTAGCAACTGAGTCTGAGGAGCAGGCCGTTTGCTCTGGGCACCTTTCATCCAAGCTACTCAATACTGCCCCCCAGCCATAAGAAGTTTTAATGTCCATAAATTGTTATAATCTCCCCCGGCATTGCCAGAAGAGGACTGGCCAGACCCTCAGAGCCTTGTTTCCTCTCCAGGTTTCTTCCTAGGCTCCTGACTTTCTAGGGAGTTTTTCATAGCCGCCGTGCTTCTACATCTGCATTGCTTGCCGTTTGGGGTTTTAGGCTGTTTTTCTATATAAGCACTTTGTGACATCTGCAGGTGTAAAAAGGGCTTTATAAATACATTTGATTTGATATAGTCTTGCACATCATGATATATCGTCTTGCATACCACGACATTCTATTTAATCATATATCGGCCCAACCCTATCTGGTACTCACCGCTGGGCCTCGGCCAGCTTCTCGATTTGGTATCTTGTGGCCTCAGCAGGCTTCTTCACCTTGGCCTCCAGCTCCTTCTCCTTGCGGGTGATCTCCTGCTGCTGGAGCATGATCTGCTGAGAGCGCTCCACCACCTGGACCTGCATCTTCTCCTCCTCGATGAGCTGCTTGGTCTTGGCCACCTGACGGGGAGGGTTCAAATGGTAAGCCCAAGATCTCAGTAGTACTCTCTATGACCATTTCTATGTGTTTTACAATACATCCAAGTATCAGTGCAATATTATGGACATACCTGTAGCTGGTAGGCCATCTCAGACTCTGCCTTCTTGGTGTTGACCTCGATGTCGTAGGATGCTTTCTTCAGCTCATAGTCCCTCTGAGCCATGGCCATCTGGATCTCATTTACGTGCTGGGCTGAGATCTTCTCCTGCTTGGCATGGGCCTCCTACAGAGAGAGAGAGAGAGAGAGAACCCCAGGAAGTATAAAAAAGGAACACAGAGAGATTGGAGAAGGAAAGGTTCAGATGGAGTACGAGAAAAGAGAAAAGCAAGATCGGATAGGGGAAAACCAAGCGAAGGAACGTGATGGAGATCTCAGAAATGAACAAGAGAAAGGGACAGGATAAAGGGCGCAAGAAGAGAAGAAGGTAGAAAGGAGGAGAGAGCAGAGAGAAGGGACAGGTGGCTCACCCTGATCACAGCATCCCTCTTGAACTGGGCCTCTCCGATGCGGGCGTCTTTCTGCACCTGGGCGGTCCTGGACTTCCCCAGGGAGTGGAGGTAGTCCTGAACCACAGAGAGGAAGAGAACAACATTACGTTACTTTTGAGTTTAGGCTTCATTATTTATCCAGCATTGGAGTAGTTGAATCAATGGAGTCTCCATTAAAAGAAGAGCGCGAGAAAGCACACCTGGTCGTCGTGAACGTCTTTGAGCGTGTAGCTGACCACGCTGATGCCCATGTTGAACAGGTCGGACGAGGCCACCTTGAACACCTCCTCTGAGAACTTCTTACGGTCCCTGTAGATCTCCTGGAGGGGGTGAAATAACTGGGTTCATACCGATGTTGATATGCTTGTGTTTAGTTCAATTGTCATGACAGTAAAAAGTTGCCGTGTTCCCGTTCCATGGTGTTACTATGTACAATTTGTTACTATGTACACAGCCAGACAGAGATATCCATATGACTATGGTTCTGATGTATATACAACTGTTGCATGTGTTGTTTGTCATCGCCTGTTTGTTATGGTTATGTAACAAGACAGTTCCCGCTGTGCAATGTGCTGACTACGGTACATACAAAAGTACCCTCAAATTACGACATTCTGTACTGTCGCCTCGTATGAATTATTTGATCTCAATTCCAAAATGCTGGAGTATAGAGCCAAATCAAACGTTTTAGCTTCACTGTCCATATAAATACGTAGGAGAGTGTGTCTCTGGTCATAGCTCTTGGCTTTGGTCATGGCTTCACTGCATTGAAATGAGTGAGCAGCTATAATGTGATGTTTATTTATCTGCAAATGTAACTGTGGATGTGGCCAGTGAGGGTGCTGTCCAGTTTACCTCATGTAACGATGAAGAAGGCAAAATAGTGCCGAAATGTTTCTATGTTGCACTAAAATGAGTGTACTGCTTTAATGTAGCCTGGTCCCAGATCTGTTTGTGACATCTTGCAAAACAGTTGTTTTACAACGGGTTGGTCAAAACAAGCATTGTGATTGGGTACCCGGCGGTACTCAGCTTCATCTTGTACCTACGACCGCGGCACAGCTGTGCTAAAAAGGTCAAAACCCACTCCCCCCTCGTGTTGTCAAGTTTACCTCCACAGTCAGGTGGGCGATGATGGCCCTCTGGTGGCCCTCCAGCGTCTCCAGGGCGATTTGGGCGATCTCGCCCTCCGACTTCCCCATGAACATCTGACAGGCTGCGGCCAGCATCTCCTTGTTCTGCCCCTGGATCTTCATCTGGACGGAGGAGGGAACACATAATAGCAAATGAACATTTAAAAATGTTGTTTTTTTAAGCAGAAAACGAAAATGGGCATTTCTGAGCAAGTTCGTGTAGTTTTAGTCCTTTTTGGGGTAATTAATGAACACAACTCAGGTGTGCACAGTGCTAAACAAACAGAGCATCTGCTGTACACTACCCAACTACACAGCAGCAGTAGCTGTATCAACACTGCAACAGACAAGGTTACTCTGTCCTGTCCATAGCACAAGAGAGTGAGGTATTTCAGAATTTAATGCCAGTGCATAAATGAATGACACAAGCCAGTTTTAATGATCTACTTGTTACCTACCTAATCAAAGAGAGCCCTTACACTTGTGTTCAAAACTAGGGTGTCTAAACAGGTCTAAATGACTGGTGATTTGACAGAATGGTGTACTTACATTGGCTCAGGAAGAAATGGAGACCGAGAAAGACGGAGAGACTAACCTGGGCAATACCAGTGACCGAGATGGGAACCCCACGTCGGGTGTAGACTTTCTCACTCTTCACGCTCAGCGTCAGAATGTTCAGGGAGATCCTGGGCGAGAGGAAACGAGGGAGAGATATGGTCATTCCACAATGTCGTGGTATGATATCCCAAAACAAGGGCAGATGGCAATACATGGCCAGATCATTACCGTGTGTGTTTGCAGACATGACCAGGGGAAGAAACTTTACCTCTGGATCTTCTGAAAACAGGGAAGCACAAACACTCTGCCTCCAGCTATCATTACTGGAGGAGAACGGAGGCACCCTGGGAAACAGAGAGAGGGGGGGGGGGTGATTGTGAGATACACATGAGAGTATTATTACCATCCTACCGCGCTTTAGTTGTACATGTTTACACTGTTTCACAACCCTGGTCCTCGAATAACCCTGGACAAGCACACTTCATTCAACTTGTCAACTAATCATCAAGCCCTCAATGAGTTGAACAAGGTGTGTTTGTCAAGGGCTACAAGTAAAATGTGCACTAGGGGAACTGGAGGACCAGGGTTGGGAAACACTGGGTTAGAGAATGGACCTGACACCACCATAGCCTCATTTGGACCACACGTGTAGAACATGTCTTCCTCAGATGCTGTAAAGACAAAAAAACACACCATTTAATTAAACCATTTCATATACCAAGCAGTGGGCCAGGCAGTGGGCCTGACAGTGGATTACTTCAGAGCCTTACATTGGCCTATTGCTGAAGCATTTGTAATTCATCAGTCATGCTTGACAGCATGAAATCTATACAGTTGGTTTAATAATAACAATTTGGTACAGCTGCTGTAAGTAACTAAATGTTACTATATTTTTCATATATTCTATTAAGACTCCATCTGAATCTGAGCAGATAGTCAGTATTACAACTATTGTAACATTCCCCATGAAAATCCAAGGGGTCAGCAGACATCACTTGCAGTTAATTGAATCTGCGTAAATGTTGCGCAGCATCTGTATCACGAGCACACCCAGAACATTTTGCTGATTAAGCGCATAGAAGACACGCCCATGGTACTGTATCAACAAATGTATCAACACACATGCAAATAGGATTTTCATAAAACATGCAGGGGTGTGTTAGCAATGATACAAATGTATAATTTCTGCCAGACTCCACAGATGTTTGTTTATGTTGCAAACCGAGATGCATCAAATCAGTCTAAAGATTAGTCAAAATATATCCGATCACTTACCAATTTGATGCAGAATGCAACTAATGCAGAATGCAAATGTATAGATGCGTTGCAACAATACTGTTTTTGGCTCTCAAAATACAGCAGCGTTATTCTTGCTGTCGTCTGTCCAATGCCAGTATGTATATATGAAGCTTCTGTCCCGTTATAGCTCTTCCCGTCAAAAGCGTCTATCCATCGTCTCACGCCCATTGCAAAATGTGCTGTCGCCATCTTGTGGTGGGGTGGTGAATTGGATTTCATTCAATGATCAGTGTGAAATACTTTTGCATTTAGGATACACAATCGAATTACTTAGCTATATCAACAAAGTTATTGACTTTATGCAATTTAGTTGCCTTTTGTTCTTTGTTGTGTCAGTATCTCATTAGATGGATGTGGAGGCATCATGCCTATTTAAAAGAGAGGATGTGTGTGTGTGTGTGTGTGTGTGTGTGTGTGTGTGTGTGTGTGTGTGTGTGTGTGTGTGTGTGTGTGTGTGTGTGTGTGTGTGTGTGTGTGTGTGTGTGTGTGTGTGTCCTCAAATTGTCTACCCCATAGCCTCTCATTCTGATGGCAACCCAACTGCTTTCAAGTGAGGCCAATCTGCTGTGATCTGGGACACGGCACCAATGTGACAGGTTGTACTTGAATGTTTTGCTTCATGCAACCACCGCATTGAATGATTGTCTTAAGAATCGGACCCTTTTTTAAAAATTTTCGCCTAAAATGACACAGCTTAGGACCTGAAGCCAGGATATACATATTCTTGATACCATTTGAAAGAAAGTACTTTGAAGTTTGTGGAATGTGAAATTAATGTAGGAGAATATAACACATTAGATCTGGTAAAAACAATAATACAAATGTTCCATCTTTGAAATGCAGTACAAAGGCCATAATATAATATTGCAGTTTAGGCGCAATTTAGATTTTGGCCACTAGATGGAAGCAGGGTATGTGCAAAGTTTCCTATTTATCCAGTGGAGCATTGTAATACTGCACAATGTGCCCGAATTGGTCAATTAATACATTTTCAAGAACACTTTAGAGAACATAAAGAAATGATATGGTACTACAAAATGTAAGTTTACACACTCCCAGGGATGTCATATATGATGGATCATTAGCTTATACACTAACTTTCACACATCTAGATGGCCGGAGGGGGGGGGGGGTGGAGCCAGAGACAGCAGGGGTTCAAACTGTAGAACCCAATTACTACATTTTAATATAAAAATTGATTTTTATCAAACTATCCTACATTTAATCTCTGGGACTCTCGGGATGGCAAATCAGAGTAAGATTACTGAATGTAAGTACATTGCACGTTGCCGTGATAATTTTTTTGTTGTTGTTGTGCACTCTCCTCAAACAATAGCATGGTATTTTTACTGTTTTAGCTACTGTAAAGTGGACAGCGCAGTTAGATTAACAAGAATTTAAGCTTTCTGCACATATAAGACATGTCTATGTCCTGGAAAGTTTTATGTTACTTACAGCGTCATTAAAGCATATTTGTTTTAAACTCATATTTTGGATGAAGAACATATTTGCATTTATTGTAATAAGGTTATCAATATGTCAATGATTTGTCTTGGCTGATCTGATTTCAGGTAATCAATAACTGTACATAATATCCCTTTTTAGTTTGTTATTATAGGGACTGTTTTCACATCTAATAGGGGGGAAAATATTATCCAACAAAATATTTTTACATTAATAGCCAATTCTATAGGAGTCTTACAGGATGCATGGTAGGAAAGTCATACATTAGAAAATCTTTGACAGCAATTGTGCTGATTCCATGGCCTGCTCCAACAGGACAGTGATGACAGGACGGGACGCGGCACTCCCTCTCTACTTCCGGCCCCTTTCATTACGGCAGAGAAACCCCTTAGATTTTCTTTCCTCAGCCAATCAAGATTGGGTTTCCGAAGACCGCGACCAATCATTAGCGCAAGCCTCGGTTTGGGCACGATCCAGACTTATAAATTCTTTGTCCCGCCTTGCTCAAAGGTGGCATCCACATACTTCAAACTGGTCAGTGGGTCAACTGTGGCAATAACAGCACTCCACATCTTCGCTTGTATTTTCTATTATAACTAGCATACAGAATGAGGGAAATCGTGCACATTCAGGCTGGCCAGTGCGGTAACCAGATTGGGGCCAAGGTAAGAATCTTGAAAACTGAAATGAACAAGGCTTGCATTTGGGAATTAATCAATAATGCATTGTACCATTTGTTGCTTCTCGAGACAAAAAGTTGTATTCTAGGCTATGTGCATTTTAAGTTGAAATGTTCCACTTAGCAGAAATGATTAACATTCAATGCAGAATGTTCCGTTATGGTATTTTCTAACATGAGGTGGCCATTTAAAGTTATCTCAATGGATGAAGAGTTCCGGAAAGAATATCCCTTTTGTTGTCCCCTTTTCAGTCCTGTTGTAAAACTTCTATTTAGTTTGGTTCTTTATGGGATATAAATGTATAATTTGTTAATGTGAACTTGTCGTAGAAGAAAGCGAAACTGGAAGAACGCTGACAGTTATTTTCTTATAGTGAGATAACGGGTCTATCGAGACAGGAATTCGCTGGGCGTGTGGTTGTGTCCCTCTGTCTGGCCTCTCTCTGCCACGCTCATTGTTTTGTGTCTGGAATAGCCTTCCCTTCGACAGACTACGAAAAACAAATGTCTTAAATGAAGACTTTAAAACACAAATGATAAGTCAACTAAAAAGACACTTAGTCCTACCGTTATGACACTGGCAAGAAACAATAGCTTCATATAGTTCACCCCGCGTTTACAGATGTTGACGCACAAATATAGCATTTTCGAGACAATTTATTTCCTTTTATTGTGGTTTGCCAAGTCAAGGATTCCTATAATTTTAGTCTCAGTATTCCCTTGCATTACACATTTACATAAGTAACGTTACTTACGTTAAAGTCAAACTTTAAAAGAGTAACGGGCATTTTACGACAGAAACGCATGCCCTGTTGCGCATTTACACGCCGGCTCATGGCTGAGTGCGCATAATAGACCAGTAAAATAAGCCATTATTAACGCTATAATATTCATGTCACAATGGCGAATTATGTAAAACAGCGGAGAAACTATAGCCGTTGTATTGTTGGAGTTGAATAAACGTCATTTAAGAAGAAAAAAAGGGAAAGTTGCTGAGGTAGGCAGGAGCGAGGAACGAATGCCAAAAACTCTGAGACGGGGGCATCTGGGCGAGGGGGAGGGATATGAACAAGTGGTAGACTAGCAGATCAGATGACGTCATTTAAATGACTCAACGCTTTGTGACATACAGAGCCGAGCGGACGCTTTAGTGTAGCCTATATATTTCTATCCTCAACTTAGTTATTTTACACAACACCATTTGGGAACACCACCATGGAGGGTCCAGTGAAATGTAATCAACATAATTTAATATCCACACAAGACATCAATTACTCTCTTTAAATATGCTGTCTATACCGGTTCGCTAGATAAGTCTATTCAGCCCTACCCTTTGTGGTGGATGGGAACGGAGTGTGTCACTAGCCTAATTTGGTAGCCCTAACTTGTTGTTGATGTGTTAAATGAGAATTTTGTATTGGCATGGTGAACAAGAATTGGCCTTGTCGCTAATCTTTCTTGTTATTGTGAGGGGTTAAAGTTTGGATTTCAAAGTGGAGTGAAACATCAATAGGTGTATGATATAACACAGTGTCCTCTCTCTCCATTTCATAATAGGGTCAGTGGAGTTCGTGTGACAGTCTGTGCCACTTCCTTAACGAAGT